>NC_061503.1:13075564-13396189 GCF_022539355.2 Hippoglossus stenolepis
GGGTTACAAGTATTTGCTCATCACTCCCATCATTCCTGTGCATTCATATGGGGGAGTGATTAAGTTGGAGCCTAGACGCCAAACATTAAACCTGTTCTACTGCTGCAATAAACGTTTGAACGTGAGTTGTCTGACTGAACTTAATAATTGTGCTTCCTTAGGTTCTGTGCAATACATCTGCTTGAGTGGAGCCGGTGGTATAAGTTAGTTATGGCAAACTTAAACCTTCAACGGCAGCATGACGCTGTCCCGGTACGTTATCCGATTATGTTTGTTATTAATCTCAGGTAGAGAAAACATCTCTCTCCGCAGTGCTGCCCTTCCCCCACTGCTGTACGCAGAGCAAGGTGCTGTTTCCCTGTTTATTCAAATTCTATCAATATTTCAAATGCTGCATGACTGAATCGCACCAAACTCGACACTGCACTTCCTTTGGCCCTGAACAATACATATGTCAAGTGTGAAGGCAATAGGATGAAAGGTCCTTGGGATATGCGAGCCACATACAGACAGACAGAGATTTTGGGGGAAGTGTTACACAGAGAGACGACAGATGAGGCAGCTGTGGTGGATGAACTTGCAGCATGACGTTGTGTTGATTGTATTTGGCATAAAGTTAAGAGAGGACTGCAGTAACATTGTCAGAGTCATGATGGACGAAATGGCCCAAACCAGAGCAGAAGACCCAGAGAGAGTGTTTTTTTTTATCCCACTCATTCTTCTTCCTTGTCAAAAGGCCTTGATGAAGTTGCTCCATTGGGTGGCTGGTAGTACTCCTGTTGGCTGGAGACAAATCCCTCCAGGTTGAGCCCACATCAGCCCTGACCTGTCATGAAACTCGATGCTACTAATGCCACAGCCTTCTTCAGGTTTCCTTTGAAAAGGGAATGAGTTATTGATACAGCACATCCATCCAGCGGCTCCCCTGTGAGGGATCAGAGCCACCAGAAACTGCCTGTTACATAATGGTCTCTTTGCCCTTGGCATTCACTGAGCTCTGGCAAAGAATCCATACTGAGGGACATTCATATCCCACTGGGATCCAAAACTTAATTAATAACTTCTACCTCGCTTTAGAGGCTGCTCCTCCTATCTTTACCAATATATCACCTGGCAGCGTCCACACACAAAGAGAACTTCAGTAGCCTTTTCTCTCTGACCTTGGCATTTCTTCTCAGCCGCTGATTATTGATAATTTTCTGGCTGTGGTGCCTCTCCTCATTTGTCATGATTATTGCTGAATTTTTAAGCTGTCATCCGTGAGCTCGGATCAATAGTTGTCGACTTCCCCTTTGTCATATTGGCAGCGCAAACAGCCCTTCCTCTCTAAATGAGGCATCTCTTGCTTCTCTATCTATTAGCTGTCTGTCTTACTGGGCACTTGATCCTTTGTTAGGTCAGTCTATACATCATTCCCCCAATCAAAGGCTGACACTTTTATATCATGCATGGGCAGGGACAACGCAGACAAATGAGCGTTGGACTGTTCCTGTATTTTCTAGAGGCTTTTATATGTATATTCACTCACTGTGCATACATTTAAGCATATAGCAGTAGCGCTTGCCTCCCAAGGTCAGCGCAAGACTCCTTAAAGATAACAGGAGAGGCAGAATTCACTTTGAATTGCATTTATAATAGGATGCAGTTGACAATCCAATTGCTCAAGTGTCAAATATTCCATGTAATAAGACCAGATCTGTCAAACTGATTAATGAATTGTCACAGCAAAAGGAACCAGTCGTAACTGGTCGCAGCCACGAGCAGCTGACGATGCATCTCATTCGACTGCGTGATTTGTACCTGTAGTCACCCAGTGGCCCGCCGGCTTCACACAGCTCTACCACGTCTACACCTATTCCACCATATTCCTTCTTCCTCCCTCGACTGGCTGAACAGGTCTGACAGGCGGATTCCTTTTCTTTTCCATGTATTAAAGGCACTTTCCTGCTCTGACAGCATGCTCTGTTCTGCCACCTTCTAGCTGGGGCTTCACACTACTCTGGGCAGCCCCTGCGTCTTGACAGACCACTGTCACTTCCCATCATCCTCCGTGTAGATCCTGCTCTCCCCCCTCTAAGCATGCAGACCCACTTTCCAACCAGCGCAATTATTTTTTTTGACAAGCCATCCATCAGCTTTAACTTTAAAGCACTTTCCACTGATATCCATTGTTACAGTTCTGTGCCTTTTTAGGCAGGCGGCAGGAGCGAATATGATACGAGGCATTCAGACTACCCGACCATGTAAATCTACTTTGTTCTCTTCTTTATTTCCAATTTTCTCTTCCATTTTTGCCGAATTATGCATAGTTGTTGTGCATAATATGCCCTTGTCAAATCCAATTAACATGTCCCCGCTTGCACAGTGAGAAAAGGTTATAATTTGGCAGTTGCTTGAGAAGCGGGGGCCAAAGTCAGACTTAAATGAGAAGCTTAACTGTTACCGTGAGTCATGACACAGTACTGTTAGACTGGATTACACTATAGTCTACGAGCGGTGAGATAAAACACATAACAGTTTCTTCAGCCACATCCTTTGGAAGCGTCACCACCTCTATCGTGAGCTTTTTGTTTTTCGTGGCGTCAGATGGACACAGCAGAGCGCCTTGTGGCTCGGGGCTGAGTCACCATGATTAGCTGACATCAATACTAACACACGGCCAAGCTGATCCATCTTGCCCTGGCCTATATAATTAGAATGACAGCTTAGAAAATTTGGTCTGATGCAGAATCTGTCTTATGCCGCGAGGAGCCCTAATTACTATCTCAGTGTGAGAGTTAATGATGAGAGGTGGGAGCAGCATCTGGGGGACTCGAGGGGACGCTCCCTCCCTCAGCCTGTGACATTTGCTACGTCCTAACAACTGGGCCACCTATGGCCCTCAGTGGTCCGTCCCGCTGACACGCACAGCGAGCGGAGAGACGCTCGTGTTTGGTGCAGAACGTAATCGTCTTCTTTTCTTTCAAGTTATGCCTTCATTCGATGGAGACAGTGAAGTAATTTAAAAACTAGAGGAAAGGCAGACGTTTTTTATTGACATTTAAATTCAAATGTGACATTTAAAATTCAGCTGAAGGGTCCGTCTTTTAAGATCATTTGTGATCCCAAGAGATTTGGTCACAATCCCATATTACAGTGATAGTCAGAGGGTAGCGACTGATGATTAGTTTCAAATTTGACAAGTAGATCAATGATCTTTAATACAAAAAATGATTGTTCATGCCATATAATATTAGAGATGTGACTGTTTTGTCCAACCAAAGATCCATAACAAAAAGTATCAAATTAGTCTCAAGAAGGGCTGCATCCCTCATCCCCGAGAAATGAAGGCTCCAAGTGTCGGATTATTCTTGACAAACCATTTTTCAAGGCTTCAACTCAACCTAAGAGCTAACTGTACACATATTAAAAAACCAAGGGGCATTAAAACTTTCTCGTCGTGTCCAACTGCAGCTCTGTTGCTAGGTGACAGCAGTAAGGATGGGACAAGCTTTCGTTTTGGCCTTGAATTGGGACACGGCTTTTGATTATGAAAAAAAAAAAAAAGAAACACAACAAGTTCTCACATTTAATTAAACAAATCAATTCATTTATCATCAAAGTTGTTGTTGATTAATTCTCTGCTGAGCAACTTATTAAAAATCCAAGCTCGGTCATACCAGCAGCTACTTGGATCTAAAAAAGCTGCACAATCATCGAGCTTGTAAGCTCCAGCAAACAAACTGGTTTTATGAACCGGTGCAAGAAAAACAAGGCGTGAACATATGGCTCTGAATGACCCAGATGGTCCGATCACTCCTGAAGACCGCAGCCTTATCTCCTCCATCATGACATTTCTGAGATGTTCAGCGATTAAGCAGGTGTTGATAAGATATAACCAGAAAATCCTCATTCAACTCGGAGTCTATGATTTGCTGTTTATTGGCTATTATAACCATTAAGCACTGTGTGTAATCTCGCCCTACAGACGCCCACATTTTAGGTACGCACGTCTGCATAATCAGCCGGGGAGCTAATAACACGCAGGTTGTCACAGCTGTTAAAAGACAGAGAGACACGCTGCCCTAAGTGACAATATGTCAGTGATTGTCTCGCAGATGAATCCGCGGATATTAATAAATCAAAGTGACCCCTACCTGAAGCCAAACAGATGCAACACCTGGACATGTAAATTCTTGAGTAATGGATGCCATAAATTTAAATCGGAAGGCCTCCGATTTAATAACCATGCAGACAGCTGCAAGTGGGAGCAACCATTTGGTTTAATGTAAAAGACAGTTTTGGAATACCAATATCATCTGCTCCCATCAATCAAATTTAAAGTGTACAGTGCTGGGCAAGCCAGTGAAATCCTGCACCATCATTTCTGCTCTTTGATTATACACAGTATGTAGTATATCAGAGAGGAAGGTGCGGCCTGGTGTAGTTAGGTATGGAAGGTGAGTCCTGTGTGTTTGTCAGTAACAGTAGCCGGCTGGCAGCAGGGGGTTAACCTTGTGGCTGCTGTCAGTGTATTAATCACCACTGATGTGTGTTGTAAAAGGATTGCTGCAGGAAATAAAGACACCATGGTGTCAGCTGCAGTGCCCTGATGTGACTCCATCAGACAAGAGGATGCTTATTGACAGGGTGAGAAGAGGGGACGGACAGAGAGAAAGAGAGAGCGACAGAGGGAGCAATCAGTCCTCGAGTCAGTCACCTTGGCACTGACGCAATGTCATGAAAGTCCAGCCATTATTCCTTCGACCGCACAGGAGCATTATTTAAACTCAAACAACACCACAGGCTGAATGTCAGCTGAAGGGCGCCCCGGCCACACATGTGTGTTTATGTACAGACGCGCTAACATGTACACCCATAGAACAGAAAATATATATATTGAAATGTTAGGAATCAATTCATCATTTCTCAGTAATCGAGTAAAAATGTCAAACATCCAGTGAATCCAGCTTCTCTGATGTGAACATTTGCAGCTTTACAAAAGAGCTGCAACAGCAATTAGAGCACGAATTGATTCGATGATCAACGGAAAATAAATTTGCAGTTTTAGCGATTGATTCATTGGCAAATAATTAATTAATCTATGATGAAGATAGCTGTCAGTATTTTTGTAAACATTTAAGATTATTTCAAAGTGAATACAGTTTGGATTTGTATTGTTTTTCAGTCCATCTAGATATTCACCAGCTCACAAACACAAGAATGAAAAATTAAACCAATCTCCTGCCATATTTGCAAAAGCTTAACAAGTTTTTCTACAAATTTCTTTCCAATGTTTAAAAAAAGGACATTTTACACTGCACAGCACATATCGCTCTTCAAGTTCATATATGTGGAATACTCTTACACTGTATATTTTATTTTTACATTGTACATATTATTTTCTATGTTTTATATTTCCTTATCATATTTTATCTTATCTTGCTTTACGACCAAATCTGAACTAATCAAATACCTAAGATGAACCATTTGGCTTGTGATAATGTGGACAATGCTATATGAAGTGGAAGAAAACACCAATGTTTCCTCACAGACTTGAGTCAAGGACCAACAGTTCCAGAGGAGTGTTCTACTCTCAAGCTAATTAACTGGCTGTATAGGCTAGTGGCTATGAACAGAAACTCCCACTGACAGGGTAACACTGAGATTCCTCTTGTGAAATTCTCATTGGAAGTTTTGTAAAGTTTCTTTTTTTAATTTTTGTATTCTTGGTTTTTGCATTGACAATAACACAACCTGTGAGATCCTGGATGTGATAAATCACCTTCATCTTTCGGAGCTCACAAAGAGCATACCTCATTATTTTCTGACATTTTATAGGTTAAATGGTTTGTCAGAAGAAAAAAATCAATATCGACAGCGTACACTATATTTGCCCTACAACACACACACAGACACACACACACACACACTTCCTCTGCAGAACTGTCAGTAGATCAAAGTACAGAGGCCCTTCATCACATACTGACGGCTGACCCAGGCACAAAGCCACGCTCTGACATTGCATGACCGCTGGCATTTCAGGCAGCACACACAATTTAACTTAACTACAGATTCCTGCTAAATACTCTGGAAGCTCTACATTTCATGCTAAACGATGCCTGTGCTCAACAAATCCAAATTAAGTTCCTGGGCCAAATTCACAGAGTTTTATAGTTGGTTGTAGTTTAATGAGCAAGAGCTCATGACTGCTTCAGTATTCACATTAATTACATGCTCCTCAGAGGTCTGATCGTTATTACATGCCTCAAAAGCTAAAGCAATTTAATTTAATCCATTTGATTTCATTCAGCCGCCAAAAAAAAAAGCAGTTGCAGGGAAATATTACACAAGAGGGATGAAAATAAAAGATTTGATATAAAGCTGTGTTTGTAAAGCCCACAATAATTGACAAGGAAATATATTACCTAAATATATAATATACATTACCTAAGTTAATACACAATTTACAAAATTCAGAACAGTGGCTTCTGTCCACATCTTCCTGTTCTTAATGATTTCAATGAGTTAAACCGAAACATTGGACACAGAATTATGGGCTAATAAAGCAAACAGAGTTTTAAAATTGATTAATGTTTTGGTCCAAGTGAGTCAATGACCATAATGCTGATTAAAAATAGGGGATTTAACAGGAAAAAGATAGACAACTGTGGAATGAGGTAGTTTTTCAACCTTTTTTGAGATTTTCTCAAGAAAATATGCAGAGAAAAAACAAGAATCTGCATATTTAGGGGATCTATGAGTTTGTGCAGTTCGGTGTAGCTTCATTGAATTTAAAGGGACTATTGGGCCTCGTTAGGGTGTATTCATTGTTTTATATTGTGGAGAGATAGAAAGAGAGAGAGGGTAGAGAGAGCATGAGATGATTTTCTATAACGTTATCCTGGGAAAGAAGCGGCTCTGACTTCCTTGACCCTTCTTGGTAGACTACCTTTCCAACCTGCCTCAAAAAGGTGGGTTATTTAAGAAACAATTAGGAGCATACACAAAGCAATTTGCAGGCAGTCGAACTCCTCAGGCTCAGCCACTGAAGGGCCTTTCAGCGCTGATTTATCACGCTGTCGCCTTCACAAGGCAACATAATTAATAGGAGCATGGACTTCTAATTCCACCCGCTTCCATGGCCAGTGGATTCCGTTTGATTTATGATGGCCGGGGACTTTGCATTTTATCAGTTCATTCGCTCGTTATTTATGCTGATGACCAATTTCAATGGGTCGCCATCATCTAACTCACTACTAATCAAAGAGAATTAGGGTTCACTGCATTATTTAGGAGCTGCTAATTTATCTTTGGAACAAGGGGAGCAAACGTTGGCACAGAGGTTCAACCTGCAGGAACCGTAGAGCTCTGCTTTGAGCTGCAGCCTCAATGTAAACGTCTTCAGTTTCTCCAGATGATCTTGTTGAAATAACAAAATTATGACCGATATCTCAGTTTATCCCTAACTTAATGGATTGTGGATTGTTTGACTACATACACACACAAGCTGCTGGTAATATGCTGCGATAATGTCTCCTGTGTAAGATCATATAGCACCGATTACTTAGACTTCCTGTGGTGAAACTGAATATTATCAAATGAAAAGCCAAAAAGCCACCAAGCACAAATCACAGAGGGCGATCAAGCCAAGACATTCCCTTTTTCAAGAGGCTGAATCACATGAGCCCATTTGACTCTCCATAACCTACAGTATAATGGTTCATGGATTCCTGTGCAGAAAGCCCACAGATCCCACACAACAGCTGCACGGAGGAGAGCACAACTGGACAAGAAAGATTTTCCTCGGCAGCGAGGCTGAACAATAAGAGTGAATTATTGTGCTGTTGAAATAATGGCTCACGAATGGCCCACAGATTAATACAATGCATTATAAGAAACATAGATGAATAGGGTCACATTGCAGCTCTGTTTGTTAGAAAAATTACACCTGTTCCAAGTGTTATGAACCTGCAAATGCTATTCTGAAGGTTAAATTGTGTATTACTATAAAACAAATTGAGATGGAGAAAACGGTTGGCAGTGGGACATTATTTAACGTCCTTGCAGGCAGCGCTACAAAAGGGTAGGATTAAGATGCAATAAACCTTACAGAGTCAAAGAAAAATAGCCCTTGTAAACACTGCAGTAAAGAAACGAGTTGTTCCGCGGCACATGCAGTAGGTTTAAGACTTTACATAAGTCATTTTAATGCTACGGCAAACTTTCCAGACAGGGATATTAGATTCAAAAACACCGGTAGATTAAGATTTGACCTTCCTACAGTAGCCGCAGCACAGAGCTGAATAACAGCCTCAGTAGTCGCTCTTATTTCTTGGCCCTGCAGCGTGCTCTGCAGTGGGACGTTACCCCCATCAGTCTTATTATGTTTAATTATTCAGCAGCGTGACTGATAAGGTGTTTTCTGACGGAATGAATCACACCGTTCAGCGGTGACACCCACTACTGTAGGAGGCGCTCAGACATTGCCATCGACTGAGCTACATCCTCCATGTTCACAAGGTGTATCATTTATCCAGGGGGGTAATAAGATGCAGAATTTACACAGGTCTGTCAATAGGCATGTCGATAGAAGGACACTTAGCATCTATCATCCCGGAGAATCAATGCCATTTTTCAGCGATGAATCCCAGGAAATGATAGCTTTCAAATAAATGGTGGAAAGAGAAACACGACACTCCTTGGGGAGAGATAGATGCAGAGCAGCTCGATTTCCCTCTCTTCTGGCTCCGCTCGCAGCTCTCTGCCCAGCTATCTAGTTCAATGCAAAAGGTCAGAGGATATTACAGGGAACGATCTTTAGAACAAGACCTAAAGAATCTCTGGAGGATCTGCAGAACAGGACAGACAGGAGAGACTTACAACTCGATCAAAATCTGAGATTAAAAGCAGTAATTTAAAAGTAAGAGGGAGAAAGTGCCCATGAGATTTATAACAAAACTATGGCGACTAAGAATATTGTGGCAAAAACTTTGACAGTCTTTCTCTGATTTCCCCAATTTTGGGATTAAAATTTCAGACATCATTAACTCTGAGGTAAATTTAGGTCTTTCTTAGTTGTGTTATTTCATAATAAAAGAACAAAAGCAGCAGGAGGTGAGATGATGCTAATTTTAGCTATAGCCAAACTAGCTATAGCTTCCTTTGTTTGAAACGTTGCCGATGTTGGTAAATGTTTCAGAAATTCGAAGATCATTTTCTGACTGTGAGATTGAAGCAACCGAAAATAAATGAATGAATAAATGAGAAAAGAATAAAAAGGTGGAACTGGCCAAAGCTGATGGGGACAACCTGGAGCGATTGCAAAAGAAATAGCAAAACAAAACTCTCCAAAAAGCACGCTAAAGCTAATGCTAATGCTAAACTGCTAATCTACAATGATTAAGGTAATGCGTGTACCAACCAAATACTAAACTGTTTGGATTCCAACACAAACGCTCGAGCAAATGTTAATCAATAATTCCAGTATCAAATTTGCCTTGAGGACTTTGCAGAAATGAGGCAACTGAGAGCGTCGCAGTCCCCGGAGGGTGATTGGCAACTTGCTAAATCAACATCAGAACTCCGGGACATTAATGACATGATGACACAACAGATTTTTATCCTTTTGTATCATCAGTGTAGACATGGTTTGAACCCGTGCTCCTCTTAGTGACAGTTGGGAACGCCGTGGCAGCTCATTAATCACCAGGACAGCCTAGAGGAGCTATACTTAATCCCATGATGGTATCCTCACCATCCTCCACCGCCACTGACGCTCGTAAAAGAGAGGGAGAGAGCAAAAAGACAATGATTTATACAAATCAATCATTCCGTGCTAGCACTCGCTGGCTGCAACACTGGCAGCCTGTCTTTACAGCTCCATTTTAAAGGGCGCCTGCCGACAGCCACACTTGATTAAGGGCTGTGGCTCCCTAACCTTTCATGTTAAGAAAGACTGTCACTGACTGACACGTTTTTTTTCTTCCTTACCAGGTCGGTTCAAGACGAGGATATTGACATTCAAATTTGTGGCTGCTACTGTGAACAGATGTCACCTCTGGCGAGTAAGGGTAATGGCACCAGCATGCCCACTCTGACTCCTGGGGCTAGACAACATACCACCACAGGGCTTCAGAGGGGGCAGCAGGCAGGAGGGACAGCCGCAACAAGTGAGCGCTTTACGGGGGCCGCCCTCCACACTCCTTTTCCCCTCTCTGCAATTATCATCAAAGAACATCTGTTTGTTGTTCCTCAGGCGCCCTCCCCCCACAAGTGTCCTAGCCTCACCTTGACCCATACTTTCAATTGTAGTGGATGTTATGACTAAAAATAAACAGTGCGAAGGAGTGAGGCTCCCCTTTGTGTGAGCAGGGCGTTCTCCCTCGCCGCTGCAGAGAGGAAGGATATCCCCCGACGAACACCGCCATGTACTCCTTCTCCTCAGTGCTGCTGACAGGTACATGAACGACAAGCAGCGGTGGATCAGATGTGAAGTGGAGTCGCCAGACTCACTTTGTTTCCCGGCTTTTAAGTTGATCCCACTGTCCTTGCAACGGCTGTCACAGTTTGAATGACCTGTCGAAGGAGAGTTCAATAGCTTCTGGCAAGCAACCTGATACACACCAAGGTTGCAGTTTGTCCTGTTTCTGTTCCTCAGCTGCAATCTATATCATGAGGCCGCAGATGTCACTCGAGTGAAGACTGAACATGCAAACTCACAACCGACTCAATGTTTAAATGCAACGTAACGACAACTGTAGAAAACTCATTTCTGAGTTTGTTGATGTTCTTTCACGAGATTCCAACGACTATGTGAAACAAACGAGGACTTGCTGTAGATGTTATAATTCACCCAGTTCTCGTCAGTCACTCAGGTCAATTAGCAGAGTTGTGTGAAAAATGGCACTTCCTTGCTACAGGGAGCATCCAAAGTGCAGTATGATTGACTGAACCTGATGTTCAGTGTGTGCAGCACACACACAGAGACACAAAAAGAGTCCCTTTTTAAATTCTAGCTGATTAAACATTTGGCTGCTTCTTGTATTAAACATAAAAAAAGCAAACTTACAAGTATAAACTGTGCTGAAGGGCTTGGACCTGCACTGTAATTGTCACCTGAAATTATTGGATACTCTACAGAATGTCTGCAATGGTTTCTTCTTGCTCCCAGAGGATATTTGTGCTGATTTGTGCAGTCTCTCTGCCAAATAGCTCTACCTAGGCAGTGTGCAGCAGTAAGGAAGCAATAAGGACTTGAATTACAGCTCAAAAAACAAAGTTTCATTATTGCAGAATCACCAAGAACAGCACCTCTTAATTTCTGATTTCAAGTTTTAAAGCATTCCAAGATATTTCTGCTGTGTACCGTGCAGCTGATTCACCCAAAGGGAAATCAAAACTGTAATTTATAAAGACTCTTTGTAATGACTGATGATAACACACGAATGAGTCCCGAGGGAGGGCGCCAGCTGTGATCCTCAGAAATCGACCTGTGAGGCAGATGTGATGACTTCCCTTCGAGGAAAAGCCGAGAAATCATCTAACGACGAAGTGCACCTTGGTAATTGTGTTTCTTCACAGTTTTAATCACCGCGGATCGGATTACATCCCATCAGAGCCCCCCACTTCGCTGATCACACACGATTTACACGTAAACATATAACTGTCCTCGATTTCTGTCACACGGCTTTTCGCACGCAGGACTTTGTTTAGCATTTCAGCGGCGGGCCACGCAACAAAAGGTGGAGTCCGACTGACAGCATTACAGATGACTGTAATTAAAAACGCGTAAGACTATTGTGCTTTGTGGTGCACTTTTGGAAACTGGACGGACTCCAAACCATCTGTGTTTATCGGACGTCAATGGGTTGCTAATGTGTAAAAACAAATACAGATATCCTGAGCATTAGATGTGCTTGTGCTGTAGCTCTTTGTTCAGGAATCCCTGGGGAAATTTGGTGGTTGTTATAAGATTATTTCAAACACACAACGCCTGGCGGATGTGTGCGACGGGCAGACAACACCGAGTTAGTCATGAGGTGTTTGTCAGCGTCAGTCAACGTGGCACCAACTGAGCGCCAATCGATCATCGGTGGGCGGGATCAGCAGCGGTGCAAAGCATCAAGGGTAATAACTACGGCCAAAACACAGCACAGAAACTAAATCACGGCTTGAAATATCGAATGTATGAATCCAGTGCTTCCTACAGTTTTGCATTAAACATAAACAATATGGAGGAAGGTTTCTGGGAGGAAGAGGTTCACGTGTAAGATGGTCAGCCTGCTATTGTAGGTGGTCCCTGATGATGTCCCATAAATCTTGCTCTATCTTCACTGTGGCGATGGCAGAAAAAGGGATGAGTCGCTCCCCACCCACCAACCCACCCCTTCTCCATCTCATTCACATGTCTGTCTGCCTGTTATCCGTGCCCTTGAGCAAAGATTACAGATGCCCCTGTCTTTTATATATCACACATCATGTGCCACAACATTTCATCAAATGAATTAACTCAGAGAAGTAATAATAATAAAAACTCCAGCTGCTGTCAGTTTTTGTGTGTGTTCGTCCTCGGTGATATTGTGGCCATGAGTGTTAAATGCTCGCCTGGTTCACTGGTGAAGTGTTATCTGGCCTCTGCAGGACTCTGCATTGTGTTATCTGGTGTTTGTATTACCTCACATGTCATTGTAGTTGTGAGTTTGACTCCCGGTGGATGGACATAGCAGATATCCATCTCTACTTTGGAATGCATGGCCAAAGTATTAACCTTCATCTCTTGAAAGTGATGTTTTCTTATATTTTCTCTTTAACTAATACTTATATCAAGTTGTTCATTAGTTCAAAAATATTAAATCAACAGTGTAGCTGTGATTGTTGACCTTTTGTTGTATATGTTTGTATATTTTGTGAACAAACATTTGTGATTGTTTGGACAAAAATAAATAAATAAGAAAAATCGAATCGGAAAAAATTTAAAACAACTATCGATTCATACATTGCCCAAATTTGTTTTACTCTAGCTATAATTAGTTAGCGGTCGACTGTACCTTCGTGAATGTAAAACGAAATGAATATTTTCAGGTTTGACAAAGGGAGTTGAGTAAATTCTTCATCTGGCTACAAACAAGAACTAAGTGGCTGCATCTCCCTTCACACATGAGCTCCATTAACAAGAATTGAGAGTGATGAACCAATGAGATGCTGCCATGCACCTGGTCAACCAGTCACTTATTATGAGCTGATCTATTTGTCGGCAGAGATTTGCCTTTTAAATGTACCTGTCTGCTGTTCATATAACACAAAGAAGAAGAAAAACCTTCTGGAAGTATACAGAGATACATGAAAAGGAATTATGTAAATTTCTTTAGAAATAAATAGATTTAGATTTCATATTATTATGCACAAATTGTCCTCTTATAATACTTCCAAATAGATTGACATATTCAAAGATTCTTGCTCCACACTTTGATTCTTTCATTTCAAGGTAACCTCTAATAAAAGGTTCAGTCACATCATGTCAGCTTTTAGTTTGAGTTTAGCAACAACTTCAAGGCTTTTCCTTTTCTGTTGGTGTTTCAATAGAGATTCATGTTTTATATCAGTCAGGATTTAGATTGAATCGGGTGCTAATCTTCCTCATGGTCAGCATTTGACTTTTTGCATGTAAACATCTGTCAACCATCTTAGAAGATAAAAAAACAGACATGTAGTTCATTCTCTGGAGAAATTTAACCCCGAAACAATGCATGCTGGGAAGTTTGCCAAGGAGCGAATGGTGATTCATAAACATGATTTAATAGCGTTAGTGAACAGATAGTTCAGATGGATATTGATAATAAACATTAGTCTGACAAATGTATACTTACATCTTTAGGTCAAACTTTAAAGATCCTAAATGCTTATGGGTGTAATTTTTACATTAAGTTCATGTTAGATCAGATTATTCCATTACATTTAATAAGTTATTTTACAATGGAGTTACTTAAAGTTTAACACAAGTTCAGAAACAGTTGTAAACCCGGGTTAACTTTCACTTAAATCATTGTGTCTGACAACAGCTCAGAGAATGGCATGAGCTACAAAAAGCTTAGAGATAAATAGTGACAGAATGCTGTTGGTTGGAAAAAATACGGGGGAACCTACAGGACATGTGGCGCAGCAGTAAAGTGCCTCTTCACCACCACAAATCTTCTCGCAGTCTCTGAAAACAGTTTGTATCCCACTGTGTTATTCTTTTTACAGTCCAGTCACCTGCCTGATACCCTTCAGCCATTTCCCCCCAGAAGCTGTCACACACGCCAGCTATAATATATGGCTGCACCAACGAGAACAGCTGTCGCCAATCTCCATCCTCTCTCTTCTGGAGCCTACTGCCTGTCCAGCATAAAATAATACATCAGGATTAATTGATTCCCTGTCAGTCCCGTGGAAAAGAAAATAAATTCTCATGTAGTCTGCTTCCTGCAGCATTATAATTTTGAACATGGCAAGTAATTTAAGTTTTTTAATTATGCATGAGAATGAAAAACTGTGACAAAGTGTGCTGTCGCCTGGCCCAAGGCCACAGCTCTGGCCTTTGTATGTGCTGAGGCAACAATAACAGGGACTTAAGCACACATAAATAATATATTTATGTGTTTAGAGGCAACACATCTCCGTCTGCAAAAAGTGGTGCAAGAGTCCAAGTGTCAAGGTCAAGGGCTGGTCATTTGTCTTAAAGTTGAATTGGAGCATGAATCATGAAATACCCACCCTGACGCCAAAAAGTCAAGAGCAGGAAAGTCAGGAACATTATGATTCCCAGCCTGTGATACGAAAAAACAGATCATGTGTGAAACGAAACTCTGAAACACTGGAAACTGTAATCTGTTCCTTCTTCTACTTCTTTGTTCGTTTATTTTGGCGGGTGCCAACGTCAAGGTGCATTACCGCCATCAAAGTATATCAGCTTTTAACAAAAAATCTGTTTATGACAAAAAGCCCCGGCCTCGTTGTAAAACAAAGGACACAAAAGTAAAAGCTCCACATTAAAGATTTATACGCAACAGTGTTTGAGCCCAGCGCTCTTTCATTGTTCACTAGATTAATGAGTGACGGAGAGACTGAGCAAGCGTTTCCCTAAGTCAAGCTAAACTAGAGCAGGAGATAGAGCAGGGGGGGGGGAGCGGAGAGCAGGGTCATCAGTGGGCCAGGGTCTTAAATCAGACCAAAGGCCGGCCCTGGTGTCAGCTCCGGACCAGAGGGGGAGGATTCTCTCCACAACAATTAGGAGGGGCTGAAGGGAGGTCTGTTTGCTGAGGATTTTTTGGCAATACCCGCTGGGCCTGAAAAAGCAGCTGGACAGAGAGAGTCTACAGTACGAGACACCCGAGCACATGCCTCCGGGTAATCCGGTAATTCCCTAACTCATCCGAATGGCATGACTTTAACGAGGTGACGCGTTGAAAACGATGACAAGTTTTTTTTATTGAAGAAAGCTTGGAAGAGCTGCTTGAGTTATTTACTTGAGGGCTGTTGTTTCACCCCCAGCCCCCAAAAAAACTGCCTCACATCTGCAAACTGTCTGACTCCGAAACTTTCCTGTGGCTAAAATTACGACGTGATGAATTGCATCATGAAAGATTTAACGGCCCCGACATTAGACAGCATTCCGGGCATAATGCAGTGGTGTTTTACCACAGACAAATACAGAATATCTCCTGCTTTGTGTGACATCTGAAAGCATTTAAGCACCATTTAGGCCTAACTCTCTCCACTCGCTGCTTTTAGACGCATACATCATCTCCTCTCCATCTTTCTCGCTTGGTTTTATCTGTTTGTTCACAACTACAATCTACGCGCAATGAAAAATACACGGCTGCATCGAGGGTGCACTTTCCTGGAGGATCAAAAGGATATGGTTGGACAAACAATGCGATATCCAAGGTTAAGAACACAAAGATAATAAATCGCCTGAGTGTCATGTTCAATTTTCAAGATGCCATCACCCGGCATTATCCATAACAGGATTTAAATTGTTATCAGGACACTGAACAATCCACTTTGCGTCCGACGAGCATCCTGCCTCTGGTGATTCATGGAGAGGAAACAACTATCACATTTTCCAGAGTCCCACTGCAGCAGCAGCAGCAGAACACCGGCGCACTTCATGTACTTGGATGACTGGTTGAATAAATTGCTTCCATCCTGGCCGATGTTGACATTCATGTGGACGAGCGCTATCAGTTTTAATTGTCTTTCTTCCCTCGCCTGGCCCGCGCCTGCAACTCCTTCCTGCCTCTCTGGAACACAAGGCCAAAATAAATTAAGTTCAGTCTGAGATTTGGCCAAACACGCTGCACAACATGACTGCGGACAAGAGCCCTAATGTCCCTGATGTAAATTCATGGCCGGGAGTCCATGGGCTCTGCAGACTGTTCGGAAATTATCAAAGGTGAATAGCTTAATTATTCTGTCCAAATAAATGACTCTAATATAGGTATTATAAGTCTTTGCACATGAATCTCTTCTGCAATAAATAACCCTAATTTTCTGTCTGCGCTCTTCTTTAAAAATAATTTTATATACTAGAGATTTAATTTAGATGAGTAGAGAAGTGTTAGATGAGAAAATCAACAGCCCTCTGTCTATATAAAAATACAGCCAGCAGCTGGTTGGCTTAGGCTGAGTCTATACTTATATGTTATATGTTAAATGGTGTTTCAAACTAAAATGTTCTCCATCCACATGAGCCTTTTACCTCCATATCGGCAATAATCCCCAACACACCTGAAAACTTCTATCATTTGACCAGTAACATACACTGGGCATGGGCATGCCAGTGTAAACAGGAAGAGGATTGTCTACTCTGCAGTTGGTTGCTTAGTTACAGAAAATACTTCGAACAAGAAACAACAATGGTAAAAACTAAGATGAGGGATTTCTTTACTTGGACCAATGAAAGTGTTTTTACAGTGGTTTGTCTTCACCTCTGGTTGTTGAGTCGTGATGGATAAGAACCAATCAGGAAGCAAATGCAGGTGACCGTCATCAGTTCCAAATATCTCAGTTTTCTTACTACAACACAGCCCCAGAGTTTTTATACTAAAACAGGGACAGCAGTTTCCAAACTTGAGCTGTAAACGTAGCAACAGTTGTGCATTTTAAAACTAAAACATAGGAGAGTGGATGCAGCCTTAGCGTAGCCCAAACACTGGAAAGTAGAGGTTTTGTGTAGGCTTTACAGTGGAAGTATTTTTGGCCTCTACACCCCCCTTAAACCATAATGTGTCATTTTCACACATCAGTTTCTGTACAAATTAAACAAACAAGAAAAAACATGTGCTCCAGATGATTTGATTAAAGCTTTTTGCCTGTTTCCAGTCTTTTTGCTAAGTTTTAATGAGCTTCATATTTACTGTCCACAGATGAAATCTTCTAATTGGCACAAAAGTGAATAAGTGTATTTCACAAAATGTCAAACTCTGTATAACGTTTACAATCATTATGTTGATGAAAAACAGGATCTAGGCAGCATTATTTTAACGATAAAGTATTATTTTGAAAAGGTAAATAATGTTTTGTCATGACACTTTGATTTTATCGACATTTACACACTGAATATGACAAATTACTGCTGCAAACAAACCTTTATCAGGAGATGAAAAGCAGTAATAAATTGAATAGGCTACTGTCTGTGTATTGAAAGACCTGTCAGTCATCATGAGAGTGACAGCAGCCTCTCTTTGTTTACTTCGGATTCACGAATTGTTCCTTTAATACCGACAGAATCTGGCACCACTACAGATGAATGCACTATTAACAAAGCATATCAGAAACATTGATTAAGTGAGAGTGATATACCTGCAGCCTACCTTTATGTTAGACGCCCCTTGGTTTATTGATATACAATCCATCCAGCTTTCTCGCAAAATCTGAAAACAATCAGCGTGCGGCGCAGCACAATGCCGAGGCATTAATCACAAGAGGCAGCACTTTATTCCACACAACCACAGGATTGTTGCAACAGCTGCTAAGCATTCTGCTAAAGCAAATGATTTATGGCCGTGTAGCAATAACGATGAGACAGAGAGATTACCATATCGACAGGCTCCCAGATGGATTATCTGCATTGATTACTTCATGGCCTGTTGATAAGTATTTGTTTGAAACGCAAAGGGAGGGGGGGGAGGAATGTGCTCGATGGTGCTGGTGTGCAGCCAGCGTGCAGAAGCCAAACTACCAGAAGTATTTCCAAGCATCTCCGACCTCTTATACCACAAACCAGTATCGTGTTTGAGGTTATTTTCAGCCTTCCATACTCAGTGACGCCTCATCGAACGGGATGGGAGTTAAATTGTCTCGCTGATGAGCAGCACCGAAGAGAGGGTTTGCATGTGTAAGATTTCAAAGCTAATCACAGGCCACTTTGATTCATGGCGCACCTCCCTCCACTTGCCCGTATATCATATGATGCTCCCCCTCTCGCCACCCAGGCTTCCCATCCTGCTACCTCGCCAAGGTCAGCTGAAGGAAATGATACCGCTACGCCGCAAGATTTATGAGAGATTCACTCCCCGTTTACCTCCATGTTTACAGAGTGCATTGACTCCAGCCAAGGAGCCGCATCCGTCCCCCGGTGGTTCACAAAGCAGGAGCTCATCTATTGGGTGTCACAGGGAGCAAGAGCCCAGCAACTTGTCTCCTGTGACAGGTGCTAATTGAGAACCAAACAGCCTGCATCCAGTTTAAACCTCGAAGCTGCAGTTGGCCCTGTTACCACACTGGCCTGGGTATCCTTGGACAATGACACAAAGACACAAACCATAAGAGGATGTGTCACAATACCAACATGTGAAACAGCTGGGGATATTAACGTTATCTAATAAGAAATGTGCATTTTTTGGTTTATATGCCAGATGGAGAAAATAAAGGCCAATTCAGATTTTTTTAACTGCTGTTGTCCTGCATCTGAATCTGAATCTGCAGTTCTGCTGTACTTCCAGTTAGAATGGTGGTAATTTCAGGTAGTTTAGCATCAGCCAGAGCTAAAATGTCAGACATTAGCCATATGCAAGACTTCCATTTTGAGCTATTTAAAGTTATTATTTTTCCATTATGACTGTAAATCTATATAATAAAAGTTCTAAAAGCTGTGATTATAACTTTCTACATTAAAGAGCTCCAATTATTGGCATTTTACTAAAAAACACTTTAAAAGTGAAAAAGTTCCAACTTGAAACCCAGTTCTTTGCACATTTTGTGCTCAAAGAGGAATAAATAAGGTATTTTTCACTGTAACAGTTTAAACTTGAGTTGAATGATGAACCATGCTGACTGTAGTATGAAACTCCGGAATCGAGCAGGTACAAAGTAAAAAAAAAAATTGTACTCACTCCAATCTGATAATCTGTTTGTGAGTGAAAGGGGATCAGTTGTGGTCAGATTAATTGGGAAGTTAGTATTGAGGGGTGACTGGCCTCCTCGTGTCCTTGGCGGGCATAATGAAGGGATAGTTAATTGGTGCGAGTGCGTCGCCCCTCGTCGGTGACAGGGTGCTGCCCTGCCCCATGCTCGGAGAGGACCGGGGCTTTAAATTGCTTCCATCTCCGAGACTCTGATTAATGAGAATAGTTCTAATCGGAGTTCCTGAGGCCAACAGCATTAGTCTTAATCTTCCAGGCCCCATCCAGCAGCAACACTGACATTTAATGTGGTGCTAGTGCAATAGTAATGAGAATTCATTTCCCAACAAGGGAGCAAACTCCTCTACCCCCACCACAAGTCCTGGATTTGGGAAGGTTATTGGCCCTGAATTTCAGGGGTTATTAGTTCTCTCCAGGCCATGAGGTACCTAAAATTTCTGGTGTTTTACAGTCCACTTTGAGGGAGGACAAATTAAACTGAGGTTGAGCACACAGACGATATAAAGCCCCTACACACAGCCTGGATGCAGTTTGTAATAGTACTGAAATGAATGGGGGACTGATGGAGAGCAAATCGAGAACAACAGCAATAATCAATAAATTCTTTAGTGGATTGAAACACAACACATTTGCTGGTCCTGGTTTGGATTTGGTGGTTTGTTGAATAAAACTATTGAACCTGGAACTTGCAATAGCCGCATATCCCAATCTAAAAAAAAAAGAAAGATTATTCAAGTTGCAGTCGTATAGTCTAGATTTGTGTTTACGTCTGTGTGTGTGTGTGTGTGTGTGTGTGTGTGTGTGTGTGTGTGTGTGTGTGTGTGTGTGTGTGTGTGTGTGTGTGTGTGTGTGTGTGTGTGTGTGTGTGTGTGTGTGTGTGTGTGTGTACAAGCAGGTTTATGTGAAAGAGTGCCTACGTGCATTTAATATGTATGAATCGGACTCTTCGTGAAACACAGGCAATCATAAAACAATTGTGTAAATCAGGCAACCTCCATCAACTGAATGAAAGCCATTCCCGGTGTCGGCCGCACTTGTACCGATGCAAACAGTCCTCCTGTGCTCAGTTAGCAGTAAGTAAATTGCTCTGGGATTTGTATTGCCGGAATGCTTTAGCAGGTAATTCCTCTCTGTCTTTCATTTTGTTTGTCTGTGTTAAGTTCCCACTCTGGCCCCATCCATTCTCACATCCAGTTCCCGGCTTTGTCCATCCATCAATGGGCGCACTTTGTCAGTGCTGACTTCATCCTGGCGGCTGCAATCACATCCGAGCAGGGCCCGAGCGCCACCGGGGAGCTTTTTCACCTCCCATCTGCATCTCCCCGATCTGCTGACGGGGCCCCTGACGTGCAGTGTTTTCTGTTGCACAGGCAAGCAGAAAAAAACCCTAATGCCGCACCTCATTTCTCCAGACCACTCCTGGCCTCGCATTGGCAAAAAAAGGATAGACGAGGGGGGGGTGGGAAAGAGGGAATGAGGTGAGATTGAGAGAGGCAGCGAGGTAAAGAGGGCAAACGCTTTCGAGAGGGATTGGGTCTCGGGTCAGGCCACAACTCAATTTGCCTTTTCTTCTCAAATACATCAATAGACATCACGGACAGAAAATGTATCACTAATTGGGACTTGATAAGCAGTAAATCAACTGTACTTTGGAGAGAGAGAGAGAGAAAGGAAGAAGGAGTCAGCTGTTCAGGTGGAGGTTTCAGTGGTGTTTCTAAAGCCATGTCAAACAGAGGGTTGGGGTTTGATAATATTTCATGAAATCTGGATTTACTATTGAATCATTTAGAATATCTGCATCCTTTATAAACCCGGTGTTTAGTTTTGATCCTTTATTTGATATAGCATCGAGATGGGACAGAAAATACCCAGACACATGCAAACCATGATTTTGACCCCCTGATTGCATTTTTATACAGTGCTTTATGTAGCAGTTTTCTAGTCTTAACGGCTACTCAAAGCGATTTACATTACAGCTCACATTCACCCATTCACTCCCATGTCTATCACTCTCACATCCCATTCACACACTGACAGCGCGGCCATCCGGGTCAGCATCATTGTCTTGCCCAAGGACATTTCGATATGGGACTCGAACTACTGACCTTTATGGTGAGTCAACGCTCCCTGCTCCACCTGCAGAGCCACAGCTGGTACATAATGCAGAGGAGCTCCATTGTTAGTTGTGTTTGACTGAACATCAACAACTCCAAAAGTGTGTGACTGCATGAAAAAGAATGGGACCAAGAATGTGGAGAACAGTAGATACAAGTGGTGCATGAAACAATTCGCTCATTCAATACAGAAATGGACGGAGCCTTCAGTGCGTACTCTGCGTTAGATTTGTCAGTATTTGAGAAGGTCTTATGAAGTTTACCGATATGGATGAAATAGACAAAATGGAGCAGTACCAACGGAAACCTTGGGGGGGGGGGCAGTGGAATTGATAGTTTAAGCGAGACGACCGTAGGACAAAGAGAAGAAGGTTCAACGATGGCAGGACTTTTTGAAAAGAGACTTTTTGAGTGGGTAAGAAATTACAGGCGTCTTTATAGTGACATAAAACTGTGATAAGCATGCGGCATTACTCAAGAAGCTCGTACCAGTGAGTGACTTAACAAATGACTGAAATGATTAATGAATGATTTTTGGTGAATGTCACTATCATCTTGCAACTTTAGGCTTTTTACAATTTTAAACAGCAAACAGTTGTTGCTACTTAACAAAATAATTACCTTCACTTGTTGTTTCTTTGTTAATAGAAGAAGAGATAAGATATTTGACTTTCTCAGCTGGGAACTGGATCATAAATGGAAAATGTTAACAGACCAGAACTCTATTGGAAACTGTTTAAAAATACAATATATAATTTTAGATAATATTCTAAAGGGCATTTTGGCAATTAAAAATTCTAAATGCTATGTAGGAGGAATTCCTAGAGAAACATATTTTATAAAATTATAAAAACAGGGAAAGTAAACATTCACTAAAACAGAATAAGGTTGATCTAATGCACAACCTGGATTTTTACAGCTCTTCAAAAGAAACATGGATGACATCAACAATGATCTTTATTGGAAAAATTCACACAACTCCATGATTCAGACTGGTTTACATCAGGGAGTGCTAATTAGACTGCGATGGAGGGTTATTAATCGACTGGACTTTCCAGAATGATCTTGTTATAAATGGGCCCTGTCAAGACTTTCCTCAACCTCCAAATGAGTATTCTCACTTCACTGCCCCCCGTTGCAAAGCATCAGCACCAACGCCAAATAACAAATGATTCCTATTAAGTGTATTGTTAGTAATGATGGCCGAGAACAAACAAAAGTCCATAAATAACAATTTGCCAGAGAAAAATGAGCCTCTAAATAAGACGGATACCGAGCTGAGCTGTGGTAAATGACATCTGAGGGCCCGGAGAGAAGAGGGGCTGTTTGAGTGGAAGCAAAGAAAAAGAGGAGTGACTGATACAAAGTCTGACACAGGGAATGGAAGTTTGGCTGCTCTGTCATGCTCAGTGCTTCTTATGCAGGGGTGTAATGTTATTTGCAGATTACAGCACACACACACACACACACACACACAAAATCCCCCACCAAACACTCAGCTGAGTGGGCTTAAACAACAAAGCAGCTCCTGCTCAAGTCGTTTGCCCGGACACAAAGGCAATTCCTCATATTAATTAAGCGCCGTCACTGACGCGCTCGCTCCCTCTCGCCAAGCACATGTCCGCAGCTCTGATATGTGGGCTAAGTGTTTTCCCCGATGCCTCGCTCTCAGCCTGCTTTTCACACAAAGCCTCTAGTGGGAGCTGCTGTTTACAGAGTCAGTTCCACTTACGCAAATCCCCCCTGCCATGTAAACAATATTCACGGCGACTAAACAGAACCTAGCGCCGCGTGTTTACGCCATGAAAAATGTTTATCCAATTAAGTGACATTTCAATAACATAATCCTAAAACCATGAAGGCTTTTAACAAGATTACATGACCTACCGAGGGGAAGGAGAGTCACTGGTTCTGTGAGACGCGGCTCAATAACATTAAGAGCAGCAGCAAAATACGGGCATAATTGCATGGAGGACAACATTGCCAGTGGCCAGTGCCCAGTTTAGAAGCATGCTGCATGTCTGCAAATATGAAAAGTGATGAAGCCCCTGTGTGTGTGTGTGTGTGTGTGTGTGTGTGTGTGTGTGTGTGTGTGTGTGTGTGTGTGTGTGTGTGTGTGTGTGTGTGTGTGTGTGTGTGTGTGTGTGTGTGTGTGTGTGTGTGTGTGTGCGTGCCTGAGAAACATTAATTCAATTGCTCCAAATGTTTACATAAGAGTCTGGCAAGCACCGAAACACGATGAGAAACAGGTTTGATTCTCATAATGTTGAAGTTGATGGAAACGTCAAACCTTTTACCAATAACTCCAAGGTGCACAACCCGAGCTTGTGCGTCAAAATAATGGGACACATAAAAACCGAGACCCCGGGTTATGCGTTGCAGAAAACAAATAGAGAAGAAGGCATCAAAATAATGAAAGATTGTTTATGTATTGTGGCATGAAATGGGAGGGAGTGTGAGAGAGGCAGCGGCGGGGAGAGAGGCGATGGTGACGGATGGACAGAACTGACAGTGCGGTATTCATCCTGCACGCTAGAGCGCACGTCCTGCTAGTGGCGGTCGACAGAGCAATAAATCACGGGCCCTCCATCCTGTATCTACAGCTTATTACATCCACCATGACAAATAAATAATAATCCCTGTCAGCACAGCCCTTTGCTCAAGGATTGAGTCTGAAAGCGTTTGCTCATCACTCCTATTCCTGAGTGAAAACACCAGAGCAGGGGAATTGAAAGCCATGGTTTACTGGCCCTCTGAAACTCTCAAAGACACAGTGTAAAAAAATCACACGGCAGCCAGAGATGTGAAAAAATATGAGCGGGTGCGGCGGTGCACGTCGGAAACACAGAATGTTATGCTGTTTGGTGATCACCATGGTAATAAACATTACAATATCATTACATGGATTTACAACGTCTCCATCATGAGGCACCAGCTGAGGAACATGTAAAAATAGGAAGACCACAATGTGCAAATGCTCCATTGCAAGTTCAAGCAAAGAAGTATCGTGCAAAATGGCCCTTTTCAGAACTTTATATCATGATTCATTAACATGTCAGCAGCATTGTATCATATTGTTTAAAGGAACCAGGACTGCAGTTACTATCAAGGACACAACATTAACTTTGTTTACATGAACAACAACATTGCGACTACTGACCTTATTCTCAATAATTGTTAATGTAATTAATTAAACTGTTATATTAACTAGACAGAAGAATAAGGAATCAGTTGTTTGTATGTATAAATACTACGTATGTATAAAATATTAATTATAAAGTAGCATCAAACACATATTCTTACAACCCTAACAGAGTTAAAATACAGAAATATTGGATGGATGGATGAATACTGAAAATACCTCTAGATGAAAATGTAAATGCAGCTAGTTGATACAACCAATATATAAGGATAATGATAAACGACTGTGTCTTATAAACAGCTCTAAGGGCAGATGTGACTGTCAGGTTTAGCAAAATCAAATATAATTTTCTATTTGGATTGATCCAGCCGTTATGTAATTGTTTAATCGATGGATGTGCAGAGCTACAGCTGCATTGGTTGGATCGATATAAATTGATTTACATGTGTCTGCAGAGAAACACATCCTCCCCGTCGCTTGTCTCCCCCGGCGCCTCCCCTCACATTATTTAGAGGACATGCAAAGCTCATTTCAGGCCTATGTCCCCCATGCCCTCGTGTTTCTGTGAATTGTATAAGACCATTTAATCTTCCTTAGATGAGGAAGCATTTACTTTGCACCGTCCTTCAATAAAAATTAAGAGCTCTCATAAAAACAGGAATGGGAGTGGAACGCCCTCGACTAAATCAAAGAGTGTTGTTCTTTCAAAAGCCGAGCGCGGGCACTTCATGGGCCTGTTTTATTATGACATTTGTAGATCTCCTGAAGTGTTAAAAAGGAAATTAAATGCAGATGAGAGGCCGTCGTCACAAAGGTTAGTGAACTGTAAACGGAGCTCTCCATCTTCGTTGATAATAGGTGTAAAAGTGTAAACATGCTGAAGGATGCGAGAGTGTGTCCCGCAGATCCTTTGGGGATTGTATAAACATTAATCATAGAATCATTCGGCCATGATTAATCACGAGTGCTTGATCACACTGATCTGTGAGAGGGAGAATAAGAAGCTCTTCATGTCTCATAGCACACACACACACACACACACACACACACACACACACACACACACACACACACACACACACACACACACACACACACACACACACACACACACACACACACACACACACACACACCTACACACACACCTACACACACACACACACACACACAACACACACACACACACACACACACACACACACACACACACACACACACACACACACACACACACACACACACACACAAACACAAACACATTTTGATTTTAACAAAGTGACTTTACCAGCAGATCATTAAAAGCCTAAATATTCTCCCTACAATATAGGGCATGGTGACGCACATTTAACTCACTGATATCACCATCCCCAGAACCATATATAGCTAAAGACGCTACAAATATTAGCTGTAGCTGTAGCATCTGAGGGCGTTGGCCGCTTTCCCTCTGTTTAACGAGACTGTGAACTGAACATCTTTAACATTGATATTGAATTTTTGACGATACGATACATCCCACCCCCTCCCAATGGCCGTGTCGTAAAAGCTACACTCCCAAAACACATGAACAGTAACTTCCTGACAACTGCGAAAAGCCCATTTTTACGTGACTTGCTCTTCATTTCATTCAGTCCGTATGAAATGATTGGTCATGAATATTATTAACCTGCGAGGGTCACAACAACACAGATAAAAAGTCTTTCAGAAACAACCCTACCTTTAGTTCGAGCAAAACAAGCTATTTGAAAACATTGGGAACCTGTGATGGCATTCACTAAAGATTTTCTTACACCAATCTATCCAAACCTTATCTACGCAATAGTGCAGATCTAAGATAACGTGGCGACGAGGTCTGCCGTTTGGGTTTTGTTTACTGTCAAAATAAACCTGAGGCGATCCCACGTTCCAGACCTGACGACCTCTGACTGCCTGAGTTAAAACAGTACATCACCCAGAAGAAGAAAGGAGCCCAATTAACACGTTTTCGGGAAAACAGTAAATCTCTCCTGAGCAAACAGCGTACCTGAACTCACGAGAAAGGCCCAAATTCCACACAGCCAGAGAGCAACTATTTGGCTCAGTAAACCACGTGTCAAGAGCTTGACAGATACAAGTCAGCTGCAGGGTTTCTCTTATAGGGTTTAGACAAGTTATTTGAAATCTCAGGGATTATGATCTCCTGAAACATCTTGTGTTGGGTTTCCTAAAACGACTTCGCCCTAATACAGAGAATACCAATTATTTCCATGTGAGATCTCATGGGATGGACGGAGCAGACAAGCACCTGGGTGGGAGAAGCTTGATAAGAGCTGGTTTTCCACTGCTCGGCCCTGTTACATTAAGGGGGTCGGGAGTTCATGCCCCACTCCTCAACTCTTCAGGCTGGGTTTTGAACTCCTGACCCACAGGGAGGGAGGGCGGGGGGGAAGGTCGTCCATGCACAGTAGCTGCATTTACAAATGCATGCTGAGTTCATGCCAGCAGAGCGGAAGGAGTCTGATAACATCTCGCCTTAGAAGGGGGCTGCTCTGCCAGCCCTTTGTATTTATGGGCAAGCCTCGTGGTTAACCCCCCCCCCCGACCATAAATCATGTTAATTAGTTTACTGATAAACTGTCTGTCAGGCCCCATTCACATAGCGCTGTGGCACCCCCAGTTACAGTTTAATCTTTGTCCTGCAATAGTTCATCTGTTTAACTGACTGGAGGTGAGGAGGGGAGGAAAGGGAGTTCTCTCATATCACAGCGCTGCACAGTGTAATGCAAATTTCTGTTGACATGAATGATGAATGACACAAGTTTCACAGAAAACAGTCGACAACAGAGGGTAAAAAGAATCAGTAAATCTCCTTTCCAGGTCATCAGATGCAATTGTTTCAATTAAAATCTATTTATTGAAACAAAAGCAACCCTCTAATTGCTATTCATCACGCACGTCTCCTCAGTTTACTGAGTGGCTGCTCCATGATGCTTTTAAAGATGGCAATTCATTCTTCAGGCTGGCGGTGACAAATACAAAAAGAAATGGCCTGGGTTAAGACTTCTCAGCAAACTGTATTGACTTTCTGGCAAGGACACTGAAGCCCACAGGACTAAACTGTCCCTCATCAACAGATAAGACCACACACAGACTCTCATTTACCTGTCAGATTAACATTAGGAGCCACTCTGCTCCAGGCCATATGGCAAGAAACCAGAAAACGCTACCTTGCTGGAGAAGGAACTATTTGTAATGTCAACGCTTGTTAGTTTACAAAAATCAAGGCACGTCAGCGAGCAAGGCGCACGAAGACAAGTATGTTTATCTTCCAGAAAGAGAAGACTTTCTTATTGCAGTAGTTTTTTTTTATACTGTGAAACTTAACTTTTTTATATGCAAGTGGAGAAAAGGAAGCCAGCTGTGCTGATGGTCCATAGTTGCACATAATTACACATAAGTAACTTTCCAAGTGGACTATGTTCCTCCATACGAAGCTGAGGCAATGCGACGCAATCTACTCTTATTTGGCTGGCGTTGATCTTTGCATGATTAATGGTTTGGAAGGATCCAGCAAAAAGGTCAAATGCGGAGTTGGGGATGGAACAGCTATGCGCGGTAATTAAGACAAACGTGATTAATAACCCCAAGCTGCCACTGTGTTCTGTAAACAAGATGCAGCCAGATGGGATGCATATTTTGAATACTGCACATTAGTTTTGTGGACCATAAGGGCACACAGCCATTCAGAGCCTTTTTAAATAAGCCTAATATTGATGTTGTTAAAACAGTGTAATAGCTTGTGATGTATGATGAGTGCATTACCGTAACAAACTTTATACCTCATTGACGGTGCACAATCCATCTACAAATAGCACAACATCAATTACTACAGTAATGAAATGGAAAAGTCATTGGACTTAATTGCCCCGCAGCTTTATTGTCTCCAGAATATGAGCCGTAGAAAACACGTGTACACTGTATTAGCTCCATCGCGGGAAACTTTCAAGACAAGCAGTGATTAGCGTCCTGAGTGAAAGGGGGGGAGAAGTCTCCCACTCTTATTCAGTCCATTATCTCACCTCCTCTCGTCTCCCTCTGCCCACCAGTGTGACTGACGGTATAGAGGGATCAGGCCCAGCTTCCAGAGAAAGCGGGGAGACAGGTGTCAAAATGGTCCAGCAAGCAAATCTAACCCTCGCTAATCAGTCCTGTTGTATCTCTACAATCCACGTCTAGTCTGTGGCTCTCATTCCGTATGAAAAACAATTACGCCAGTTTGAAGTTGAGCGCGCACTAACTCACCTGTCTCTTCTGATAAGCGTGAAGATTGAGCAGAGGGAAGGGGGAGGAGGGATGGCGAGGGGAGGCGGCGAGAAAGAAGGGAAGGGATGCTTAGTGCAGAGTGTACACAACTCGGGCGTCCCGCGACAGCAGGGCGGCTTGTGTCAGTAACTGGAAGACACAACTGGACAAAATACTAAACCACGAGGAATTTGGTATTTTGATGAAAGTCTTGGCTTCATCAGGGAGGTTGTGTTTTCAGCGCTTTGTATTTGACTCTTTTAAACACTTAAGATATTGGAGTGAAATGAGGTGCAACGTTGTATCAAGGGCCAAGAATTAAGTAATTTGTTTTTGGTTGCATATCAGGGAAGGATTTCATTGCAAGGTCGGGAAATTTGAATGTCAATGCTCATTGAATTGAGACTGTATCACAATGTGTACTTTGATGAATGTACAGATCAAAATGCTGATTAACCTCCTCTATTATCTGACTTTTATAAGAGTGTAGCCTTGAGAGAAAAAACGCTCCCGAGAAGACACAAAGAAAAACCTTCATGAACAACAAAAAATTAGGTTACTTAACTAGATATTTATCAACAAAAGCTTCTTCCTCGATTTCAAAGCAGAATCGTTCCAAGTGGGAGCAGGAGGATGCTTGAGCTTCAAAGAAACCGCGATGGACAAGGCACCACACACCCGTGTATTGAAATAATAGCTGACAAAGATCCTCAGCATTTGCGTCAGTGTAATGCTCAGTGGCACCAAAAGCATCACCATTACCGGAGCCTCTGCTTTAATTCGTGGTGATGGGCCTGGGACTCTCTGCGGGCCGAGGAGGCCCACTGATGCGGTCGGCAGTCGGCCCTAATGCACCGGCTTGATGGGAGATGAGCGAGGGGGAGCGATCGCAGCCAATGGGCACTTGCTGAAGTAAGACCACAGTGACAGTCAGCAGCTGTGAGAACTTTCATTCTCGCTCGGTGGGAGTCGATGCCAAGTAAGAATGTTTGAGAGCTTTGACAGAGGGGTGTCGCAGCACCGTGATTAAATGACAAGTATGTGCAGACCTCTGCAAGTGGCTGCGGGTGAACGATGGAGGTCAGGAGTAGGGTGATGTCATTTGGGGGACTCTTTGATCGCCTACTCGTAAGTTTGGTTTGTGTCCAGCAAAGGCCAATACTGCTATGGAACTTTTTGACTGTTGTGAGGTATTAAAACCTTGAAAATCTCACCTTCTGCTGAGTTAAATGTTCCGATAAAGACAGGTTTTCTATATTTTTTTCCTCTTTATTTTGCCTTAATTGAAAAATATTTTCATAATAGAAAAATCTGTCAATTATTGGCTTGATTGAACTACAAGAAAACCATTAAACCCATCAAAGAGTCTGAGGTAATGCCTTTGAATTGCTTGTTTTGGATGACAAATTCAAAATGATATAAAACAACTGGAACTAGAAAAACAGGCCTGTATATGATGAAATGGAAAATAGCAAGTTACACATGAAACTTGTACTCACTTTACAACATGTTGGTCGTCATCAGATCATCTGATGGTCAGATTATATCTTGAACAAATTGAACCCATTGAAGGTCTGAGGAGCAAACTGTGAATAAAGTGAGTACAAGTGATCGAATGTGTTATTTTTCCTTTTTTTTCAGGTGTACAAGAACTTTGTTGCCTTTACTTGCTGGAAAATCACATTCCATTATTAATCTGGTGTTCAAAGCAATGAGCTGTCCTGCAGAATTACATGATACAAACATGTTCATGAACTGAAAGATTCCTCTGAATCATTCAGTTCTACAACAGAAAACTGTTTAATAACACAATATGATCATACCGTCGCAATGTAATTCCACTACCTACAGGACACCAGTATAAAATTGGAACAAATTGCAGTTGACTACACTTCAGTGTGTGGAATCCAACCTCCCAGGGAAAAAAAAGAGCAATAAAAAAGCCACAACTCCCTGCGTGGGACGGCTTCACTTTCAGGGTCAGTAGACTTTCCAAAGTAACAAGCCGAGCATATGCCGCAGAGGTTCCCCTTATGTCCCAAGAAAGACTCCATTAATTCATCAATCTGTACACCTCTGTCACTGCCTAGTGCATTTTAGCCCCTTGCCAGCAGAGCCCTATCCATTACCGGCCAGGTTGTTCTGCTCTCCCTTCGGCTGCCTGCTTGCCAAACAGCCAGCCAGGGTGGCTGTTGGGTAATTACACATTGCCGTGACAACGCACATGATTGTTTTCCTAGCAGTATATTACTTCATTAGTACTTCCCAATATGCCATATTTTTTAAATGTCACTTTCCCCCTCCCCACTCAGTCCAATCTCGACTCGTCTGTGTATCATAACAATCATTAATAACTGTCAGTCGGCAGCATCAGTTCAGCACTCGGGCCGCCTCATTAGCATGGCCCAGCATTTGTTCTGCAGAGAGGCTGATTATTTTCTACAACAGGCCAGGCCAATTACTTTAGTGAAATGGTATCACATAAATCAAAACTTAACAAGGTGGCAAATTTGAAGTTATCAGATTCCAAGAGACACCGTAACTAATATGTCACTGTCACAGGCGCTCTCTGCAGGTATGCCGGCGCCATGCCGAATATTTCATCCCGCAGGAGGCTCTTTTCGAGGAAATTAGCATATTCACAAAAAGTGAGAGCACAAGCGGTGTGAAAATGTAAAAGGCGGAGTTCAAGCAGGCTGGATTTTTTTTGGGGGCCGAGGAGAGGGTGAAGTGGATAGAAAGAGACTGATCCCGCTGTAATATCTTTTCAGGCCATCCTGGGAAATATAACATGTCGGCTTTCTCTTGCCGCTCAGGCCTCTCCTTTTACTCTTTACATGATGATGTTCATCCATCACATCGTGACAGCTACATCAGACCAACAACAAACATGCAAACCCAGCAATCTAAAATGTGCTGATGCCACACGCAGACACATAAATACAGACCACTTTAGCTCGGCTCTGAGTGGCTTTTTTTTCCCCTCTCTCTGTTTAAACGTGATTTTCCATCTACTGGAAATTCCCACAACCCGGAATGTGTGATAAAGTACACCTCTGTCCGTTAGCCACTGACACAAGAGCGATTGCAGAAGCCGTGTAAATGGGTTTCTGTTTGTTTGCCCTTGTTGCTTTTCCCTCCTCTCACAGAAGCCACAGTGTGTGCCGCACAATGACGGGCTTCTCCTCGCCGTTAGTTAGAGAGGGATTACCTCTCACTAAAACATTCACCTCATCTTGATGTTATTTGCTCCATTTGTTTTCCACTGTCTGCAGCACTGCCTCCGCTCATTCCTCATTTTTAAGTGAGGATTGAGGACAGATGGATGCGAACTCAAAGTTTCTGATCTTTAGCAGAAGTTATGGAGGGTTATCTTTGGCTGTATATCTCTGCTCTGGCAGAGCTCCCCTGGCGATGAAGGATTAACCACCGCAGCTGTCTCTTCCCCAGGATGATGCAGTGCACTGCTCCCCGACACGACAGCATCACTTAATCTTAATGTCCGCTTCTCCAGAGCGGCCGCACAGGACAAAGCCAATCAGCATCACATGCCATGGGGATGGACCTACAGCTTGGCCCTGGAGTTTCTCACCCTCGCAAGCCTATTCATCAACTTCAGCCACACCAATCCCAGAGTTCTCCTCTCGCAAACCACAGCTGAGCTGGCCAGTGATGTATAGGACGATGAAGGAGGTGGTGGGGGTGGCGGCGCACGCACGAGAACACTTATCAGATTGCACATTATGCACTGCTTTGTGTTCCTGAGGAGAAAAAAAAAAGAGGGACGAGAAGTAATGAATGCACTCGGCCTTCCTTCAGCCCGGACCACCTATTTGCTGTGTTTAAAGAGATATCTGCTCAATAGTGCTCCAGCATTAAGGATGGGGTAGATCTACAATAATGATCACTGTTCATTTAGATAAATTGCACTCAGCGAATCCATTTGTAAAGATCTGAATTCAGCTAGAAGCAAAGGAGGGGATACTTCATTTGTTCAGCTTCCTCCCTGTAACCATGGGTGTACAGGATGTGCATGCATAGCTATAGCTATACAGGGAGGCCATCCCATAATCCCATACAGATTGCAGTATTTATGATATGAAAACACACACAAAGGCCATGTGCAACACACATGTTACTCATCGACTTGAAAGCAAGAACGTGCTCCTTTTCTGGTCATATAATGTTAGACGTGTAATGCTGTTAAGAAAGGAATATAAATCAAGACACCGGCGCACAGGGGGGTGCAGGCGAGCAGATGTAAAACATTGAGAACAGATCTCTCAGCAGACACGTTCATCCAATATCAAAGGGCAGAGAAGTGATACAGCTAATCCTTTAAAGAGAAAAAGTTTGATCGAGAGATAATAATTTCAAAAAAGCCAAATCCGCCGTGACCCGGCCTCATAATGTAGAATTATGCTAAACAATATCACGATGATGGCCTTCCCGTAGAAATGCGAGTACGTCGCCAACACCAGCTATCAACCCCTGTTCTGAACCCGATAATAAAGAGATGACACTTTTATGATACCATAATTAACAGCGCTCTAGGATGAAATTAAATCAATATGCCCATCTAATATCATTTTCTCTAGTTATGCAAATCAAAAATTCAAAGCCCTTGGAAAGTGATATGAATTGCTTTCACATTTCAGTTCACACATATTATCATATCAGACCTCTTGGGTTTGATGACACAAAGGATGGAGGGGGACTTAACGACGTGGAGACTGCGCCGAGGAGAAGAGAGCGACTCTGACTGCTGATTAGCTCCAGCGGAGACAACAGGAAGATAATGTGAGTGCTCGGATTAAAACAATTCGACTTATTTCTAAGATAAAATTGTGAATCGCGTCGGATTGGCGTGGAAGAAAAAAAAAAGAGAAATCTGCAGGATGATAAACCTCTGAATTAAACTCCTCGGCTTTTGAGTAACGAGACGTCTTCTTATGTCGTGATGATAAATTATAACTTTTAGCCCCCCCGGAACACATGCTAGCACCCTTTTTAGCATCCCCGTATCTCTGCAGTGGGAGGCGAGGTGAAAGTATACGGCCTTTCCCTTTATGGATATGAGACAAAAGGGAGGGCTGTGATGGCTGGGCGCAGACAAGGCGAGCAGCGGTGGAGGGCGAGCCTAATGGCCGTGATTAATGACAATGGGCCAGAGGAGAGCTGGGACACCGGCGCTACATATATCATCCCTTCTCATCAGTCTATGCACCTCTGTGGCCTCTTCTCTGCAAACCAGCACACTACAGTAAAAAAAACAAAAAAAACACACACAGCTCATCTGCTCTCAGTCAGCATACCGCCGAGAAGCTTCTCATCTGATTCTTCATGGGCCTCGTGGATGGTAGCTGAGCAGGGAAATGACATGTAGACTAAGATATAATGACTAAAGGGGGGATGAGTGTGTGTGTGTGTGTGGGTGGGTGAGGGTGTGTGTGTGTGTGTGTGTGTGTGTGTGTGTGTGTGTGTGTGTGTGTGTGTGATCACTCATGTTTTCATGAACTGAACACTTCCTGTGCTTAAGTCACATTTCCAAGGTCTAATCTTCCATATGGAGAGAGATGAGTTATTGGCTATTTATGAATAGAAGTGATGATGAATGGTGCTGCATTTATCTGCATAAGTTCTTCCAAGGGCTGGCGCGTGAGGGTGGAGGGGGGGCTATAATAAACAGAGTTTGCACTCAGGGGCAGCTCTTTATTTATGAGACTCGGTGTGTAGACATTATGTGGCCATCATCAGCTCCTCTCATTCCCTTGAGGAGAGGACAGGAAATAGCTCCAACGCATGCGGTACTTTTAGAGTTTAAACTACCATAACCAGGCTCACCACCATCACTGTAATCAACTCTGCGCAGGGTTTAGTTATGACCAATTAATGGACCACATTCTTATGGGAATTATAACACTCTCAGGGACTTGCAGTTTTAATTAGGAGACACCTTGTTGGGTCCTTGTTAATGCCTTCAACCCATTGAAAACATGGCGAATTAATCCCCAATTAACACCACGGGCAGATTTAGTCATTATGAAACGGCTTTATGCATAAAAAGGGATGAAAATATCCCATACATAAAAAGTTTAATCTTTGTTCTGTAATAGGAGCGGCCATGTCCCGTGTCACCCCCTCCTCCCTGCAGGGCCAAAACAAGTTCAGCTTCCTCTTGACCTCCTCTGCTCGCACTTTATGGCATCGCAAAGCATCTTTATGAGGCGGATTTATGACAACATGACTCATCTTTTACCCAAAAACCTGTATGTCGGCTTTACAACCGGCACACCTGAGCAGTTCTCGTATTAGTTTCACCTGACAAACACGTCGTGTTTCTTTCTTGCACGCAGGAGCGTTTCTAAGGGGCCCTTTAAGGGCCACCATTCAATATTGACTAAAAGCATCACCTGCATCCAGACACTTCAACCTTTTCACATACTATTACCAGGTTATTGGGTAGTGATGTAGGGATTTTCTTATGGATGGGTGTTTATAATTTTATTTGAACAAAATCAACCCTTTTTAATTGATCCGCTGCAGATTTAAACCCAAACTAAAGTCTGCAAAGAAACAAGCAATTTCCTTACATCAGCACCAACTGTTCTCTGGGACAGAGCATTGTCTAAGATTACTTACAAAAACATTGCAGTGAGTCTCTGCACTGGCACAGTCACAGGACAAATGAATTATGCATTTATTTATCTACCTTTATTTTTCCTGAGGGCCGATTGTTTAGGAAAAGGCTGCTTTAAAAACTGCTCTCCTCTGGAATCGTTCCTAATTCTGCTATAGAATTCTTGTTTAATTCTGGAAAATGAGCCGACAGGTAATTAGTCATTGCTCCAGCCATCCGTGCTCCAAAAGCTTTTGCTACTGGCAATAGTTAAAATTTAGCATTTTCTCCCTCTTTCCTTTCTCTGCTTATTGCTCATTAAATGCTTGATGCACAAACATGGCATCTTGCGAGAGCACAGGGCGTCTTTTGTCTCACCAACTGTTTTCGCTTATTTTCCATGGGTGCTGCGTATAATTAATATCTCAGCAGGGCCGGGGGTTGTCATTTTTCAAATGGTTTCCCTGGAAATGTTCTACACCTCTTAATGGCCCTGCTAATGCTGTAGCTGTCATGTCTTGGACAGCTGCACTTTTACAAGACAAACTCAGCTGTGCCACGGGCCCCTCTGTGGACTTACTCACTCAAAAGCTTAGAGGCTGGTGCTGCCAGCTGGTGATAGTTCACATAACATCTGATTAATCTTTACCTTGTGCCCACGACTCGCGAGTCACCTTCCAGTAGTGTCCCCGGCGTGCCGAATATTTTTACTGTTTTCTGATGGATGACAGATCGGCCAAATGGCCCCAAATACAAATGAAAGCAGATGACCACTTACAGGAAACCTCCTGTGTGTCAAAGCTCCACGTTGAGAAGATTTGAGGGAGGCAGTTAACACATTAAACATAATAGATTGAATGAATTTTGCGGGTTTCACAACCATATGGATTCTAAGTAAATCTAAAGCAGTGGTTCAGGACCCCCCAGGGATCCCGAAATCAATCTGAGGGGTCACAAGATGAGCATTTCACACAATTCTGTCTATTTATGTCGGTTTTACCTCTTTGGCCGACAAAAACTGTTCAAATGAAACACTCTTTGGTTGAACTGCTCATAAAAACCATCGACAAATGTAAACTGTTCAATTTTTAGAAAAATTAATTCATATCCTGTGGCTATCTGGAACTTAGAGCATGTACAAATTCAAAGGAGGTGTTTTTCAAAAAAACACACATTTGACTCAGCTCAAGGCCTTGAATCCAAATTCAGCCTTTGCTAACTTCACTGAAGGTCCAACTGAACTTACAGGCAGTAGAAGTGGAATTTTTCTTTTTATTCAACATTGATTTATGAGCATAATAATCTTTTTGAACCCATGTGATTTCTAACTGTCTTCTTTGAGTTAGTGTTATGGTATATATTTGGCCTTTTCAAGCACAACCCCGCGAGCTCTGCTAACATTCCTCCACTGAAGCACAGAGAAACAAAAGATCCACTGAAGACAAGATATGCCAGTCGTGATAAGTAAATCATCATGATGTCTGATATAATCACTCGGTGAGCACAAGTGCTGATATTTTGTACATTTCAAACACTATCTCTCTATTCCTTCGCTGAAAGCAGATATTGTTGACTGCGTGATGGTTATCATAATTCATGAGGGTTCAGCGCGAGTTCAGGACAAACACTTCATACGCTTGTTACCTCCTAATAAGATGACACAGCACAGACAAAGCCCCTGTTTGGACATGTGGATCATGCATGCAGTGTGTGTATGAACAGTGGTGGGCTGATGGAAATACTGGATTCACTGTGACGCCTGGGACTCGCTCGAGGTTAGAAAACCACGTCATGGTGTTTATCATAAAGCCAAAAGTGTGGGGTCACAGGACACAAGACGCCGAAACACAAGTTAGCGCAAAGGGCACGAACTGTGAAAAGCCTTGAAAATGTCCCTTTAACTATGAGTTACACGCTGCAAGCCAGAGTCGGTTTACGTCTCTATCTTTGTTTGAAGCACAGCGTGATGGTGGCCCTTCAACCCCCATTTTCCAGAAGCTTAGACCTGGTTGTTTGATGAGGGCTTATCCCTCAGCTGACATATTATCGTTGGACAGGCCTCTGGCTGCGCCAAAAGAACAAGCTACGCAAAGGATTAGCCTGCACACTCGTGCTAATGCAGTCAAACTGTCAGAGAGATCAAAGCTGCTCACTCCAGATTAAGACCAATTAAAGTAGGTGGCCCAACACAAATTAATAGCTGGAGCGCTCACCTGTTAAAAGCAGGAACAACAGTGAGCGGCTTTGTTCTCGCGGCTGAAGTGAGAAAATGTCGAGCTGTCAGCAAACAAAATCGTTTGTTTCGTGAGGTTGTGTAAGGCTGGATGTGTTAATTACGCCGCGGCTACACCCACATGAACTCCAACCGCCAGAAGTGAGCTGTTGTGTCCAAATGCAAACATGACACTTGTGGTTGCTGCCTGTTTTAATGGAGCAATTTGAAATAATTGGCACTTTGCTTTTAAAGGCCACCTTCCCATTATCAGGCGTTGATTTGGCTTTTATAGGACTGCACATTCTGTTATGTACTAGCCCGTAGAGTTTAGAGTGGCTGCCAAGTCCATTTATAATCTAGGTTACAGCGAGGACATCCTTTCTCCTCTTTTAAAGGGTTGGTTCATGAAAGTCACAGGATCATAGCGGATAGCTTTGTTTTATGTGCCAATGCTTTGAGATATCAGCCTCTGAGACTCCTGCCACCACACTTACACAAGAGAAGTGAATGAAAATTTTGTAAAAAAGAAAAATATTTCAAGATATAATATGTAACAAATGTCTAAAAATGACTAGACCTATATATTTTGTTGACTTCTGTATAACGTTCATACCCAGAGAGATCCTGAATCATATTCAAGGTGACAGGATGTTTCATTCTGATTGCATCATGTCCACTTTTCGTGTGGCTTTGCATGTCTCTGCTAAACCTTCAGGGGCAAACGACATATGACGAAGGAAAATACCCTGTTAGCCAGTTAGCTGTTTTTACCTTCCACTATTTGTATTGTTCACTCGTTATGGCTCAGAATCATTAATTACCGTAACATTAATACAACTTTAATGCATTGACTCATCAGTCATGTCAGGGAGATTTCCATCGGGAATGATAGTGAGGACAGAAACTCCCATGATCCCACGCTGTGTCACGACGTCTTCAAACTTGATTGAGAGACCTCTAGCGGTCGAAGTAACACATTGTACATTAATTCTGTTAATGCCCACACACCACATTAAAATGATAACAAAAAAATTGGGATGATCCTTCACTTTAGAGACACAATGTTCAAATACTCAACACGTGAAACCAATTGGGTTGATGAATGGCTAAAGAAGAAACTATACTTTGAGTGTGTGTGTGTGTGTGTGTGTGTGTGTGTGTGCTTGTGTGTGTGTGGGTGTGACTTGAGTAAACCGACCCTTTAGGTCATATTTTTAAGACCCAAATAATCACCCATAACAGCATTTCCTGTCGAAACAGGAGTAAAACAGACATGATTTGGTGTTGCGGCTGCTGCAGTGCAGGAGGGGTTAACGGGCTTGGTTATTACTGTAATCCGAACATCTCAGACTGAGGCATCTGAACCACAGCTGGTCAGATACCCAGCGGGGTCATCTGAGGGCCAACGGAGGCTCTGCTGATCAAGGCCTCCGCTCTCGACAGGGGGATGAATGATGACTGCAGTGTAAATGCCAAAACTATAAATTTCATCCCACGCTGACCCAAAGCTCCTCTAAAGTTTATTTACATTTTCACATAGCATCTACCCTCGAACGTCAATGTCAAAGGATCACAAGGCAGGATGAATTAGTGATTGCAGTGCATGCGCTCTAAAACACACATTGCCGGGAAAGTTCATTTCACCCCGACATGTCCGTCGCGAGTGGCGCTGAGAGGCAGACTGAAAGGATCTTTCATTAACTTGTCTTTTCTTGTTACTCGCTCTGAACCTTGGTTTTTAAGCTTGATCCAGAAGAGTAGAACCGGGTGCCGCGTCCAAACCACTATTCAAAACCAGCATTGTCCTGTCAATTATAAACACTAACAAGTAAAAGAAGGGAAGGAATTTGAAGCCAGACACATTTTTATATGGGGAAAATAAATAAATAAGCTCAGCACCCCATGGTTAACTTTCCAATGGGCTTCGCAGAGAGCCCTGTTTGATGTGGATGCCTAGAGTCAACTGTGTTTGGACAGTCATGGGGTGGAGCTGCCAGGCTTTTAGCTGCTCCAGAGAACACAACCCACCACAGAGCACCACATAGGAGTCCCTCTGTCCCGAGGCTGGACAGAAACTATCAACTGAGAGAATGAGAGAGGGAGCCGCACAGTGGGATTTATTCCTGCACAGGCCTGGAGGCTAACGTAGCACAGAGGCTAAAACAGTAAAAGTGCCCCGAAGATGTTTGTGGCGTGACTCTCAAAAAGCATTTCATTAGGTCGGCTCCGCGAGGCTGCGAGAGATGAATATTACATCTTTTATTCAAAAAATGTAATCCCAACACTTGTCAATGGCTGGTGAAGTAATGCGGCCAACAAAAGCAGGCTAGAAAGTGATTTTAACTCTGATCTGTCAAAGCAGGGAAATATATACTAAGATGTATATCCAGAGGAGGTGGAAAGAAGTCATTGCTCCTGTTTTGTGGCGTGGGAGGCACGCAATGCCTAATTTGAGAGAACGAACAGGCTTAAGTTATTACTGCAGGAAGGCAATCTGTCAAAGGGAGGCTGTTTTGGCATGTTGCATACTGCTGCTGAGATCATAGAGTCAGATTCTGCTTGCAATTACTGCCGAAGGACCTTGGATGCAGGCAGGCGGCCATTAATCCTGCTTCTGGCCCTGGACACTTTGACATGTCAAAATTCCCACTGTCCTCTGTGCCACAGCTCGGAGAAAAAATGCACCACAATGGCCAAACCCCACCAGTGGAGTAATTGATGCCATCATTAATGTAATTAGGTTCACGCAAGTCAGCAGTATATTATGGCTTACTTTGTACCGTAATGTATGGGAATTTACTGGAGAGAGCAGACCACTGAAATGCACTATTAACAGTTAGTAAGTTACTGGAGCTGAGGATGAAAAATGAGTCGTGACATTAAACAGCAGACCAGCGGTTTATTAGGTATTCAAAGCATTTCCTTAAGTAAAAGTAGCAGGACGACAATGAATAAATGCCCCATTACATGGAACCTACATGTAAGTGTCCGGCATTCAGAACTTTCCTTGAAGCGAATCTATGGAACCTTTGAAAGACGAAATAACACGATCTTCCATTAAGCAGCGAAAGTCACTTTTCCTACACTCATTACTCGGTGGTTTTGCAGCTACAGCCTCACTTTGTCTAGTATGTGGCTAAAGGAAGTAGTTCTAATAAACTGACATATGTAAAGTAAGACTTGACTTTGAATCTACCAAATAAATGTAACATTTTAAAGTATAATACAATATTGTACAACAAAAAGCTAATTCACCCAGGTGTAATTTTTCTATCAGTGCCGATCGGAGCTGATATAAACCAGTGCAGAGGCATTTGAATGAATGAATGCCGTTTGTATCCATTCCCAATGCAGACAAAAGCCAGATGTTAGTGGGTGTTATTCAAGTAAAAGCAGCAGAAGGTCTCCTTATGCAGAATGGCCTACAGGTCAGACTAATGTAATACAATTATTAATTCATTAATATCTTGATCCCTTAAGCATTGCAGGCTTATTTGATCTATTTTCACTTCTAGACATGCACATGCATTTATTACTTTTATTTCTTAATAATAATAATCTGAAAAGTAACGAAAGCTTTAAAATAACTGCATAGGAGTCACGTACAGAACTGTACCTAAGAACAACCTCTTCCGGAGACTACATAACCCAATATGTAAGTGAATAGGACTGCTCAGTGTCCCTCAGGTTGACATCCCTATGTAGTAACAATAGACTCTCTTAACTACATCTATTCATGCTTTGTTCGCATCACAAAGGCTCTTTGTTTACAATACAGAGAGTGTGGTTTCATCTGAGTGAAAGCAACACCGACACGATGAAAAGAAAAGGGGCTTCAAAGGAAGAGATTCATCATCGTGTGTCGCCCCTCCCACCACCCGTCACACTACACCTACACGCCGCAGTGATCAGGTCATTTAGCTGTTTAATGTGCTATGACAATTTATCCCCACCTTAAGCGTCCTACAGCAGTGTGTTAGACACAGAGTCATTTCACTGTCAGCAAACTCCTCAGAGTTTCTTTAACTCTCCGACAGGTTTAGTCGAGAAACAAAAAAAAGGAAATTGACGCGAAATTGACGATGTTGCCACAACCTACAGGTACAGACGGCTTAAAATTAGAAGCTCTAAAGACGATGAAGTTCATTTCGCAAAAACAGAAGGAGTGTGAGTTCACGTCGACAAATCGGAAGTTAATTTCATGAAAATACAAACAGTGGAAGTCCAGATTTAAAGAAGAAGGCAGCTTTTCCGTGATAAACACAAATCAACGCTGGAATGTGAGAGCCTAGATGACATCCCATGAACTGTGGCACTAAACATTTTGTCACGCATCCAGTTATCTGCATAGAGGCTCATGTTATACCAGAGCATCTGTGTCCGATGTGAATAACTAGCATGACTCCCCGTGCAGATGGTCACAGGATGTGACCACCTCGTATCGCCTGTTCCCATCCATCTACCAGTAAATAGCTCCTTTGACACCCTGTGCCCGCTTTTTTGTCCGAGGCGCCTCACATGATAGCCGCCATTTTGGAAACAACACAAGGAAAAAGAGATGAGCAGAAAAACTTTTTCTTCCCCCGAAACTGCAAAAACATCACACCACATGCACGCAGCATCTCACAAGAACTTTTGACCCGTTTGTGGCAGGCCGTGAGTCACGAGTTCGTCCTCTTGATATCACTCCTTTGAAATCTTAATGTCCGACTGCCCTTCTTCGTGGCCCCTGCTCAACAGCTAAATCAGATTTATAACTACTGTCAAAGGCAGGGATGACAGATGAATTAATCTTCTCTTCACAAGTTTACATCTTGGGCATCTGGACTGCTGATCTTGCCCTAACAAGCACAGAGGTCTCGGCGAGCTGTCTGTAAAAGTTGATGTGTTCATGGCTGGAGATGAATGGCTCTGTCGCAGGAATCTATTTATACAGCAGTTATATGGCAGTGCCACCAGATCCAGGACACTGCACTTCCATGAGACGAGCACCAGCATCTGTTGGAGGGAGTCAGAAAATGACACATCTTTGGATTTGGTGCACTAGGATACATAGCAACAGTGAAGCCTTTTAAAAATTAAGACATAGTATGTAGCTTTAAATATATGTGTGATTATACACTGCAGGAACTTGTAACACTACAGGTCACATCTACAATATATTTGCAGCCAATTAAGATGAATATAAATAAAGGGTTTATATGTGGCCAATCGCTTTTTTTAACGTTTATTGCCAGATTGTGAAAAATCTCAGATTTTTAAAGTCAAATATTCAAAGGGTGATAAATTTAGGGTAACAAAATTACTTATTTTTACACAGAGAATCTCTCTGACTCAGATCTAAACTGATATTGTTTTGTGACATATCGTTGTAAACAAACAGATGAAAGTGTTTCCTCCTTAACAAAGATCATTTTCCAAAACTACATCTAAGAGGTGGTGACATCTATCGAGACGTGTTCCACTGAGATATACATCAGAGAAATGAGCACAGTGTAACGACTGAACATTTCATTAGGAAGTGGAGTAGAGTTATTAGGAAGTCAACTGAGAGACAGGACCACCAGGACTGCAGAAGTCGAGCTTGTCATTGTCGGGCCCACCCTCCTCAATACCTACCACACCTCCTCACCCCATCACATGAATCACGGCCATCACCCTCCACTGCCTCCGCAACAAAAGATGCTTTGAGGTCATGCTCCTCTTCTTTGTGCCCACCACAGAGCATGAACAGAGAAAGAACAGGAACCACTCGAGACAAGGACGACTTAAGAGGAGCAGATGATGAAAGCGCGTCCATCATAAAAAGAAACCCACTTGGCAACATTGAAGACACATTCTGAATGATTTGTACTGGTGCGGTGTTCTTAAGTTATCTTCCCAGGTCCTTAAAATGAAATGTGATGGTAAATAAAAATCTAATCATTTGACTTTCCTTACAGACTTCATTGATGATAATATGCCTTAGCTTTAAGCTGCGCCCCCTTTTATATTCATCGCCCCGAGAATCCTCCGTGGGGGCTTAAAACTTCAAACAGCACCTCATGAAAAAGTCAGGAGGTGTCAGAAATGTGTTCCCCCTCCTTGCCCCCAACCCCGCTGGCTTGCCAACACCAAAGGCCAGAATTGATTTTGTGTGAAGAAAGACCGGCTCCATCCCCGTCAGGGATCACCTGCCTAACCCCCAGCCTGTGGCTCTGGTACCGTACCGACAATTAGCGAAAGGCGGCGAACTATTGACGAGGTATCTGTGGTTTTCAGAGCAAGTTTCTCTAATTGTGTATCACATGCAATCGTGTACAACAACAGCACACGGCGTTTTGTGCAATGTGATTTCCTGTCAGAACATCTGAGGGAAGTTAAATTGTCACGGTTAAGTTTTTTCCTCTCGCCCTAATTCCACATGGATGAGCCTTGTGTATGAGCTAATAAAATGAGGTTTATGGAAGATTCAGGACAGATTATCTGAGGTAAGAGCGCTGTCCTGCGACGCAGCGGGCTTTAAAGTTAGTCCTGCTGTACATAAAAAAGAGGCAGTACTGAAAGGTCATACAAGAGCCAACGGAGATAAAAGTCTGAGGTGGCTTTCTTGTATAGTGATCCATTTACGATCCCCTTTAAATTAAACATTCCTTCCTGTTTGTCTGCATGTGTTCACTCTGGCAGACGACCGTTAGAAGCGTTTCCGTTTTATTTTGTGCTATTTTGTTTTAAAAACCCTGGGAACTGGAATGGAAATGATTTTTCTGAATTTACAATCATCCAAGTCTTGTCTGGTAATAATTTAAACATAGATCTGATTAGGCCGAATCAATTCAAACATGAAATATCGTAACGTTTTGACAAGTTACAGCATTAAAGGCACAGGTGAAACTAATAACAGTGTGTAATTGATAATATTATTAATGGCTCCGTTCCTTTAAGAGTCCCAATACGCCATGTCAGGGGGCCAGCGTGTGTAATAGGCCGGACCCTCTACCCTTCAGGACACCTGAATGGAGCAGAGCCATCATTAATGTAATGGCTTACAACTGTGCTTTTCCAGGCCAGCTATGACATGTCAAAATGTTGGCTGTGGAAAAGACGAATTCTCTACCCCCTTGCAAAATAATATTTTCTTAGAGATAGAACCTGCAAAAGTCAGTTACATGGATAATTTGGTTTATTATGACAGTGGTCTCTTTAAACTGTCATTTTCATCAGGCTGTGAGAACTAATGTAAGTAATGGACAGGATTTGGGGTAAAACGGTCAAAGAGTAAATTATCAAAACTGCTCTGTACAGAGGAAAAGGCAAACGTCAGCCAGCACACACAAGATACTGGTACTAATCCCTCATTTTGGAGCAGAACTGTGCACAAACAGCAACAGAAAGTATCCTAGGTCACATTTAAACAACAAAGTTGGTCTGTGACTGTATGAGATGTTTACAACAGTGGTTTTAGGTCACAATTCACTGTTCACCTTTGTTTTCTCTTTCAAATTAAGTTTGGCTAACCAGGGGGGTTTGTTCAAAATCAGATCATGGGTCATCCCGGGGGATTTGGGGGGTTTAAGACACTCATCATTCAATCCTAGCATATACACAGTCCACTGTCTAATAATCCCCACAAAACATATTTCTAAAATGAAATAGGATCTGTGAGATTGTCTGGCTGCTCATGTTTTGCCTTCTTTTTATCCGTGTCCCCATGTTTCAAGAAAACTACAAAACAAAAACTAAAAACAGTAGAATTAACCTTTATAGTAAAAGAAAAACAATGGTGTTTGCCAGATAAACTGATGTCAGCACCAGTAAACCTCATCTACTGTATGTGTGAATGACTCATGTTGCTAAAACACCTATTCCATTAACACCTTACAAAAAAATCAAGGCTTAAAATAAAAACCTTAATGACAAACTAATATTTAATGATGTGTTTAAGTGCTGGGGCCACAGTTTATGCACCATAATAAAGCACCCATTAAAAAAACACAGTTTCATGCAGCTGATTTCTTACATTAGTGTTAATGGGTTTGACAGACTTATATTTTTTCCTACTACATTCTGTAGACATGTGTCATTTATGTGTCACTCAGCAACACTGTAGTGTTTGTCAAGAGTCAATTGCTTAATAACAAAACTTGTGAAATAGAAGGGGAACATATGAAGGGACAAAAACAGGCTGGAAAACAAGCAGCCGTCACTATGTTTTGGAACAGAGGTTTTAGGGGCCTGGCGTCTCTGTGTAAGACGTGACTTCCTCATTTTTAACAGTGGGCACTTCAGCCACTGGCTTGATGTCAACCTCCCGTTCTAATGGACAGCCACAAAGCCGACAGGCCGTAAATCAGGGCAACTATAGAAAGCCATTAGTCCAGGGATACACAATAAAAAGCGGTAATGGTCTCATAAAGCCTGCAACACCGCAGCAGACATTCTGATTCTGCCTATTAAGGGGCTGCACGGAGCCTCAGATGAGTGAGAGTCGGGAAGCCATTTTTCTTTTGTGCATTGTTGCCTGGGGTCTCGTGGTCGTGATCAATGTGCAGAAAGATGCACTACGCCGAGAGCTATTTATTTACACTGTACTCCAGCTGAGTGAATATTAGAGGAGAACATTGTGATTATGAAGTGTTTCTATTGAGCTCCGTGTTACAGACGCCTCATTGATTTGCTTTGCGCTGGTTATAAATGCCTGATGTGCTCAGAGTGTTGGTAATAGTATCAACAGTTTACATTGGTTACTATAGTGGAGTGCAGTCTGGTCCTCAAATCATGTTTAAATGACAATTGGCCTCATTTACACAAATAGATTTTCTCACACACTCACAGCTCTGGTGGGATCTAGCCATGCAGTGTATTTGTTCATGTTTTAAGACATCCATGTCCACCCCAGCACAAAGGAGGGGAATTCAACGTGCTACCATGCTCACAACAACAACACCAAGGCTAAGCAGGTTTCATTGCATGCGGTCAAAGCTATCAAGCTAGGTATGTAGGTGGCTGAGCTGCAGTAAGGGCAGGACATGCTGGTGAAGCAAACAGGAAACCCTCCATTAAACAGATCGTCCCATTTCGACTCAACCTTTGCGAACTACAACTAAACCGATTCCTCCGAAGGATGCAACGGCCCGGAATTGGGACACAGGTCATGTTACACCAGCGGTTTAGCAAATTAGCATGCTAGCATTAGCTAATAGCACTAAACATACAGTATGGCTGAGGGTGATCCCTATAGCCATGTTTCGTGTATGAATATAAATAAATACATTAAAAACATCAGCAGCAACATCTCTTTCTAGAAACAATGTCATAGTTACCCAGGAAAATCCACAGGTCCGAAAGTGACTATAGTAGATTTCCACTTTCAACTGACGCATATAGAGTTCATATACAAACTATGTGCATGGCTTTATACCTGATAAAGGTAAATAGCAAATATTAAGTTCTTTGACGTGCCTTTAATTATTTCCCCTTAACCAAATGCTATGATAGAGAATAAGTCTTCCAGTGTTGAGAAACACTGTCGCAGATTTGGGTTACAGACCTCAAATGTACAGCATGTGAAGACCGGAGGCTCTTGATAGCTTTCTATGCTCCACATAATAAGTCTGATTTAGCCGAAATTATCTCCTTAGAACCACGCCAACCTGTTTTAGCTATTAAAAAAAAAAATGGATACCAACCGTCTAAATAATTTCAGATAAAATTTCACCAAATCAACCCAAACGTCTCCTCTCAAAAGATAAGAAAGTCTTTTGAGTGACGTTTCAACAGGCTGTTCCGAACTTACAGCGAGATTGAACTCGCCTGAAGACAATGACAAGCTCCTCTCTGTCTGATGTCACTTCCCATTTCCAGGCCGACTGCTATCTGCTACTGGCTTCTGCCAATAATAGCTCATCAAAACAACACAACCCTTCTTGGCACCAAAATAAAGGCAGCGGTCCACGTCCGTGCCACTCACATGTCAATTAAGACTCCTCTTCACACTGACACTTGTGACTTAAAAGAAACAGTCGAGAATGTGATGAATGTGAGCCGACAGATGAGAAGGCAGTATGCTGCGTTGCAGTGCCATAATGCACTTGAGATATGGATAACAACTGACACCACTGGCAGGTCTTATGAAGTTTGATTTCATTTGTCAGGCCTCTTCTACTTTGTCTTTTAGCTCACTTGTTCCCTCACTCTTCAATCATCACGGTAATAGCTCGTTCTGATAGCCTGAAGACACCCGTCCATTTAAAATGCAAAGCCACAAATATAGCAGGTGCTGCTATGGGCTACACATCATGTGTCACGTGTTGTAGCTGATTGTACATTTATTTGTATGATGGCATGTAATATATGGGTAGAAACAGATGAACCTGGTTCTGGATGTCCACAGGGTGTTCTGATCTCTGAAATACACACAATTTCACAACTTGGAGATGAATGCATATCACATAAACCACAAACGACAGCGAAATAACCATCAGCCGCCGCATTTGATCACTAAGTAGACAAATGGAGCAGTAAGTGTCCAAGCCTGTCTCGCCGAATACCTTGCATGCTTGTCTCCAGCCGACCACATGACGCTAATTCCTGACTGAAGCGCTCCTCCTGCGTAGCCCTAATCCTGCCTGTGAAATGTGACAAGATCATTCTTTAGGCCTACTTTAGTCTGAATAATCTGCCCATCACAGACATTCATCCCGACCTGCACAGTGCCTCCAGTGTCATAACACGCTACCTGTACATTTTCACCCCGGCTTAGGCTCCATAAATTAAATCTAGATGAGTAAATGTGAGGGCTCAGCATCCGGGGCTGCATGTGTACAGATGTGGAGGATGTTGCATCTACACTGACAAACAAATGCAGAAAACAAGCAAGTGAGAGGGTTAAAATTATTATTTGATCAATCGCTTAGTGGAAGTTAATCAACAGCGACTTTGATAATGGAGAATTTATCAATCAGAAAAATGCACAACTGCATCTGTCAGCTTCTCCAATAAGACGATTTGCTGTTTCATATCATCGTAAAGTAAATATTGTTAAGTTTGAAACAAGAGCCTAAACAACTATTCAATTAATAAACGTAATGATTAACAGATTTATCAATAATGTACATTTTTACGAAATGGAAAAGACTCGAGTCACGTGCGAGATGTCATGATGTTCACACTCGTTACAGCACCGTGGGTCTTACAGGAGCTTCTTGAAGTTTCCACAAAGTTCTCACCCCGTAATATGGCAGCTGTCAGGATGAATTGAGCCACCGGTTCCAACGCGATCCACGAGTGTAGGTGAAGTTAACTCCTCTCTACAGCATGACTACAGCCCCGCCAGGATCCTCACTTACCTGATGGCAAGTGGACGACAGCATATAATCTCCATAGGCTTTGCTTCCTACTCCTGACCAGCTTTAAGTAATTGAGGAGACACAGTGAAAAAGACCCTTCACCGCTGTGATCTTGGCTGCACCTCAACTCTTCTAACTCCCTCTGTCATGCTGCGCTCCTGTCGTCTGACTTCCGGCGAGATAGTGTAAGTTCATGGTGTCAGCTCCGAGTTGAGCTCTTGCAAATGAAGTCAACGCTACAGTATTTGACACAGATGGCGGCTGGGGTGGGGGCGGGGGGTAAAATATCATGGGTGTAGTCGAGAGGAATGGGTATGACTTCTAAGTATCTGAAATGTCCTGTCTTAAACACACAATATCCGTAATACTTCCTGACACGTTCTCCTATAACCTCTTATTCTATGCCAGCTGCTGTGGGGCCTTTTTTCCTTCTCCGGGCGCAGAAGAAAAGCAGTCTATTTTCTTGTCATATTTGCTTGAAAGGCGACTCTCAACTTGGAGTCTAATTTCCTGCACTTTAAAGACAGTCCACATGCGAGGTGCATTACCATGCTATCAAGGTGATGGGAGCAATTTCAAACTGTCAGTCAGTCATGGAAATATCAGAGCGACTTAATGTCTATTGCAGCCTGTCAAAGGCTCCTGTGAAGTGGTGGAGAGCGTAATCTGAGTCTTATTCACTCAATGCCATTTACTTGTCAGTGTAGCTCTGTTTTACTCTGGATGGTAGTTCGTAATGAGAAGGAGATACACTTCAGCCATATAGAGCCATTTAAATGAAGAGGTGAATCTGTGACAAGCTTTTAAAATACACAGTGTGGTCCGAAAAGTCTGAGGCCGTGAAAGGGGAAGTGGTCGGAACCCTCCTATATATAGAGGGAACAAAGAAGAAAATGTACAGCTGCTGTACTTCAACGGAGAGCAGTTATATTCTAAATATCATACTTTCAGCCTGAGAATGAAACTGCTGTTTTGGCTTCGCACACAGCAGTTAGTTAAGGCTGTTCATTTCCCGATAGACGCACCACTCTGTGTGACACACTGGGACTGTACTTAACCATTATTAATGTGACAGGCCTCAGTGCAAAGCAAATCAATTAAACAGGAGCAATCACCATAGTCTGGATAACGGCCTTTTAAGACTGTTTTCATGTGTCAAGGAGGTCCTCGATCCAGGCCTCTGTGCCCAGACCTGACAGGTCAAGAAAGAGGCATGAAACAATAGCACCTTCCAACCATCATCTCCCCTTTTTACCTGTCAGCTCCAGTCGGCCTGTCTGGCTGCTGACGTGGCGCGCCCCACGCCGGCTGCCACAAGCTGAATTTTCATGTCATGTCTAGGGAATTTCTTATTCCATTTGCTCGACATTATAATGTCGCATTTATCGACCATATCCTTTCTGAAAGCTATATGTCAAGGGCTCCTGCACCTGAGTTTTTTTGGGGCTTGTTTTTCAAATGGTTTCAGTTACAGGTTCTTTGTGGTGTTTTTAAATGTACACGTGTGAGTCTAAAGAGAGCAGAAGAATAAGAAGACTTACCCTCATGCTGTTTGGATAAGTCTTCCTGCAACGACCAACGTGCCTGGTGAAGAAAAGCAGATTTCACAATAATATCACTTTTACACTCTCTTATGAGGTCAGGTCAAAGTGTCAAAGATGAAGGGAGCATAAACTATTAAATACAACCATGCTACAATTATACATTATACAATACGCAACATACATGTATGCAGTACAGTTATAAAAGCAGCTGCTGTGACCTTGATTGCCATTGTTTTCAATTTTTAATCAACTCCAAGGATAAACAGTGAAGTTAGCTTATGAGTTGTTTCTGGACAGTGGAGCACCACAGTATAAAAAAGGCACAAGACTCCAAGTTAAACTAAAAACCTGCTGGAGGGAGATAGTCTCACTTGGCTCATTTAGATTTTATATGACCCTGAAAATATTCAGAGAAAAAAAAGTTTTAGAAACAAAAATATGACTTTATAGCTTCAGCTGACCTGTAGGTTTTGTTTATCATTCTGTATTTTCTTTGTCCAAGGACAAGGGGAGAGATAAGGACACTCAGCAGCGAGCTGTACAACTCTGTATAAATAAAATAAAATAAAATACAGTTTTTTAAAGGTCAGTAATAAAAGAGTGTCTAATGAACACATATTTGACGTTTTTATGTATAGAAAATACAATTTCTATAATTTGTATGGGATGAAAAGGTTACGAAAGATTTTGCTTAATTAAAGAAAGAATATATTGTGCAAGAATTTTTCAGTGAACCTTAACTGTGATTATCCTCATTTGTTATTTGCAAAAGTTTGAGTTATGTACCAGCTGAGTGAATGAGCTCTAAGGGACTTTTAAAAGAAAAGAAAAGAAAACATAATTCAAAGCTTTTATGGAAACCATCTTTCTCATCTTTAAATAAAATGCCCACACATGTGCGTGTTTTCTTTATAATCACATATAAAGACCTTGTGCTACCCCTGCCCCTGCTTGTAAATGCTTGTATTCGCAGAGGAGTCCAGGCGATTCATATTACTTGCGGGAAATTTCCAGCTTTCTGTTTAAAAGTAATGAATTACGGCGACGAGAGGGGTTGGAAAAAAAAAATGAAAAAAAGAAATGTGCAGCCATTTAAGGATGAAGCCGAGAATTTGGTGTCTGCCGCGGCGAGCCATCCATCACGTCCACAATAAAGGAGTTTTTGCCTGACGGTCGAAATTTATGGTCGCCCTTCTCTGCCCTAATAACTCAGAGCGCTGTGTCAGAGCCTGACAGCCTTTGCCGAAAACAGCACCTCTGTTATCAATCAAAAAACACTTGCATATGTTTAACTTTCGCCTGATCAGCAAGACATTTATAGGCTATTGAGTAATAAGATAAGTGGGTCTATTTCGATGGGAAGAAACGGGGAAGCTTTAATGATTAATGGCAGCCACAAGAGGGGCTTTAAGCGCACTTGGAATAAAAAATAACTTTTTTTTTTTCTTTGCTTGGATGTGGAGGAAACGTGGAGGAATGTTTTTAATCTGCAAAACAAAACAAGAAAAAGACCCTCGGAGAGGACTTTGAATAGCAGGAGAAAGCCTCTGCTAAACTACTCCTGCTTATTCCCAATTAAAAACAAGTTGCGTGTGTTGAGTTCCACCAGAGCAGGCAGACTATGAAATGGCCTAAATGATGATGGAGTGAGGGGGAGAGACACATCACTTCTTCCCTCCACTTCTCGTTGGATTCACTTTGCAGTGCTTGACCTGAATCTGACTGAGAGAAGGGGGGAAGAATGTGGAGACAGCTGACAGATCAGGACAGGGAACTGACAGATGACAGGGCTGCGTGATTGAGAGGAGGGAGTTGCAGCAAATGGGAAACAAGGCGATGGGTATCGGTGGATGTGTGACCAGAGGATCCCTCAGATGGTTGTTTTTGAGTCGAAATGTATTCACTTGTACGGCGCTATGGCACATTCATCCCAAGGCCGCTGTGGTTTCCATGATTGCAGTCCATTTCACTAAATGAAAATTAGCTCAGTCACTTGCTCCAAGTTGGAGCGAGATGCGTAAAATGCTGCAGGGGTGTCAATTTGCAGAATATCTTAAATTAATTTTTTGGAAAGAATTTGTCCTTAATTAAAAATGTATCTGCTGCTCACTTGACATAATGACGTTCTGGTCATCTTCATCCCGTCCCACCTACCTACAAAACCACACAGGACGCACAGGGCGGGCGCATGCGTCACAGTGCCAATTACGCAAGGACGCAGATAAAAAAAAAAAAATCTAAATTAAAAGCGCTCGGAGCGGGTGAGATCTGAAATAGACACCCGTGTGAGGAGGAAACGTCACATTCCTTCCAAGCATCACCTCGGGATCTGTGTTTTTGATTGGGAGGAGGCAAAAAGGCTGTCATCCGCGGACTGATTCAGACGCTGCTGGCGAGGAGGCGGAGTGATCCCTCCTGTCCACGACCCACGTAAACCGAGTGCGCTCTCGGACCCGCAGCCACACACTGTCAGAGCGACGCCAGGGAAGAAGCACTGCGGCTGCGATACGCACGGATTCTGCTCTCACTCGCTCTTCGTCTTCTTCTTCTTCTTCTTCTGCTTCTGGAGGATTTTAACGTTGGTTCTTTTATTCTCCGGGGAAGTCTTTTTTTTAACCGTGTTGGCTTCTTTTACCCTACACATGCATCTCTCAGCCATTTCCACGAGAATTGGGTCATGATCACATCGCCCACGGTCTCTTTCCTGAGAAATAGCACCAATCCAGCCTGGCACAGCGGCTCCTCGGGGGAGAGGGGCGCAGTGAATATCAGCCGGCCGTTCGTCCACAACTCTGTCTCTCCCGCACACCCTTCTCGCCAAGCCAGTCGTCTTCCCATCAAGGTTTTGAAAATGCTCACGGCTCGGTCAGGACACATTTTACACCCGGAATACCTCCAGCCTTTACCCTCCACCCCGGTCAGTCCCATCGAGGTAAGAACCGCGGTGAAAAGGTTTTGCACACACGGGCATCTGTTCGCTGCGTTTCGCGGCTGGACACCGGATCTGTCGCTGGATGAATTTTATGGATAAATTGTGCTCAGATTATATTCAGATCACGCGATGAATCACTCGATATGGAAAAGAATAACCTGAAATCTCTCTTAATGTAATTTCAGAACAGATTTCGAGTTGGTCTTCTCCAATTGCTGCTGTTTTTATTTTCTCAGCCTCAGAATAATGAGCTGAAATTGGATTCACTTTAAATATCAATAACATCTTTGTGGCAAACGGATGTCCGTGTTTGTTATTTTGTACTTGTGGCCGTTATAATCTTATCTTGTATGCGTGTAAATAAATGCGCTGTGTGTGCACGCTGTTTCCTTTCGTGCCTATTGGGCTGAGTTTTGAGTTTCATGCCGTGATAAGTTCATGCGTAAAAGCGGAACGGCCATGTGTGCGTTTGTACCACAAAACATTATTTCTTAAAGTGTTTTAGGATTTTTATTAAGTGTATTTTTTTCTTATTTCACAGCTGGATGCCAAGAAAAGTCCACTGGCTCTGTTGGCCCAGACGTGCTCTCAGATCGGCAAACCGGACCCGCCGTCCTCCTCCAAACTGTCGAACTCCAATGGATCTAGTGACAAGGAGACCAAATCCGGTCCGCTGAAAATGAGCGACATCGGAGCTGACGACAAATCCAGCTTCAAACCTTACTCCAAATCCTCAGAGAAGAAGGACTCGAGCAGCAGCCACAGTGGAGATAAAAACGGTTTCCGAGTACCTAGCGCCACCTGCCAGCCGTTCACCCCCAGGACAGGCAGCCCCAGCTCCTGCACATCAGTCTCTCCACGGCCGCTCGACGGCAAGGCGGGGGACAAGGAGGAGAAGAAGGAGTCTGATAGCAATAAAAGCAGCACGACTGAGAGTAATGGTAGCCATAGGATAAGTGGAATTACTTCTGATGGCAGCCAACACCAGGAGAGCACATCTGGATCCAAGACTGTTACATCAGACTCACCATCTGTAACCTCATCGTCATCCTCCGTCCTCGGCTCCGGACTGGTGGCCCCTGTTTCCCCCTATAAGCCCGGCCATACAGTTTTCCCCATGCCACCTGCTGGTATTTCTTACCCTGGAAGTTTAGCGGGTGCGTATGCGGGTTACGCGCAGCCGTTCCTCCCTCATGGAATGACCCTTGACCCCACCAAATCCAGCAGCCAGCTGTTGAGCGCACAGTTCGCTGCAGCCTGCAGTAAAGCAGGTTCGAGCCCCTTAGCTGGAGCCTCCCCGCCGTCCCTCATGTCTGCAAGTCTGTGTAGAGACCCCTACTGCCTGAGCTACCACTGCTCAAGCCATTTGTCCAGTGCGGCCAGCGCAAACTGCGCACATGACTCTGCGGCCGCTGCTGCCGCTGCCAACGCGCTCAAGTCCGGATACCAGATCATGTACCCGACGCACCCGTTACACAGCGTGCACGCCTCGGCCCCATCCTTCAACGGACATCCCTTGTATCCTTACGGGTTCATGCTGCCCAATGACCCCCTCCCGCACGTGTGTAACTGGGTGTCTGCTAACGGACCTTGCGACAAGCGCTTCTCCTCCTCCGAGGAGCTGCTCAGCCACTTGCGGACTCACACGGCCTTTGCCGGCACGGAGAAGTTGATATCTGGGTACCCGGGCTCGTCTTCTCTCGCCAACGCCGCGGCCGCCGCTGCCATGGCCGGTCACATGCACATGCATGGCGGCCCGGGCAGTCCCGGCACGCTGGCCCTCAGGGGCCCCCATCACCCCCTCGGACTGACCAGCCGCTATCACCCTTATTCAAAGAGCCCCCTGCCTCCCGGTGCTCCGGTGCCGGTGCCTGCAGCCAACGGGGCGTATTACTCCCCCTACGCCTTGTATGGACAGAGACTGACAACAGCGTCGGCCTTAGGATACCAGTAGAACCACAGAGTTATAGCCTACATTTATAAAGGAGATTTAGGCCCAATGAGTTTTATATTGTACTTCATGCAGGGACTGGATCCATATGGGGATCACTGTATTTATTTGCGATAGCTTCAAGCGTGACTAAAATAAAAAAGTACTATAATTTAACTTTGAAAAGCCTCAATGTGCGTTATTTTACACAGGAGAGAATATTTCTGTTTCTGCTGTGCCTCTAAAAGCTCTTTGTCTGCACTACTTTCTTCTTTAAAGCCATTAAGCAATAATGTGGATTTTAATCTCAATACTCAAGCGACTTTGTAAAAAGGTTATTTTAATTCTGCTTGTGGAGGACATGCTGGTGCTGAGTGATCTGACAGAATGATGGATGTGGAAAATCAATCAGAGCAGCTTCTTCAGAGCTGCTCTGATTGATTTATTTCGTGGGGGAGTCAGACGTTACACAAAGTTTCAGACAGTTCAGTGTTTATGTCTCATTTTGTATTCTAGAGAGGAGGGTGTTTTTCTTTTTCAAATCCACATTAGCTTTTTTCATCAGTCAAGAGGAATTTATAACAATTTTTTTAATTAAGGTTTGTTCTTGTTTATTTTGAATAAGGATTTGGGGCAGAGTTTGCAAAGAGAATGAAGGCTTTTAGTTTTTTTAATAGGCCAAATATATATTATTCATTTAATTTTACTAATCCACATTTTGTTTTGGAGGTGGTGGAAAATCAAAACACAAAAAGTACATATATTCGGCTTTATTTTGGACACACATGGCAAAATTGAACTAACTTCCTTTTATTTTTTAGGCTCAATTGGGTCGTGTTCTATCTTGGTCATGTGTCTGACACTGAGTTTTTACAAAGGGCCTTTAAACTTTTCATGCTTTTAGATTTCTGTAAGCGTGTGTATTTCTGTTTTACTTTAACTTTTGCTGACAAGAAACTGACACCATTTACAAGAGTTGGTGCTGTAGCTACAGTATGTTCGGTGTGTGTGTGTGTGTGTGTGTGTGTGTGTGTGTGTGTGTGTGTGTGTGTGTGTGTGTGTGTGTGTGTGTGTGTGTTGTGTGTGTGATTTCACATGTCCTCAACAAAACACGGTGAATCTTCTCAACCACGAGGTCATGGGTTATTGTTTCATTAACGAAGACAAACGAGCCACTGATATCAGTGTGGGGGGGGAGGGGGGTCGGGCTAAACAAAGATTTACGGTGACACCAGATGTGGGACGTTTCCACTGCTTCTGTAATCGCTGTGATGAAGCCATGAGGCAGGCAGCATGAAATAAAGCCAGGGCCTCTAACTGTTTAATCAGCACTTTAAAACAAATCAGCTAAATCAAGCCAACAGTGTCGTTATCCACGTCTGTAAATCAGGCTGTTCTCCGGCAATAAAATCACCATCATTAACGGTCACATGTCATATTCTTCAAATCCACCCATCCGTCATGTAGATGAGTCCTAAACATAGCTCGGTGAGAGATGGTAATGAAGCCCCTAACCCACTATTCAGCCACACAAGCAGTCAGCCATGAAGCCGGCGTGGATCAGATGTGATGCATCTTTTCTTCTATTTTCAAACAGCTTAACAACGTGATGTGAACAAACTGGATTAAGATCCGTGACCATTATTTCTGATGAGATACATGAGATACCACAGAATAAAACTCACACATCCTCTCGTGTACAAACAGATAAACCAGTCAATAAATTATCGCATTTAACTTAATGGTATCATCACATGATGGATGGATGTGAAATCTGTGCACTACAGCGTCTGGGCTTGTTACATGTGGACTAAACTGCTTGAAAATATATATTTAAATAGCAACTGTCATATTATTGTGTTAAATAGTTTCTTGTGTGGAATCTGAATAATCAGTTTTTATGAATCAAAACAAAGGAAGTGTCGTTAAAATCACAGGGACACATATAAAAAATATAAATTATTGCACAAATCAAGATCATAAACGACACTAATCAGCCATTAATAACACAAACAGCAATAAAAAACTGCCATGATTTATTAGAAATATCAATAAGTGTCGCTTTAACACTTTAATTTAACCCCATCTATTATTTATAAGAAGTATAAAATCATTTTTACTTGTTTTAAGCAGATATATATTTTTTATTTTATTTTGTATTCATAGTCTGAGTAAGCATATGAACCAAATCTGAATTTTTAGTTTATTTGGAATAATTGATGAATACTGTAAATACATAAAAAATGTATCCTGATATCTGCACATTAGTTGTATTAAAGTAAAGTAAACTGTGTTGCTATTATTCCAGAAGCAAAGTGAATATTAGTAGAAACCAGTTCAGTTTTATAAAAGCCTATGTTGTAATATTTCATCATTAGCTTTAATTCAACTTAAGATATCAAAACATTCGTACATATCCTGTAAAATGTATAAAAAAATAAAGAGTATGTGACTATGTATGCTGCTATGGTAAACGGTATGCTAATGCTAATCCACCAAACAGTAAATGACACTGTTCACTGCATAAAAACAGAATTTTTACCTTTTCGGTTGCTTGAGGTGAGTTTCGTTGGGCGACCAGTATTTATAATCCTGTACTGGATCAATTACATTAAAATTTGGCAGTGGCTAAGTGTGGGAGCATTAACAGTTTCAAGTCTTTTCACCATATATTTTATCTCTGGAGTTAGTCATCAGGGTCAGACGCTGCATCATGTGGGTAATTGCTCTCTGTTTATTACATTAACTGGCTCAGTGGGCTTCACATGCATCCATCCCAGCGAGCTCAAGTCCATCAATCTCTCTTCCCCGTGACAAGAGGATCTCTTTTCCACATGTCTGAATGTAGAACGCTGTCAGGAGATGAGACGCTGGACGGCTCTGTGACTCCATGTTGAATCACCGGGAACGGCCCCACCTGTTCTGCTTTGAACTGCGGCATGAGTAAGACTCGCGGCCTTTCACCTGAGGGGGGGGGGGGCTGTAGATCGGCACGTTGATATTAAAAATGGCCACTTTCGAGCAGCTGGACCCCATGTGTTACTCTGTATGTTATGGTTGAAGGACGCTCGCCGCTTCGCCGAGCTGATGATCCGGACTTTTCACAAACAAGTTAATGCATCAAACGCATACATCAACCGGCTTTCAAACACTTGTTACACATGTTGCAGTCGTCTAATGAATTTAACACCCTTTTGTCAGCCGTATTAATGACCCAATCACGGAATTTCCCCCTTCTTACATAAACCTCCGCTGCTTTGAATAAACCCTCCTCAGTGCTTATGTTCTCTGGAAAAGCAGGCAGATCTGTGTTTACAGACGCGGAGGGGGGAAACCGATGACCTTTTGCATGTTCAATCAGCTGAGAAGTGTGTCTTCCATCATGCCGAGAAACGCGGCGGTTTATTTTTGCAGGAGAAAGGCTTTTGCCTCTCCAAACAAGCGGCGTATTTATCATCACTCCATCATTTCCTCCCTTTGACAAGCAAAGTAAACGGCAGGAATACAGAGTTAAAGCTGGGTTCTCCTGCAGCCGCTGACCTTTGGAGCTTGTCTTCTTCTATTAACTCCAGTGAGGCATCATAAAATGAGGGAAATGAACTTAGTACACTGAGATTATCTAAATGTGTGCGTGCGTGTGCGTGTGCGTGTGCGTGTGTGTGTGGATGCTGTATACTCACAATAAAAGTCTTTTTGAGTCATAAGGCGGCCAATGGGAGGAAAGGGGAATTTTCCCTGGTAGAGAATCTGTCAACACACAAAGCAAAAGGAAAGAGCAACAGTGAGCTAAACAGTGGGCCCTTGTCTTTCAGCACTCAACATGCCCTATAATTTACACACCACTGACAAGGGCCATTCTGAGGTCTGTCATAGCCGGCAAACTTTTTAGTCTCCAAACGTCTTGCTCACAGCGAGTCGACTTCGGCTCTGGTCCGGGTGATTAATGACTTATGGTCCTATTGTGTGGAGGTGGCTAATTAACTACAGGCCGACTGAAGAGACACGCTATGAAAACCCTCCTCTGATAACCCCAACGTCCCCCCTCCCCCCCCCTCCCGGTCCTGGCATGTGGAAGCTCTTACTGACAAATTTGCAAGGAGCGGACGCGCGTTGAGTAAGATGAATGGCCTCTGCGAACAGTAAACAGCCTTTAATTTAACAGTGTTTAAATGTATGACACACTGCCATTGTGCTTCCTCGCCGTTCGTGCTTTCTGGTTAGGGAAACGCGGCCAAAGTTTCCCCCCGCTGTTGGTTTAAAATTAGGCCTGGCATATTCATGGCCGGAGTGTCTAGGGGCTCCGGCTGGCAAACATGTGTTTTTTGCCGCGTTAAGTTTTTTGCCGTGACTCCACACTGACATTCTGAGACAAAGACAATCAGTTTCTTTAGCAAACTGGTCTTAAACCACACTGAGCTGAAGAGCCATGTGAGAGCTGATTACCAAACCTCTGTACGCCAGCATAGGACTCATTCTCAAGAAGCCACTGATATACCATGGGTGAGGTCTTTTCAAAATAAAAAACACAACCCAGTCCAATAAATAAAACACAAAATTAAAGATAATATCCTTCTTGTACAGTGTTTCATTTACGCAAAAAAGTGATTGCATTTTCATTTCAGTGGATCGTTGATTGCATTTTCGATTGTTTTTAAATCACAAACATCTTTCCTATAACAAAATGCATGTTGTTCATAAAGTCGTAGTCTTTCATCTTAAAAACAAACAAACACGTCTTACGATGCATTCTTCATCCTCATGTTCATGTAAATAGCTCTGTATTCTTTCAATAAAGTTTCATTCTCCCAAGATGCATCACAAAGAAGAGAAGCTAAATGACGGTTACCAGATAAGCTTACTCTCCACTGTTTTTCACACTTTAAAAAGAAATAGACAAAGAAAACATTAACACTGACTAACAATGGACCAAAGCCACCGTGGTCTTTAAGGTCAGTGGCTCATGGCTCCACTACTGGCCAGAGAATCGTGCACCCTTCCCCTCCACTTTATCTCCCCTTTCCCATTATTAGGTTTGTTAACACACTGTATTGCCGTGTTTGCAGTCATGTCGACAGGCGAACTTAATCAAGTTACTATCGAACTCGTGCGCCTCGCCCGACGCGACAGCTTTACTGCCAGAATTATTGCCTTGACCTATGAGAGGATATTAGCTGAGGATACAACTTGGAGACTTCCTGGTGAAAAAAAAATATATATATATATATATTTACCAGAACAGTGACAATGACAGAGAATAGCAGGTCACAGAAATATTCCTTCAAGATCGTTGCAAATGAAAAATGCCACATAGACCCACAGTGGTGCGAAATGTATAATGCCAGCTGGCAGACCATTACAGGTGATGGACATTTCACTTACCTAAGTCAAATATAACAGACTGCTGTTCATTAATATACAGGAGGGCCCGCAGAATCGAGCCTGCCATCTGGTTAAATCGGCAGAGTAATCTACAGCTCGTGATTAGGGCTGAAGAGCAGAGTTTCTCTTTAATCTTTTTCGGCTTTTGAAAAAAAAAATTCCATCTGCACCATGTGGCACATCATTTTTCTTTGAGACAAATGGACTGTTTTCCTACGTTCCAAAATTAGATCAGCAGAAAACAATCAATCTTGTAAAGGGCCTGGGAAAAGAATCAAGATTTGGACTCTGTTTTCTTCCCCATCTCTTGTCTTTAGCATCTCACCTCTCACTTCTCTTTGCCGCCATCGGCATTCTTCCCATGATGCTCTCTGCTCAGTGCCACCACACGCCATGCACCGAGCCCCTGGACTAATGATGAATATGAAAATGTGTCTTAATATAGTGATCCCTTTTCGACTTTGTTCCCTGTGGCGCTTCATAACAGATGGTGACCTGTGAGAGTCTGTGACACCAGAACCAAAATCCACATTGAGGCAAAAAAAAAAGATAGAGAAGACAAAATACTTCGAGCCATCCTGTCTGCAAATTAGCGAGATGACACAACTGTCAGGTGCCAGCCTGCTGTGACAGTTGTGTCGCCCCCCCACCCCCAAACTGCCCCAGCACATTACAGGAGCAGCGATGCTTTCACTGCACGACAAAAGGGAAATGGGTGCATGTTTTTTTATAAGAGACCTGTCTGTCAGCTGGCTCTCAAGTCATAACAAATCACCAGCACTCAGCTGAGGCTGAACATTCAGGGCGTCAGGGGGAAGACGGATGACCTGCAGGCCTTTGAAGTGCTCTGGCAGTTCAGATGGCTCAGCGGTGCTGACAGAGAAATATACACAACAGAGCAACCAATAATGAGAACATTAAACATTCCAGCCACCTGACAGGCTGACAAAAACAGCCCGGCCTCACATCAATCATCCGCTGAGACATAACCTTGACAATTAGTCCCCTCTCATACTCCCCGTAACCCCTGGGCCTGCACTGCAGCGTGAAGGAGGAGAAAACCAAAGGGCCTAATCCAATTCCTTAATTCTGATTGATAAAGACGTATTGGCGACAGAGACCGCAATATATCGGTTCAACAAATGATGGATTCGGAATCAGTCGGCAGACTCTTTGTACAGTAATGACTCTCCGAGGATGGATGGGGAAAATAGAAAAATGCACATACTGTAGTTCAATTATTTTCCTGGCTGCATCTATGGATGTTTCAGCAAAGACCGCAAAAATGCACCCCGCATATGTTTACGACTCTGTCTGCTCAAATATGTGTTTTAATGACGCCCCGCAGACATTTGGAAGCTATAGAAATACTTGTAGCAGAGCCAACACTTAGGTTTCAATATAACTCAACGTATAGATCGGCATAAAACGTGAATAGTTCTTTAATCTGTGCCTAACAAGGCTATATATCTTACAACTATGCATGTAAACAAACTCTAAATGTCAAAGGTGCTATTAAAAAGCTCTACAAATTGCAGTAAAATGCATAATATCAATAAAGTTCTAAAATAACAACCCCAGTCCTCTTACTCCTCATTAGCCATGTTCAGAATAGTCTTTAATCTTGTCCGCACTCTACATGTCAAATCCAAAGCAGTTGACCCTCCGAAAAAAGCAAGGGGCCATGTTGTCATCACACTATTCACTCTAACTATGTAGTTACCGTATGACAAATGAGCCGTGTGAAATGACATTTCCCTTTGCCTTCACACCTGTAGGGAAAAAAGCAAAGCCTCCGACAGATGGATGGATGGCAGAACCTCAAAACTACTGAATCTCCTTTTCATTGGGTGGAAACGGAAAGAGCCAGGCCGATGACTGTTTACAGAAACTACCTGAGACGGAGCTGCGGAGCTCCAAGCCCCGAGGATGATAAATGACTTCGCTAACCCTCCGAGACTGCAGACCCAAATGAGGACGGAGCTAATTGCCGTGCGAAATACTTTGGCATGAATGGAAAGAAAATGCAGGCGAGCCGCGGCCAAAAAAAGGGCCCAGTTGCTGCTCTGAACTCCGCGCTGGCTTTTGCTTACAAGAGTTCACTCAGTGTCCATAAATCATGGACTGCTTACAGCTGAAACTGCCTTTAGTCATCAACATGCAATAGACTGAGTGACAGATTCCATCCTGACTACATTAGCCCCCGGTTCAAACGAGGCTCCTTTTTTTAAAACTCTCCTAGCATCTTGAACCTCACAGGAAATGAAAACCAGATGGCTGAAGATTGCTGTGTACGACATAAAGCTCAGCTTGTATGAGAGAAAAAAGATACAAGAGTCCAAAGAAGAAAGAGAAAGCAGCACATACATTATTGAAGGAAATGAATGACAGTGGTCAACTTGACGTATCCTGGGGTTTTTTAGATATCTGCTTCAGATATGGCTCTATCCCGGGGTTATGAACTGCAGAATTCATTTTCAAGAGAGACAGGAGAGCTGACATGTGGTTTCAGTCTGTGGTGCACCCACACAGGTGGGAACAAGAGGAAAATACACATCATACATCATAAATACACGTCATTCGTAGTCATATTCAGGATTTTCATTTTTTGTAGTGAGAAAGAAAATTGCATTAGGATCCAGATCTGCATAAACTAGAAGGGTTCTCGGAGAGTTTACCTCCACCAAGGCTGTTTGGCCACTTTTTCCATAATTTTCAATATCCTACATGACACATATACCACATACAGAACCAAACTGTGTATATTTGTGCTATTATCCTCAAATCACATAAAGAGACTAAAACAAACACATTTTCAGTCGGTTTCTCAGACTCAGGTTTTCGCCCCAGGTCCCTCGGTGCCTAATGAAGACATAAACCTTTGAAAATTGGCCAAGAACATATACTTTCATTTTCAAAAGGGCTAATTTATTTCTTAAAAGAGCAGAAGTAGTGGTGTTGTTTTTACCCATGCTACTCAATGGAGAGTTGGGGACTGTTTTTAGCCGAGGATTTAGTGCTCTAGTGAGTATTTACAGCAGCAGGATCAGTCAAAGCCTATGAAAACTGTACTCTAAATAAAAGGACAATGCAATGTATGCAATGCATGATAATGAGGGGATAAATCATCAAAACTTTGACATGTTCTAAATCACAAACACATTTTATCACTATTTTAGGGTCGGTTGATACATATAAACCATTTAATCCTCCTCCACTGAAACCCGGTTTCTGTGGGACAAACCAAACCAGCAACGTGGCTCTGAAACATCCCTTGAAAACACAATGATGCAATGTGACCAGTGTTGCACAAATGTTTTACTGTATAATAAAACTTTTATACTGACTCTATAAAGATCACAGGCAAAAATCCTCAGGGGACAAAACTAAGCACCAGTTAAGTATAAGGTAATCAGCTTATCACACATAACAGCACATGCTGTATTTATCACATGTTGTGTAATCGATGTGCTCAGCGTCTCCCATGGCCTCCTGGGAGATTCTCCCAGTGACCTAACTCCCAAATATATTTAATTCCTTTAACTCCTAATGGTTAAAGCTTGCAGCTGGTAAATGTTTTGCATGTGCGTTAAGTACGGTGACCTTTAAAGTGTTCCTGTTGCAATCTACAAAGTAAAAGGACGTGAAGCACTCAGCTGTTAGCATAGAAGTAAAAGTCTCACGTGGACACGCAGAGCCGCACCGTGGCTGCAATATGTTGTAAAGCTATTTATGTTGCAGAGTAAGCCTTTGCTTTTAATAAGGGTGATGTATATATATCCATATTAGTCATTATAGATCCCTCATGCAAGCTGTGGCCATTTATATTTTTAGTTTTTTAGACCGATAAACAATTCCCACCTGCCGTTCACGGTGAAACAATATTTGTGTTTTCACTTGATGAGAAAAGCTGAGGGGAGACGGGCTCATTTTGATTCAACTGCACGGACCAGAGGCGCAATCTGTTTTTCATGTTCTCTGGCTCCAGCTGAAAACACCTGCCCTGTTCTCACAGCTAATACATTAAGCAGTTAAGTGCCCGAGCAGATGTTGTAGGGTCAGCAGGAAGTCCAGGGCCTACGGAGCGCTCAGTATTTATTTGACCGGATCAGGAGTTCAATGACACGAGCCGTCTTCTCCCCTGATGGATCACGTTTTACATCAGGTAGAAGTCACAGCGTGCGTCCTCTTCCTGGGAACACCTCTTTCTAATTTGTCAAGTTTGTCTAAACCTTCTGCAGAGTCCAGATCAGCAGGTCTTTATTGGAAATTCTCATGGAAAAAACACCCCAAAACAGTTCAACTTTCACCCTGGCAACTGTAACACACTGGAATCTTTTATTTGTGTTTGCTTCGGAATAATTCCCGCAGATCAAAGCTCGCGCTGAGGGCCCTCAGTGTCAGCGCGAGACGTCGATGACATGTCCCATTCACACCGCGTCTTCTCCTCACATCTCACACGCACTCAGTCGTCACATCCCACAACAAAGAGAGACGCCCCAAGTTATCATCCATCAAACGGGGCCTTTTATGGCCCATCAAAAGACAATGAGCTGCCAGAGAGAGAGGAGTGTTCGCAACATGAAGTGACAGCGAATACTCCAGACACAGATTAAACAGTGTTGGAAATGAGAGAGCTACATAATGTTTGGGTAATTTGTGAGAATTAGATGATCATGATTCATCTTTATGGAGGGAAAGGAGCTCTGATATAAGCGCAGCGTGATTCCCTGCTCTGATAGCTCCGACATCTCAGTTTACTTTGGTCTTGAAGTATAGGATTCCTACGGTTAGAGAGCGGAGCACTTTGTTTTCAAACATCGTCGAGGATCTTTAACGCCTCAGTTCTGAGGTATGAGCTACATGTTGGGATATAAAACAGACCTTCCAGGCTTATTTGCCTCAGAGGCACTTTATTCCATCTGGTATCAAAGTGAGGGGTGTTGAAGAACAAAACCATCAGCAGTTTATCTCCCATGGATTATTCCTCTCAAGTCAACCATCAAGCACTGCGGGTAGGGCAACATGTGCAGTTGTGCCGGTGTGTGCCACAATGTGCAGCTCCGAGTTGGCTGAAGTATTTGACAGGGGCTGAGTGAAACGGGACACCGGCGTGATTACACTGTATCCTGTCGGCTGCTGATTTATTGTGACAGCAGAAACTCCCTGCAGAACCATGTCGTCAGGTGCTGGGACTTGTGCTGTGTGGGATACTTGATAGGCTTCAGGCTTTGAGTCAAGAGAGTCTCCAGAGACGCTGCTGAGAACGCTCAAAATCCTCATTACGGTATACACTCTCTCACACACAAGCAAATATCTGCTAATGTTCAACGGAAATGGACCACTCACGACTGGCTTGAAAAGTAGCAGCTGTGATTTTTTCTTTTTTTTTTAAATCTAGAAATGCTTCAAGGGATAATCCTCGTGATTCTCCTTCTTGACCCCTGCTGCAGGATTTTGATTTTACGGCCTTGTTTTCAGTTTCTTTCACGGGATATCTCAAAAAGTAGGGAAGAGGAAGTCTGACGAATGTTGGAACAAGTGATTAGTTGTCAGCGCTGACCCAGAGTTTTATTTTAAGGATTCAAAATTGTGAGATTGTACAGGTCTTTTGCCATTTCCTCATGAACCACCTCATTTTCAAGTTAGGCTATCTGCCATGTACCTCATAATTCTGTATGTGTACATCTGTGTACTAATAAATAGATAAAAAAACTTTACTTTGATTATTCCCAGCAAACATCTACCAACATAACCATCATATTTAAATAAATAAATATGAAACTAACTAAATGCTGAGTTGTATCGGCAGCACACAAAAAACCCGACACAAATCTGTGTTCAAACTAGAAAACACACAGCATGCAGACTAGATATGGTCGATTTTTGCGAGTGCTAATGATTGACTCTCTTCTCCTACTATGCAATGTACAGAGGAAATTGAGGGAAGAATCAAAGCTAAAACAAATTAGATAAATTGTGGGTGGTGGTGAAACTGCTCCATAAAAATCTTAGAAAACAAATAATAAATCTTAGCAAAGCCATTTTGATGTTGGTTGGCAGAGTTTGATAGATGCCACACATAATTTGTATAATTTCCTGTTACTATAAAAAAGTATGATGATGTTTTTGTACACTAACTGCATACTACTGCATCTGTGATATTGAGCAATAGGAAATACTGTAGCATGGTTTGGGGCACATCTACATAACTTTTACATGTGCTGTCCATGTAGACAACTTTTTTGAGTGTAGTCATTTTTCCAGTTTGAAAGAATAACATACTGAAAACCAGTTTAAAGTTGGTGCATAATGGTAACTCAAGGTAATTCAACAGTTTATCCTCGATGAGAAAATGTAAAGAGAAGAAACACGGTGCGAGTATTGACCGTCGCTCTTCAGTCAGGTGTGATGACGCTGGTGACAGAGGGGGGCCTCTTAAATCCGCCTAAACTACTTCCCACACATCTGGACGACGAAGAGGAGCCACTGACTGCAGATTATGACGGCGGTGCAAGGTCGGATGGGGTCACGGTGACTCTGGACTGTGGCGTCCCAGTTTGTGTCTCACGAATCACGTCAGCTGCCGGTGGTGCACAGCTGTCTGAGCTGCTTAAAGGGTCTGGACAGAGGAATTACTCTCTCCAGCCGCTGTGTGTGCGTGATCCTCCCTTATGTTATTCACAGGAACATCTTCATCATTGCTTATCGCTCCACTGTCTCACATCCCATGATGCTATGCACGGCCTTCTGTGCTACTTCAGGGACACTGGTCAACCTTTGTGCATATGTTGTTGCTCTTGTTTAGTAATTCTCTGCTGCAAAAGATGACATTAAAATAGTTCTACTTAGATCCTCTGCAGTAAATTATTCATGATAATATCTCAGTTTGTGATACCCTTAAGGAACAACTGAAAATATACTTAATTAACACTTTCATTAAAAGCTTCCTTGAATAATGTGCAACTGTGGCCTTTTCTTCTGTCGGCCATTACACGTAATCGTTGTGATATACGTTTGTCAAGGGGGAAGGGACAAAAAATAAAATAAAATAGAGTTTATAGTGGTATCACCTGAACACAGCACTTTGAGCATGAAGGGAGGCATTATTCAGAATAAATGGATTATCAGGGAAACCAGCATAAATGAGTCAATAAAACTGTTAAGCAGCCAGCCAGCCAGCGGTGGCCAACATGATTAATCACAGGCATTCCAAGATTGGATTTATTTTGTCTTTTATTTCTCCTTTAATGACTAGCCGCGAACACCACTCTTAATATATCGCCCATGTTTCTAGATTACCGGTGACTAATGAGGATTCAAAATGGCCGTTATCTACATTAATGTCTTTTTATTTGAAAAGTCAATACTGCCTGCGAGTGCGTGTGTGTGTGTTTGTGTGTGTGTGTGAGGAATATTCTAGCGGGAGCGACTTGCAGTGATCCGTCAGAAGCCTCCCAATTAAAAAGGTTTTGGAAAGCATTAAGGTAAGCTGACACGTATAGGAGCACACTGGCGCAATCGTTATATTTATAATTTTCTACCACTCGTCACATTGCTCATTCAAATAACTACTAAGATTTTTCCTGCTTCTCTATTTATCAACCTGATCCACTTCTCAGTGTATTTACAATCCCTCCACATACATCTGAATTATTAAAAGGCTCCAGTAGAGCATTGTTACCCACTGTCTCTTCAGAGGGTCAACGTTCGGCGTCAGCCAATGGGTGTACAGTGTGTTCCTGGTGCTGAGCCCTCTGAAGCCCTTGTGTGGAACCAGGAGATATAGCTCAATTTAATGAAAGAGTCTGGCTCAGTAATGACCCCGGTGATTCATATATTTGTAAAGGAAATCAATCCCACATCAGCTAAGTGCAGAAACAGGATCCTCCGCAGCCTTAAATCTTGGCATTGGGTAATATACACTATAAATGTAGTTTACATGAAACTGTGCCGAAGAAGACATATGAAGTTCATTACGGCGCTGAAAACAGGTATGAGGACGAAACATTGACTCCAATAATGGGCTTTGGAGAGGATGTAAAACACAGGCCCAAGGCAGTGCTTTGTCAGACCGGACTGTTGTCCCACCAGACTGTTGTTCTTTCCATCTATGATTTAACGCAGCCCGGCGCGGCTCGATCGCACCCGGGAGACGACTTTATTTTCATGTTTGCCAATCTTCCTTTACACCTGCCTGTGGCGGCCGTAAATATATTTTTATGCCTCCCGGAGAAATGCTTAAAGAAGCAGTTTGTCCGAGTCCTGCATGAGCTCGCGTGGCAATATTCTTGATTGATGAGCGCAGCAAAGTTTAGAAGACGCCCCCGAGAGTTTTCCAATTCCGTTTATTTGGGAGCTTTACATTTGAGCATAATTCCCACTCAGCTGTATTTATGTGGGTTTAGGACTCCTGTGCTCTGTTTCTATTGTTCCCACAGTTTACTAATGAGGTAGAGCACAAAAGGAGGACCCCCATCGATCATCATAGCTTAAACTTAAGGGCTGTAACTGATTTATCTTTTTATGTATGTTGAAGTAATTTATTTTTTGTATAGCATTTTTGTCTTGACATTGTCCAAGCAGTACAGCGATTTGCAGCATCATGATAAGAATTGATGAAAAGCATTAGAAAATCTATGGGAAATGCTTGGTTTGTTTACATGGAAATAACGTAAACTGTCAGTGACACTGTCAGTGCACCAGCTTCTATACAAAGGCTCATTTCAGCACTGATGAAAACATGTGTTTATGTCTTAAGATCTGCTGAAAGACTCCAGCTCCTGTACTCTGCACAACTCGGCCTCACGAAACTCTTTAGTCAATTTAACTATACAACATTTGAAAATAGCAAATGAGGCAGGAGTCCAATTTCCCCAGCTGAAAATCAGAGAATGTATATTGGATGTATAATTGGATGGATAACTGAAATCTCATAATTTGCTACATGCCATTGTTCTGTTTTATAATGTTAACAGTCTTTTCTTGTTATTTATTACTTAAAGGATACATAGCCACTATTGTTTTTTGTATGTTCAATTACTTTTAATAATGGAGTCTGTGTTGAAGTAAATGGGATTTATTGTTTTTCATGGTATCGGTATCGAGTACTAACACTAACTACTGACACCCCTACTTGCTTGTAGCCATGATGAAAACAAAACAGGGACCTTGTACGTTGCTTCAGTGCTTTTACTGGTCAGAACTTCCACAGGGTACATTAAGGATTAGCACAATATGTTCTTACATGAATCTAAATTAATCTTACTATAGTTTGAGTTTTTTCCAATTTGTTTTTCTATGTAGACACAGTTTAAAAGACGCATATTTCAGTGACAGAGCATATATTACTGTCCGTGTTGTTGCCTTCTTACCACCTGCTAAACGCCTCTTCAGTAGATATTATACTAAGACTGACCAACTGGGAGGTCTGTGTGCAAAATGGAATGACCCCCTGCCAAAATAAAACCCAGCTGGGCTATACATAGAGGCGCAGCCCTGCAGCCCTCTCTGGGATTGATATATGGTAGCAGCATGACAGAGGGAAGCCGTCCCACCCGGCAGCTTCAAACCATCATAAATACCTCCCACACTGGAGCTGGGTGGGTCAGTCCTGATCCCTGGTTTCACAGGAAGTACACCCCCCTCATTTATCAAGCTTTACACTACGTTATTATTGAGGACTTCACCAACAACTAAGGCCTTGATGTCACCACTTTATTCTTGTGTGAAAAGTATGTTGATTAGGCACTGACACGCACGGGGCTATTTTAAAACGTCATTAATTGCTGTCATCACATCAATCCAAGGCCGAGCTGAAGGAGATGACGCCCGGGCCAAATTAAAACACCTTCAACAAATATTGTATAACAATATCATTTCTAAAATAAGTTCACAGCTGTTGGACGGTGAGATCTTAGGGAGAAGAATATATATTGTGGGTTAATGACAGATGGAACAAACAGAGACACACGTGGCAGCGCCTGAATGAAGATGTTGGTGTAACTCAGTCTTCTTCCTGTATGCTGTTCCCATAATTAACATAATTAGCTGTCTGAACTGAGAACACATTGAGGTCATAATAAAGGAGGGGACGGTGGTGACGCAAGTACATTCGCATGATTCATATTTCCAAAAACGCTGGGAATAAATAACTTTAAGAATAAATATATCTAACTTTAAATATGATAGAAATCTAAATGTGACTGGGAATTTTCAACTTACTATAACTTAATAATTAAAAATAGAATTATACCATGATGAGTGGTGTCAAAGGCGTAAGTATTTAAACTCATGCAGGTTAGTAGAACCACTGAACCTCTGAACACATTAGCTTATTTTCAGACATGCACTGATTATCCAGAGGGGCTGTACTTGAGTGCGCTAATGTCCGAGTGAGAGTTTTTCCTGACAGGCCCCCTAGTAAAACCTCTGGAGAATGTCTGAGTGAGAGAATACAGAAGGATCATGTCCACAGAATTCATCACAGGCGAGTGTGCGCGTTGATAAAGTTTGTAACATGCGATAGACGCAAAACTGAAATCCTCCCAGGATGATAAACAGGAAACATACACGTAGAAGATGCAGCCTAAGATGTCAACTCTGAAGAATAACGAGATTAGAGAGCTTTTGGCGATAAGGAGCGACGCCTGTGTCGATGTAATTTAAAAAAAAACAACAAGTGATTTCCTCAGCAGAATTTGTCCGTCATTTCCTGCCTCCTGCAACTCAGGCGCCACCACTCACCCTAAAGCTCCGGTGATGTTCCTGTTGCTGAGAACACGTTTGACGCGAACAATCTCCCGCTGCGATGAAACTGAAATCATTTTCTCAAGTTCACGTCTGAAACCGTCTTTAAAGATATTGTTTTCAACCACTTGCGATCAGAAAACTGCAGCTTATTTCCACATGAATACCTGTTCTTATAAAATAACCCTGATATTTCCATGATTAATGAATCTGCTCCGACCGCCTGGTGTGGGATCAGGAGTGGAAGCTGACAGTCTGCAGACCCAGACTGAATCCGTGGCCCACATGCTTTCACAGATACTGTAACGCAGCATGTAGAGTCACATTACCGCGCCTTATGCTTTCCCAGTCAATAGCAAGATGATTGGTTGGCGGTGAAGTGTCTAGTTAGCGGGATATTGTTGCGCTTGACATTTATCATAGCTCCGGGGTCGTGAACTTGGAGCTAAACAGCAACTGAATCATTAAATGTGAACGGCTGCAGCTTTAACGACTCCGAGGCACTGACATAAGTGTTTTCATGCTGAAACAAGTGACTAACTTCCACTAAGCTTAACACGTCTTTGTTCTAACTGGGACAGTCTGCGCTAAGAGGGACATATACTCCGGGGGTTGGTGAGACAATGGCCGCTTTAACAAGCAGAGTATTCGCTGCTTTTGAAATTAATATCAATTACTATTATGGAGGAATGTCTTTCTGAAAACCAAGTCATGTGTTTTGTCTAGAGAGGCCAAAAAGGAACAATCCTTCCTATTTAGAGTGGTTAATTTCAGCACTCAGTCCTTGTGCCGCAGGGGTATAATTGCGCCATACCAAAAAACAATTGGTATAAAGACCGACTTGTCTTTAACTATAAACATAACTTAAATATACTGGTCTTCAAGGAGGCAGTTTATTTCTGCTCGGAGAAGAATTCCGACTCCAACACTGAAGCTTTCTATTAGCAACGTCTCGGCCATGTTTTCTGACACTACGTTCCTTTCCACGGTGAATGGAAATTAAACATAAAGAAGGTTCAGTATCAGATACATTAATTCACAGTGCAGATTCTGGAGTTCAATAAAAACAATCCAAATAGCTCCATTTTCCCTGCTAAGCTTCAAGCAAATAGGATGCTCAATAAAAACATTGCACTGGCCCCTCGCTGTTAAAAAAAAATCAATAGCTAGAGGACAAAGAACCTATAGCCATCACTTAATTCTCTTATCAGTGTGATTTAAGGGACACGGATGATGTTAAATAACTGTAAATCCTTATCTTTGACTTTGTGGGTGGTTTATGGTAGTTTCAACAGCAGTTCAGAGACAGAACGGCCATACCTTCTGCTGCATACACAATTTATAGCTTTATTACTCTTTGTCTAAAAGAGCAGGGAAACATATAATTGAAAGGAAGAGATAGCAGCTTGCGGGCGGAAGCGGAGCCGGAGAGGGAGCATGCAGAAACTGAGAATCATCATTGCCGGAGACATATCATGGCGACAGTTTTATGGCTGCGGAGCCGGCCCTCTTGTTTTTCCGGGGCTCGTTTTTATGAAACGAGCGAGATCCAATTTTCTGATTCATCTGCAAACGGTCCGGTCTAAGTTTAGTATTCGCGACGCCGGGCTTGGAGCAGGCCCACATGAGCGTGGAGGTCACCGAGAGGGCTCCAGGAGCTGAAGTCATGGGTTTGCGCTCACACTGTCACAGGTCCGCTCATATTTTTGCCCTCAGTGACAACAAGCCTATTGTTCCCCCTGATAAGGCCTCAGTGTGCACAGTAATAGGAATTAAGCAGGGCATAAGTCACGGAGAAATTGGGTGACAGCAGATCAATAGATAGTGGTGAAGCCTCGGGGACCATTAGTGAAGAGGACCCCTTTGTTTGTCCACTGGTGGGGGAGTTAGTGGATGTTCACTTCTGAATTAACTGTTGAAACTGAGAGCACATTGAGCTCATAAGAGGAGGGAAAAGGTGCCCGGTGACACGTGGTTCATTAGCCTGACACGTGTGTTTTTGAAAGCAGTGCGATATCATTATGAGGTCATATTAACCTTTTAAATTATTTCCACCGAACACAAGCCATCTATTGTTTTTACAGGCTCCAATGCAGTTAACATGAGCTGCTTATTTCCTTTATCTATTAAGCTGTCAGCTCTATTTTCAAAACATGTAGCCGTGCAGATGGCTGTGGTTTTATTTGCCTCAAGTTTGCAGTTGTTTGTCTCTTAAATTTTTCCGCTGCCACTCGAAAACATTGAAAGTGTTCAGTTAAAAATAGTTTCCTGGGGAATATTTCCTCCTCCTCACATGGTTCATATCAGGATCTGCATCATCCCAGATCTGCTCAATGTGCTAGAAAATGAGTTTCATGTTGTTTTCTACTGTTCCTTTTATTGTGTGCTGCATAATGTCAACTGTAATACAAAAAATATATTGATTTTGTGAATAAGTTTGATGTGCAAAGATTTTGTTGGCTGTGTGCGTATGAAATTACAAATTAGCCTTGGAGGAAAGCAAAAAGAAAAGGTCTTTATATCGTCAATTTGTAGATATGTAATAGCTCTGTAAGCGTAAGTTCATGTGAAATGTCTTTGTGTGTATTTGTGCTTTTCTTTTCTTTTTTCCCCCACATGTTTTGTAAATCTAAAAACCCAAAGATAAAGTTACCTTTCAATGATGGGAGCCTGAAACAAAATTCCATTCAAATGTCAAAACCTATTGACTCATATATAACCCTTTGATTTAACCTTATTTCTTTTCGATAATTATTACTTATTATGATATTGTTACCTCCTGTCTTATTGTAAATTGTCTTTTTAGCTCATCTTCTGTATTTAATCAAGTCTATTTTCTGCATTCTAATTAGCTGTAGGCTGTGTTCACTGTCGTCCTGTCTGTCCTGTTACGCTATGAACACATCTGCACAAACAAGCGTGCGTGATATCATTTATGCTAATGACATGTTATTGTTATTGTGCTAATGACATGTCATGTTACCTCACATCACCCTTGACAAATAAAACCACATCTATCTGCAGGGCTACATACAATTAGAGGTGAGTGAGAAAAGCTCAATTTAAAAATTGTGTGAACCAACTTTATAATGGACTTAATTTTTCTATAAAAGTCTATGCCACATCTGATCATAACAAATGATACTTATTATAAAATATACTATTTACAATTTTGTAAAATTGAGTAACACATTCTTTCAAAGATTTTGGAAAAATAATCGATACTCAAAATCGTGGTTGATAAATTTGCAGCACAAAAACTAATAAAGTGATAAATGAAGAAAATGTATTTATGATTCAGCAGCAATGTTGTTTTCACTTGACTTTCCTTTGTCTGCTGATAAGTCGTGTCACAGGGAGCGTGTGTGGCATATGTATATGTTTTGGTGGACTGTGAGAAAAGTGCAGGGCGCGATTAGAGTCGCCCTGCAGCCGTACGCCGGAGCTCGAGGAGGGAAACGCATTAGCCCTTATCTTTACAGTGTTCACAATGATTAGCCAGGATATGTGACATCTCTGATAAAACAGATTCCTCCGTTAAGTTCTTAAGGCAAATGCATATTGTGGCCATCACTCCGAGACATTCCCACTTAAATGCACCGATAATTTGTTGTTGCATTGCATTATTCCTGCCCCATAACCAGACCCCAGCCCAGTGAGCAATGTGCCAATGATAACTAAAGATATTAATTAGTATATCGCGATGGCAGCACATGCGTTTTCACTATTAATAAATTCCAAGCCATCGGGTTATGATTTAATTATGAATTATGTAAATGGTTGCCATGAATCATTTAGGTCTATGCATTTTATTAGCTAAATGGGGGTGCAGAATGTGGGCATATCACAATGATGTAGATCTACGCACTCGAGTGAGGACAGCGCAAGTACAAGAATATTTAGTGACTTTTTTCACAACTCCATGTAGGTTCTCTGCTAATGGCAGAAAACATTTCACATTAGTGAATTATTGATGAAAGACGCGGTTTAATGGCAATTGAAGGGTCATGTTTACCCAAAGGCTTCAGGTTTTAAAAGTTCCTTTGTGTGTACATTAAGTACCACGCGTCACTAAAAAAAATCCTTCACCTCATATATTCTAGACATTGAAGTATAATTCAGTGCGATAAAACACATTTACAACAGCAGAGAGGAATTGTTTTGAAGCTTTATCTATTTTATCTATTGCTGTTATTTATTGATGTAATTTTGAGGATCAATAAACCATAAAGTCATTATTTATCGATGTCACCTATGGTACAAGCCTGATTCCAAACCTAAAAACTAGAGGTGCAAAAACGATTTCTTAAATTGTCAAGTAAACAAGCTCCTTCAGTCCATAATGATGTTATACTATACAATGTCTTCTTTTGTCTGAGCAAAAGTACGCAGCCCAAAACATTCCGTTTACATAGACGCCACAAATGCATGAAGCTTTACACGTTGACCTAAAATAACAAATCTCAAATGTATTTTTTCACCTTGAAAGAGGAGAAGTTCACTGCTCCAAGAAAGGGCTACCACAAGTAGAGATTTACTGAGACACGGACATATGTGACACAAAACAGGACAAAATGGCCTCCCATCCCTGAAATCGGCTAATGCGAACATACTGTCAGGCAAATATTTAGCAATTTTTGTAAATGTTATACTTGTATAATTACTTATTTTTGTGTCATAAAAGGATACAAAACTAATGAGGACATTTTTTTCTATTATTTTGTGCAAATATCTACATCTCCTCTCTTTTTTTTGCCCCTTTTCTTCTTGTCAAGATGATGTAGTACCAGGAACAAGGAGTATATTCGGTTTGAAAAGGGTTGTCAAATCAAACTGTCAGGCTGCACTTTTTGATGGAGTCGTATCGCTCGCTCATCTGTCAGTCGGAGAGAGAGACTGATGCCAAAGTCAAATTCAAGAGTTGAGAGGAGCAGACTCACATGACATGTCATCGTCGACAAGAGCAGTGACGTCTGACACGCGGCGCTTTAAAATTCGCAGGGCGCGTTTGATAAGTAATAAAGTGACTGATACAGTGGGTCACTTGAATATTAACACGCTCATAAAGCTCCCTGTAATCTGCGATAAAAACAGAATATTGCCTCATCGCACATACAAAGAAGGGCCTACACATTTCAGAGGGCATTAATCATCTCAGCATGGGACGTCATAAAACACTCACAGACAGTAGGCTCGAGTCAGGCCGCCCTATAAAACTCAATCATCACAACAGTGTCAGACATTGTTCTGGCATACCAGAAAATTCCCCGACCCGGGGAGCGTGTCTCTCTGCTGGATTGTTATAGTGTTTACTCACACAAGAGGCTTACCCCCAAGGCAAGCCCCACACCTCAGCAGACCAGCTGGAAGTGTCCCGGCCCTCTTGAAGGAATACTCTACCCTCCCCTGCTGTCTGGACTCTGTCAGTAACCAGCAGCAGCAGGGAAGCAGACAGGGAGCCTTGAGATCAGTGAGCAGAGAGAGAGAAAGAGAGAGATAGTGTCAGAGAGCAAGTTATTCATCAGGTAGAACAGGTAAAGAGAGAGGAGGTGCGATTCAGAAATAATTTGTTCTGTGTGAGAATAAGCACCAATTTATCATCAAACAGCAACTGCTGACCTCTGCATGCACTGGAGTTTTTCTCATTGTTTATATTCAATACAGTTTGTTATTGTTCAGTAGTATGTGTATATAATCCTGTTATCAGGGAACGAACGCTAAACTACACAAGTGTGTGGCCTTTAGCCCCCTCTAGTGGAGACATTTCTATCTGTATGCCCTTGTTCATTTGATTGAATGTGAGAAAATAAAGGGAAATACAAATAAAGAGAGTAAACTACATTAACCATCTGAGGTTTATTTTTGAAAGCTGTACACATTTAAAGTGAAACATGCACTTCATCTTGGTACTTTTAATTTAAGAGAGAAGATACGAAAAAGGGATCGGTGCCTGGTTTAAATCACAAGAAGATGGGAAAAGTTGGACCCTGCAAGCCAAGAAAAGAAATTCACTGTATGGAAAATCTGACACATCACCCAAGACTACGAGAAACAGAGCCGGGAGAAAAAGACGTTATTCAGAACCAAACATATATATATGTAGTAATAAACAATAATTTAAAATCTTCAACTGCAATAGTGTTTCCCTACTTACTTATACAAGGAATAAGTGGTGTGTGATAGCAACTAAGACAATAATGAAAAATGCAACATGAAGTTTAGGTGCACTCTGCCCTCCTATGTTGAGTGAAGGATTCTTTTAATGAGTCAATTATCCTGAGCACTTATCCCTGCACTGTAGTTAATAATGTGATGTGTCTCAATGTGGTGTGTCACACAGAGACGTCACCAGGCGACAGCCCTCCTCACAGCGTCAGTCTCAGATACAGAGTGTGACAGAGGAGGTGGCACGATAGTGTTTCCACAAAGTGCATTTGTCTGGAGACCTGACTCGCTTTGGGAAGTCCTGAATGCACCATGAAAAAACACATGCACACACATGGACAATCCAACAGCCTTGTTTGTGAAGGTGATGTGGTCATGTCAGAAACAGAAAAACAGAGTCACATGGTGTCAAATTCAAACAAAGCTTGGTCCCTTTCCTCTCTTCCACACTGATAATGGGGTCAAACCATACATCAAACCAAAGATAAAGGCCACACCTTTGATCAGCAGGTTGTAAAAAAAATATCAAAGAAGTATTATTACTACAACTAATTATAGTATCAGTATTATTATTAATGTTACTATTATTACTCAAGACAAAACTAAAATATGTAACATCAGTATGTCTGAGTTTCATTGCTATGACAACACTGCCCCTCTCTGTATGAACACATATATTACACGTCTTCATCTCCAAGTTTGTTATTAGGGCCCGAGCACCGACAGTGCGAAGGCCCTATTGCTTTTCGTTTGATTATTCAGGATAATAAATCACATTTTTGCGATTATTACTGAAAAGAATGAAATGATAAAATACTTTTATTTCAAGCATATGGCAAAGAAACGCTCATGCATGAAATAACAGGAAATGAATAGGGGTCATTTTTGACCCATGTTGTGCATTAAAAGGGTAGTGATACAAAAATGATTTTTATTCAATAAGTAACAAAGGAAAATGATTTGTGATGATCAACACCAACTTAATTGGGGAATACCTGAAAAACTGAATGATGAAGTTCATTCACTGTGACTTTAATGTCACAGTGTCAGTGGTCATAGATTCCTTTGATGTCTTTGACTGTTGCAAGGGTGCAAGATTTATACTATCTGAAGAGAAACAAGAGAGCGTTTTTGACCTGAACAGATCTATTAGTCTGTATCTAGTGATAGTGATAGCATCACCTACTGCCAAAAGGAGGTAAGCCTCGTTTTACAACTTTAATTTGATTTACATAAAGTTTTCACCGTGTGGTCTACACTTGATGGCGTGATTAGTGGGCCTTTCCAGTTAGTATTTTCTTAGCAGATTAAGACTGACGAGAAACATTTACACGTTAATGCATTAATCCTTTGGTCTATAAAATATCAGAAAGACAGTAAAAGGCCCATCATCCTAAAGCAGGAGAGGTCAAGAGCAATAACCCAGAAACCAAACCCCTTAGATTTAAGAATTAAATCACATAATTCTCATATTTGAGAAACTGGATCAACTAAAATTTGCGTATAATATTTTTGCTCATTTTTTAAAATACAGGTATTTAAACTTGCAGCATAATAAATTCACAGTGTTTTTTGTTTCATAACTCTTTCACAGCTAAAAGGACGTTACACCAACTTCTGTTTAGTTTCCCTTTGACACAGATGATGTTACATTTATAAGGCTTTAAAAACATGCCCCCTGCATGTTTTTAAAGCCTTATAAATGGAGCTGCAGCAGGTCATATGACTGTATACATGACACTAACATTTAATAGTTCATTAGAGTATAATAATAGTTCACATGATGCTTATATTGCCTTTGATCTAGCAGAGCTTTACAGTTCAATCCTCAGGGAGTTTCCTCCCACTTGGACTGGCACCAGAGAGTAAAGCAGGGTGTGGCATCTTTCTTAAAGAACGATGGTTCATTTAACATGATGTCTTTCCCAGATGTTTCCAAAGAGGCACTGGTGCGATCCATCATACTGGGAGTTGTTTTTGTCGCCTGTTATTTCCTGGGTAAGATCAAGGGCGTTTAAGCTTGAATCCGAGGCAGCTTCACCGAGGCAATCTGAAAAATGCCTCGGTGGAGGTAAGATCCACACAAAAACAGTATGTTTATCAAGTCCATAACCTGCCCTACAGGACATATTGCACTGTTTTTGTGTGGATCTTACTGGTTTCCCACAGGCTGAATCAAAGAACTGCATTATTATCTGTTGCTGTTTAATTCTATGTTGGCAGGTTTAAAAAAATTCTATTGTTTTCACATCTCTTACCGTCTTAAGTTCTGTGTTGAAGCTCATGTGGTTCTGTGTTATGTAACACACTTTAAGCTGCATTTTATGCTATGAAAAGTGTTACATGCTTCAAAAGTTAATGTTTTTATCTTTTGGCACATACCAAGTTGTAAAAGTTTAATAGTTTTTGCGAAATCCTGGTAACAGACAAACAATGAAAACATAACCTCTTTGGCAAAGGTTAATCGTCCAGACAGTTCCTGAAGTGACAAGTGTGCAACTACCAGGTGCACATGCAAAGCACTAAAGTAGCACCACATGCATCCTGTGGATGTGTCAGTCAAGACGAAATCATTATATTACCCTAAAGAAGTCAGGCATTATTGCCAAAACTTTCCAGTTTTCTTTTCTTTATCTGTATCCGTGCTGATAGTGAAATAATTGCATTTCCTCATCGGGATCATAAAGTTTGATCTACTGTAAATAGAAAAACAACATTCTCTCGACCAGACGTCTGTTCTTCGTAGTTGTTTAAGTTGGAAGGTCTCATGATATCAGTGGGCTCTTAAGATCCTTATAATTGTTTCATTGCACATAGTTGTCCGCAGGAAAAAGGAGATACTCCAGAATGAGCTTCTCCATTAAAAACCGTGGGGGAAAGGACAACCCACTGCTGCAGTATGTCCTCGATCACTCCATGAGGGAGCATCCAGTGCTGAAAAACCTCAGGCTGGTAAGGATGTCACAGTATCTGGAGTAATGCTGGGGACTGGCACAATTGAGCACTTGATGTCACAGGATGTAATCAAGTTTCACCGTGTAATTTTACGACTGTAATTTTATAACTGGTTTCCACTCGTTGCTTTCAGAGGACAATGGAGGACCCCGACAACGCCATGATGGTCGCCTGTGAGCAGTCACAGTTTATGGCCAATCTGGCAAAACTGATAAAAGCCAAGAAGGCATTAGAGATCGGTAAGTTGTGTTAGGATTTCACGTCCCATCTAGTCTCTGAAGTGGGTCTTCCTTGAGATCCCACAATCCTCTACAAGTTTCCATGTTTCTCCTTTCATCCATGGTGTGGGTTTTAATGCCTTGTTGTATTCACAGGAGTATACACAGGTTACAACACACTCAGCATAGCACTGGCTTTGCCTGACGATGGAGTTATGGTGGCGTGTGACATCAGTGAAGATTACGCCAACATTGGAAAAACCTTCTGGAAAGAGGTACAATTCCCTTTCATAAAGTACATAGCTTTACTATGTGGGTCAATATATGTGTCATACGGCTGTATTGTCCCATATTACAACATTCTGATTGGTGCCGAGGATTTTCACACAGCACAAGCAATAGACGCAGTGTTGTTGTGTTTAACACAAGTTTGTTTAATCTGCATGTCTCTTAGACAGTGTCTCTTAGACTTTTGTGGGATAAGAGATAATGTCTGTATCAGTCTGCCAAAGGCTGTGGCAAACCACTAAACAATTACAAACTCAAATTAATCAACATCACCAATTTTGTAAGTCATATATGAAATATTTGCTGGTTCCAACTTCTCAAATGTGAAGATCTGCTTGTTTTCTCAGTTTTATATCATTGTTACTGAATTATTACTTTATGCTCTAGACTGTTGCTTGGAAAAAGAAAAGCAAAAGCATTTATTGGCCTCTCAGATTGGCTCCTATGCAAATGTCTAATTAAAATTCATCACTATACAGAAACGGTTATGTTTGGGCAACCAGTTTAAAAAAAGAAAACAATATTATCACACATTCAAATACACTCATGAAAGGAATCCTGATATTGATCATGTCCCATCTGTTATCAAACAAATGATCTTACTTCTAAAATGTTTGTTTTTCTTTTTGTTTACAGGCTGAAGTGGAGCAAAAGATTGATCTGCGTATACAGCCAGCAGTGGCAACTCTAGGTACAGAAACACATCGCTTTATAAATCTCAGGAATATGACTTAGTTTTCCTGAAATAATATAAGTTCATAAAAGAAGTGAGAAGTTATTTCACATCCACAACTTCTATATTATTGTCTCTCTCTGCCCTCTGGTTTCTATCAGATGAACTCCTCGACGCTGGACAGGCTGAAACATTTGACTTTGTCTTCATCGATGCCGACAAAGTTAGCTATGACGCCTACTATGAAAAGTCCCTGCAGCTGTTGAGGAAAGGAGGCATCATCGCCATCGACAATGTAAACAAACAACAAATATCTTAATTTGAGCTGCAGCAGGAGGAAAATTTAAACAGTTAATCTCAAACATTTTTTTTCCCATGCAGGTGCTTTGGGGCGGGAAGGTCCTGAGTCCGTCTCCTGATGACGCAGAGACTGTGGCCATCGACAAGCTGAACAAGAAGTTGAACAGAGATATTCGCATCATCCTCAGTATGCTCACAGTGGCAGACGGCCTCACACTAGCCATCAAACTGTAGGATAGTTCTCTGATATGTTCAGTGATTTATAGGCTTTAGGAAGTAGGCGACACAACGAGACTGTCATCTTAAAGTTGGGTGAATTATTATCTGGGGAATGTGATGGTTCCTGAATCATACTCATATAAGTCTAGGCTTGTTCTACTAGAAATTGATTTGGAGATTACTAAACACTGTCTTGATATGAACTCACACAACTAAGAAATACAATGTTCAGCGGACGTGGATGAATTTGATTAAAATTATTATTATAAATCCCATTTATTTTTGAGTGCATCATTATTTAACCAAATGGATTTCATTCCATTCTCAACAACACCAGGAGAGGTTAAAGGTGGATTTCAGGTCTTTATTGCAAAGGTAGATACACCAACACACAAACTGTTTCCTGGTCAAGTGTCACAGTCCTCAAAGATTAGAAGAAAGACGGATGATACACTCGGATATTCTTTCACTCACATCACACAGGGAGAAAAAAAATCAGTTGTACAGTAGAGTGCCACTTAAAAGCAGCTATTTAAGGTATATCACACAGCATGATTAACCTATATAAGTTATCTCGAAATCATACTATCAGTATTAATGATCATAATAATAATGCTCAAGACAAAACCAAAATATGTAACATCAGTACATGTGAGCTTCATTGCCATGACAACACTGCCCCTCTGTACAAATACACATATTACATCTTGTTTTTTTATGTGAATGTAATATGTTTTTAATCACATGAGGAACAATCCAATATATTACTTGCATGTGTTTATATATTTATCACATTGAGTTCCACATGATAAAATTTGGAGATATTGTATTTCCAGTTAGTATTTTCTTAGCAGATTAAGACTGATGTCACACAGTGTCTTGTTTTGTTCAAGCAAGTCCACCCACACACTTTTAATTTACTTTTAAGAAAGTAAAATATGAATTATCAAAGTCATTTCCCATATTGATAAAACTTGATGATGAAGGATTACAGAAACTATTTCTGCTCTTTGATCAAATACAGGCCTTTAAACTTGCAGCGGAATGAATCCACACCGTGTTTTTGTTATTGTCACTCATACTCAGCACAAAGGACGTAACAACTACACCCAGTTTCACTGACACACATTTTTAACATCACGCGACATGCTGCGCTGACGAAAGGGAAGGGGGCTGAGGGCGTGTGTTAATACAGCCCTATCATATGAGCTGCTGCAGGTCATATGACTGTATACATGACTGGCTTAAATTGAATAGTTCGTAAGAGCAGGGATCACACAAAGGCTTCCTCTGCTACTTTAGTGGTGAGTGGTTTTATGTCGTGGTGTGAGTCTCTCTTCAGCTGCAGCCACACGATGCATTTGGAGGAATCTGCACATGTGGATGTCCAAAGTGTTTTCAGTCGCATCTTCCGATCACAGCGATCCTTGCTGGGGTGGAGCTGCGCTGCATGTGTTTGCGTCTGTACTCGAACCTGCGTTGGCAGGAGTCTTATCGTGATGCTCGTATCGCCTTTAATCCCGCGGAGCTTCGCGTCTACTCGCCTTATTACGGTTAAGCCCTGAGGGAGGACGCGCTCGGCTCGGCTCCAGTGCGTAAAGCGGCGTGTGGCACCTTTGTTATAGCTCATTCAACGTGATGTCTTTCCGCGCTGTTTCCAAAGAGGCACTGGTGGGATCCATCACACTGGGAGTTGTGTTTGCTGCCGGTTACTTCCTGGGTAAGATCGAGGGGCCGTCTGAGCCTTGAAACTGAAACCGAGGCTGCTCCACCGAGGCGATGTCAGCTGTGGTGAAGTGTGTGTGTGTACAGGGCAGGTTGTGGACTCTATTAAACACATTGCACTGGGGGTTTCCCTGTGTGGATCGTACTGGTTTCCCCACAGGCTGAATCAAAGTTTCACAGAGGACATGCAGGGTTTAAAAATGGCCTTTAATCTGTGAGTGGAAATCCAGGCCGTGTGCGTATAGAGCCGCTTTCAGAGGAGGTCAGTGCTCATGTGATCTGCACCACGAGGAAACAAGTGAATTCCTTTCACAGTGTGGTTTGAGATCCCGCATGTGATAATCAGGCAATAATTACTCCATCGTTCACTATGTGATGTAATAATACAGGCTACTACCCTTATTGTAGCTGTGATACTGTGATCTTTTCAGTTTAATCTGAATAAAGGACAAGAACAAGTGATGCATTAAAGATTTCTGAATTAATTTCAGAGGTTTATGGAGACAAAGTAACGCTGCTGAGTGGAAAGTAAATAAAGAACCATTTATCAGCTCAGATTACGTAACACACCAGTGAGTTCAAAGTTAAACGTTATAGATTATTAACAGAAAATTATATTTGTATGCATTAACATGAATGAAAGTTGAACTATAAAAATATGCACGATCACTTCAGTATAATTCCTTTTCTACGTACAGTCAATGAGTTGCATAATTTGACAACCTGTACAGAGGCACCCGGTACAAAGTCCTCGTCCACTTATTCAACCATTCCTTTACGGAATGTATTGATTGTCATAATGGTTATTCAAATAAACTAGGAGCCTTTCAAAGAAACCATATTGCATTTACATGTATTGAGATCAGACGCATCTGGATCTAAATTGCCCCGGTTCATATATTAGCAATCTACACATGCCAAATTTTTTTTCCATAAAGAACTTAGTACAAACACAAGTGCAACAACCACCAGCACATGCAAACCACAAATTTATTTATCTGTTTCCGTGCTGATAGTGAAATAATTGCATTTCCTCATCGGGATCATAAAGTTTGATTTAATCTAAATCAGAGAAACAACATGTTCTCGACCAGACGTCTGTTTCTTGATAGATGTTTAAGTTGGAAGGTCTCATGACATCAGTGGGCTCTTAAGATCCTTATAATTGTTTCCTTGCACATATTTGTCCGCAGGGAAAAGGAGACCTTTCAGAATGAGCATCTCCAAAAGTCACAGCGGGGGAAAGGACAACCCACTGCTGCAGTATGTCCTCAATCACTCCATGAGGGAGCATCCAGCCCTAAAAAACCTCCGGCTGGTAAGGATGTCACAGTATCTGGAGTAATGCTGTGGACTGGAACAATTAAGCACGTAATCAAGTTTTACCATGTAATTTTTACCACTGTAATTTGAAAACTGGTTTCCACTCGTTGCTTTCAGAGGACAATGGAGGACTCTGGGAACATCATGATGGTCGCCTGTGAGCAGTCACAGTTTATGGCCAATATGGCAAAACTAATAAAGACCAAGAAGGCATTAGAGATCGGTAAGTTGTGTTAAGATTTCACGTCCCATCTAGTCTCTGAAGTGTGTCTTCCTTGAGATCCCACAATCCTCTACAAGTTTCCATGTTTCTCCTTTCATCCATGGTGTGGGTTTTAATGCCTTGTTGTATTCACAGGAGTATACACAGGTTACAACACACTCAGCATAGCACTGACTCTGCCTGATGATGGAGTTATGGTGGCGTGTGACATCAGTGAAGATTACACCAACATTGGAAAAAAATTCTGGAAAGAGGTACAACTCGTAAAATACATTGCTTTACTATGTGGGTCAATATATGATGTGTTATTCTGCTGATTCTGATTGGTGCAGAGGATTTTCACACAGCACAAGCAATAGACGCAGTGTTGTTGTGTTTAAATGTTCTCGCTTTTATGAATATTTGTTTCTTTTAATTTACAGGCTGGAGTCGAGAAGAAGATTGATCTGCGTATACAGCCGGCCGTGAAAACTCTAGGTACAGAAACACATCGCTCTTCCTAACTCACTTTTCTTAGTGTAAGATTGCAAAGGTGAAAGGCTCGGGAATATGACTTATTTTTCCTGAAATAATAGGAAAAATAATAATAATAATAATTTTCAGATGCGTAAATTAGAGAAGAAGCGAAGAGGTCAATATATAATATATAGTGTGTGCATGTTAAAATGTTGTGGAGTGGCAGCAGTGAAAAAAAGAGACATACATCTTTTCTTTGATTATGGGTTAAAACTATGGATAATTTAAACTAAATATATTTTTGCTGTATTAGCTGTTGAGAATCTGCAAGGATCCGTCTCATACTACTGTACATCCGTCATGGTGTCCCTCCAGATGTGTATCTTATCTTCCCAGTGGTCATTCATTGGAGCAGCATGAGACGGATGTTTGGTAACAAGTCTGCTTTGTCTCCCTCTACCCTCTGGTTTCTATCAGATGAACTCCTTGACGCTGGACAGGCTGAGACATTTGACTTTGTCTTCATCGATGCCGACAAAGTTAGCTATGACACCTACTATGAGAAGTCCCTGCAGCTGTTGAGGAAAGGAGGCATCATCGCCATCGACAATGTAAACAAACAACAAATATCTAAATTTGAGCTCCAGCAGGAAGGAAACTTGAATTAACAGTTGTTTTTTCCACGCAGGTGCTTTGGGGCGGGAAGGTCGTGAATCCGTCTCCTGATGACGCAGACACTGTGGCCATCGACAAGCTGAACAAGAAGTTGCACAGAGATACTCGCGTCAGCCTCAGTATGCTCACAGTGGGAGACGGGCTCACACTAGCCATCAAACTATAGGATAGTTCTCTGATATGCTCAGTAATTTATAGGCTTTAGGAAGTAGGAGACACAAGGAGACAGAGTGAGATGTCTGCTGAATCACACTCATGTGTTGTCTGGGCTCGTGCTACTCGAAGTTGATCACTAAACCCTGTATTTTTTATTTCAATCAGTATTATTGCAAGACCATGTTCAGCGGACGTGGATGAATTTGATTAAAAAAATAATAAACCCCATTTCTTTTTGAGTGCATCATTATTTAAGCAAATAGATTTCATTCCATTCTCAACAACACCAGGAGAGGTTAAAGGCTGATTTCAGGACTTTATTGCAAAGGTAGATACACCAACACACAAACAGTTTCCTGATCAAGTGTCACAGTCCTCAAAGATGAGAAGAGGGATGGATAACACACTTGGATATTCTTTCACTCACATCACACAGGAAAATAAAAATCTGTTTTACAATTTTGTGCAACTTAAAAGCAGCTATTTAAGGTAGTGGAGGTTCTAAAACTCATCACACAGCACGATAAAGCTTCTCTGGGTAGATACGTGAAGACGAGCCAATCCGGATGGTTGGAGTTCTTCTTCCAACAGGCGGAACGTTGCTACCAAAAAAATTAAAGAAATGTGCAAATAACACAAAAGGAGAAGGAGCTTAAATTAAGGTTAAGTGTTCTATTGTGCAAAATAACAGCTCTGATTTACATTCTACGCTATCACACTTCAGCAAAATAACAAGGTGGTTGTTTTTTTAACCGTTTCTGTATTGTCAAAGTCAAGAAACCACAATCCAACACCCAGAGGAGGCTTTTCTTCATTAGGTAAAATAAACCGATTCATTCATCTGACTGAAACATGACTATATAGTGGAAACACAATGAAAGGAGGCTACTGGAAGGCTTTCCATCTGAACAGTGCATGAGAGCTCGGCTTGTGTTTTTGTTTTGGCTTCATTTCATAAGAATATCTGTTGCTGACCAGACATTAACACCCAGGGACTGAATCAGCTGATATTCTTCTCCTCATGAAACAGCAGAGCAGATCCTTATGCCTCCAGCTCCAGGCCCAGACCTAGTTTGTGACCACCAGCATTGATATTCTTCCCATCCACCTGTGCTGAGAGGATGAGTTTTATACCTGGAAAAAAAAAATCATATAGATTCAAGTAAACTCAAGAACAGATTATGTTTAACCGTGTTTTCAACCCTCAAAGATTTTTCTTACCAGGCCGCAGAGTCTGGGTGTATCCAACTCCTACCATGCTGGCATTATTCACCTTAGCCTGTAGAAAAAGCATTTTATTATGTTAGAAGAAAGCACATCTGAATCCAGACGTACATAAACACACAAGCAATAATCATGGAATAAATGCACCAGATTATTTGAAGTAACCCACAGCTGATGTGAAAGTCATAGAAATGTGACTTCTTATAGCATGAAGAAATGTGTTTTTAAATTCATGGATCAGCTGCTAAGAACAATCATTTGTTCCTCATCCCAGGACCTGACGTTCAACCTAACTTGAGATATGTTAACGGCAACAGAAAGATAAACATAACCGCCTTTGCAGTGGTTAAAAAAAAGGGCACTCACTGATATGGCAGCACTGGAGTCTAACTGGTATTTGGCAGCAATTCCAAAGCGGGTGCCGTTGCTGCCCGCTGTCCAGGCAAGATTCACAGCCGTCTCCAGATTGTCGTTCACCTTCTGGTAAATGGATCCGCCAAACTCTGAACCATCATTTCTGAAAACAACAAAACATGTGCAACATCACTTGCATGTCACCATTCTTCAAGTGGTTTTAACTGACACGAGATAAACAGATAAGCAAGTTATTTTTTTAAGTTATTTGAAGTTAAGGTACACATCTTGCTTAGTGTTTGATTCTTGATGTTCGAGCTTACATATTGGTGTGGAGCTGGAAGTCCCCAGTCTTGTAGCCGACAGAGAAGTTGCTCTGGGTAATCTTGGATTTGGCTGAGTCAAAGGTCATCTGGTAGCCAGCCAGCCAGCCCTCATAGCCGGCCACTGCTGCTCCGTGAATGGTAGGACCAGCAAAATCCAAGTCTGCATCAACACCGACATTAATGTATTCCCTTTTATAAGCTGTCTTGACCTTGCCGCTCTTCTTGCTGTGAAACAGAAAAAACAGAAACATGAAGAGGCGAGACGTTGGAAGGGTTTGTACGTTTGTACAAAACAATGAACTGTAGCTCACCCAGTATTTGGTGAAAACGTAGTGTCAAAAGTGAGTTTCAGGCCTTTAGTGATCTAAAGAAGAAGATGCTTCCGTCAGTCACACTGGATTTAGAGTAGTGCGTCATTAGTGGGATGATTGACGACATCATAAAGGTTCCACTTTACCTGATCCTCAACACAAATCTCTGTTCCAAGTGTGTTTTCCGTTGTCCACTTCTCTGTGAACATCAGCCCATATTCAGCCCACTTGTACTTGGTTTCCAGGGCTCCAGTGACCTTGCTGGTGTCTATGTTGGACAGCCCAGACGTTTTAAATTCCTACGGTGTAGAGGGGTTGAAAGAGTTAATCATTGATCACTTACAACTTATATAAGTTTTCAAAGCACCAATGACTTATCAACATATATGCTGATAACATAATATCTATGATTACCTAGAAGGAGCAGATAATGCCTACACTGCACTGCACTGCTGTATATGTGTAGTAACAGTTAAACTCACCACTCCACTTGGAGACTTTGTCTTCACATCAAGCTTCACCAGTCCAAAACCTACAAGGTCAAAGACAGAGAGGAACTATTGTTTGGGCAGTAGTACATTTCAAAACAGCCCCCCCAGTCCTCCGGAGGTCAATAAATGAATACACCCACGTAAAAATTATAAAAAATATATATAATCTTTTGCTTCCATTTACCATATCCCTTGTTGAAGATGTCCTTTGCTGATTTGCCGAGGTCTGCGTACACTGGAGGAACTGCCATTGTGCCTGTCACAAAATAACAGAGACAGTAAATGTGACGGAACATTTTTATTGGGAGACAAATGCATACCAAACCAATCAGTAATAGAAAATACAACAATCAAAGAAAATTTAAGGTAATTAAAGACAAACAAAACAAGAAAATGAAACATGAAACAAGATGTATTAGACCTGGCAACAAAAAACAGTGAATATACTGGATTAGGAGAATAAATAACAATCTGTCAATTGGGGGGATATTAACAGAATTGATTAACTGGTAGTTTACTGATACTAAGTCGTCTTCAAACTCAACCATCATTCTATTAAGTAGTTATAAGGTAGTTGACCTTAAAATTGAACATTCATCATTAAATCCATATTTTGTGGAGTGAAATACATGATTATTAATATAAAACAATGCTAGAATTCAGCCCCATAGCTCAATTGTCATGTTCTGTGAATCAGACACATACGTGAATCAGAGGATGACTTCTTTGTGTTTTTAGTATTCAAATAAAAATGTACCTTTGCCAATAATAATAATAACAATTAGTATTTTCACACACATTTGTTGCAGGGGGCGTTTTCTAGCTAGCTAATGGGCGGTGTTAGCTTCATGTACACAGTGTTAGCCATCTTTCCGACATTCACACGCAGAACAACACGAACAAACCTGAGCAGTTGTGGGGTTTATTACTTACTAGTGTTACTGTCGCTGCTGGTTGTGTTGCAGTGAACTTGTGAGGTGAATACAAGCGGCGGAATGGAGCCGGAGACACGTGTAGGACGAAGTGAAGGAGTCACCGCAACAAACACTTCTCTCCTCCTGACCTCGGCGCCGGAAGGACCCGGAATTATAGCTGCTCGCTGCGTGCCTGTGTGAAAAGTCGGAGCGACGTTATTTTAGTGACTGTGGGACCAGTCCGGGTTATTCTTCTATGATTCTACAGGAGTGAACATACCTATTTTTATTTGTTAAAGTTTTTAATGCCATGTTTGTGCTGCCAGTGAACACCGGCAAGTGGAAGCCCGCTGAATCACCATGGCAACCACTAAGCTAATGTAAGGCCCCGATCTCACTTTTAACCTGGGAAATGAAAATAAAGAGAAATATGGAAATCATTTACCAACAATTAGTAGTTGAAAATTCATCTATTATACATTATTAAATTATTTGTTATATTTTATTGTTATACACACAGTCACATTTCATTGATTTACATTGATTTCCTGCAAACTTCTCCTAGCCTCCTAATCCTGACTCTTATCCTAACCCAGTATTAACCTGAACTTTAACCTTGACATTAACTTTTTACTTAGAAGAGGCCTTCATCTTAAAATGTAAGGATTTATGGGGTCTCACTTTTTGTCCCCATAAGGAAGACAAGTCCCCACAATGTGACCATATTTAGGAACTGTTGGGTTTCTCTATAAATTGCAAGGCCTTGGATTTTGTGAAGCACTTTGTAACCTTGTTTGGATAAGTGCAATACAAATAAAGTTATTATATATTTAGGTCCCCACAGCATCAGTAATACCTGGACCAAACAAATAAACACAAATAGACACATAGGTTTGCACAGCTATCTTTATCAGTACATTAAATAAATAATGTGCAAACCAAAACTTTATCACTAACCTCAACCATGACCCATTCATACCAAACTCTACTGACCTTAATCAGGACCTCAGAAATAAAGTTTTGCCTTATAAGGACTGGGCTTTGGTCCCCATGAGGTGGACTGGTCCTGACAAGGTCAATGTTTATGCTGGAAAAGGTCCTAAACATATTATGTATATATGTCTACTCACCTTTACAGACTTGTAATTGGTTGATATGCACAGCAAACAATAGTAACTCTCAGGCTTCACGGTAAATGATTTGGCAATAAATGGGGAAAAAAAATCAGAAACCAGTCTGTGAATACAGCACTTTAATGATGGAAATGACCAAGCGAGACATCAAACAACTCAAGTGGCTTCGCATATGAACATAAGAGCATCATCATTCCTCAATGAAAAGTCACCTTTATTCAGATTCTCATGTACCTAACGTGCTGCAATGACCAAAGCAACAACATGTTTTACTGCAGCGGCAAGTATCACTCGATGAAATGCAGAGGCCCATCTGAAATCTACATTACACTTAAATAGCACATTGTGTTTCAAACAAAAGTTACAAGCAACTGTAAACATTTCTCTATGTGCATGTTGCTGCAACTGTACATGAAATATAAAAATACCTATCAACATTTACAAAAATGAAATAAATTAATAGCAACAAATACCTACAAATGAAAAGGTTCCTATTTAAAGAACCGTTACTACAGATTTAATGTCAAGGGGGTCCTATCTGGGTGAGCTCAAATGGTATACGGGTCATTTACACTGTATGGTGATTTAAAAAAGCACTATCCAACTACCCAACTGTAAACATAGTAAGATTTGGAATATTTCTACACAGCAAGAGAACTATCGTATACTCAAGGTAATTGGCAAATGGAATAATACTTAAGACAGCTGGAAATACAATTAATTCCACGCATTTGGCTGATAGAGACATCTTTAAATGTATCTCTTCTAGGTCTGTTAAGAGAAATTAGGCTACGTGAACAATAAAAACAAATAAGTCAATGCATGTTAATCTAAGCTGTGGATTTTCTCTTTTAGTATTTAGCAACACTGTCCAAATGTAAGCGTAATCTCAAGGAATGCAGGAGACTTTCAAAACATCTGCTTCTCACCGTGATGGAAAGAAACTGCTATACAGGAAAAGAGCATTAACTTCAGGTAGCTCTTTACATATTGCTTCAACAGTGGTCCACAGAGTTATGTTCTGATAAATTACAAAGTCAGAAGACAAAACCTTCAGTCAGGAATCAAGATCCAAACCTTGAAATGATTTTTTAAATTGCACTAGGAATGGTTAACACCCGTGGGCCACACTGGATGCATGAGTGGCGCGAGTGCATTGTGGAAACGCCTTGTTATAAAGGTTAGAGCAGCCACACTGCTCTTCGGGGCCTCGCCTATTTTCTTAACACGCGTGGTTCACAACAAAATAGACAGTGAAAATCTTCTTTCACCGCAGTTTCAGTGTCTATCAGTCGAATATGTCACAAATGTAAAAACTTCCTGTACCTGTTTCAAAGTAAAATCACTCTCGCGTTTCTGTTGAGTGAATCCATTAATTTGTTTAAACGTGGTTTGTATTGTTATTGCACGACCAGAAAATACACAGCTTCATAAGATACAGTCTTGACATTTAGTTGAGTACATAGGCTGGTTTTCCTTCCTGGACCCGAAACCTCACATAGCGGTTCAACAACAAACTCGCAAGAGACGCAGCATATCAGCGACGCAGCTGTCACACGCACCCGGTGTGGCCCGGGCGTAACTGCTGGGAAGGATTAGCTACACTGCTGCCTGAGAATTTTCAGACGTGTCTTCCTACTTTCACATACTATCTAAACACTAAGTCATTAACCTGGGAGTGACCAGAAAAAAATGTTGTTCGCTCCTTCAGTTTTCAAGTCAGGCAGAAAGTGTTTTTGCTTTTAAACTCGGCAGGGTTTTATAGATTTAGTCTACTCCTCCTAAAAATGGGGATAGGGGTAGCAGGTTAGTAGCTAAGTCCCAGAATATGAGAGGGTATGGCTAAGTGTATCCCATCATGCCTCCGTGCTGACGGGGGTGACATCAGTTGTCTTTCCTGGTGAGGACATCACACACCGCCTCAGTTGGCAACTTCACAAAGCAGACAAAACAGCACAGGTTAAGTAGTTTCTGACTGTACCGATGTTGCTCTTGTTTTGTTTTTTTTCTTCTATCCTATCAGCCTCCTTATCACAGCAGGTCTGGAGAAGGGCCAGCAGTACTCGTTGGGGACGGGTCCGTTGACATTGCACTCGAAGAAGGAGAACATGGGGAACCAGATGCGAGCTCGTCGGCTCTGCTGGTAGGCCCGGGTGTTGGCTAGAGTGTGGTAGTACAGGAAGAGTCTGGTAGTGATGTAGAAGGCGATGAACACGTCGATGGAGTAGTGTTCATGTGCGGCCAGGATGAAGAAGATGCCGAAAAGATTGAGGACCCAGGACAACGTGTGAATGAAGTTCCAGCTTCGTGGGGTGTCTGTATCAAAGAGACAGAAAGCAGTTTTATATATTATTTTTAGTACACCAACCAGAAATGTAGTATATTCGTGTGTGCAGGGCTTCTGCCAGTTTAAACAAAATTAAAATCACTATAATTGAAGATAGGGTTGAGTAGTCTTGTAGAGAATAACCCCTCACGAGACATATTTATGAGTTTTTAAGGCCAAACTTCAGATTAGACTGGGGCCATCTACTTTTTAAAATTTTCAGTTGTAGTACCAAAGAAAAACACCAAGTGGCAACAAAAGCACAATATTTATCAAATATGGTCGATTCCTCATGATTGAGTATTTCAACCCTCTGTTTTCACAGCTTTTAGTGACACATCATTTCTCGTAATTTACATGAATGAATATGGACTAAATCTGGAAACGTTATTTTATTTTAAGTCAACCAAATAAAAACAGAGATTATTCTGTATCAAATATTTATTTTGCGTTCAAGGATTTAAATGAGACAGATCTGTTGGATTAATACTTCAAATGTTCATTTGTAACATAGCTCTTTAGGGGCTTTAGAGATCCTTAATGGAAGAATCAAATTCAGTTATCATTCATTATTATCATTTATTCAAATTAAATTATCCAAGGGACTCTTTTCAGTGTAAAACCAAATTCAGGGGTTCACAGCTAGAAGCTACTCACACTCTGTGACGAAGAAGTTGAGCATGGTGAGGACCACAGTGTGACCACTGAACATGTAGTCACCACAAGTATGCACTCCGGTCAGGCTCATCCCAAAGCCGCTCCAGATGGCAACAGCTCGCTGCAGTTTGGCCCACATGTCACCGTATATCTGGAGGGAGGGAACAAGAGAAACTGTGAATGCTGCGGTCTTGATGCAGGAATGTGGCGTTTGAGATATGACAAACACAATCTTGGTTAGTGTGTTACCTTTCCCGAGCACTGCAGGTGCTGTCCTGGCACTGACAGGGAAGTGACAAACATGGTGATGCAGCGCAGCATGAACACCGTCCCCATGAGGCTGCACAAACGCCGCAACAGGATGGATCTACAAGTAGCGAGATATAATTATCCTGAGTCTTCCATGTCATTGATTAATGGGAAACACTGTAGGTGACCCACAGAACAATCCCCGCAGAGACAACATTGTGCTGATGGCAAGGACTGTTAGAAGTGTACCTGTGTTTATGCAGCAGCAGAACGAGCAGCCAGATGTTGCAGAGGATCACTCCACATGCCTCCGCCATGGCAAAGGCCCACGGTATTCTAGGCACACTGTTGAGAAAGGTAAACAGATTTGTGCTTAAAATAATAGATGATTGTTTGACAAGAATGTTATTTATTAACCCAAAATCCAAACATTCTGATTCTATGTGAAGATTTGCTGCTTTTCTCCCTTTCATATTTTTTGTTAATTATATATTCTTGCAAAGGCAATTTCAATATGGCACCACATGCATACACACAAAATTCCCCAAAGACTATCTTCAAAGTTTCAACGTCCATGACTGATTTTAAAAGCAAATATATACTTAAGCTACTGACAATATCACTAGATTGAGGCAAAATCTTAAAAGGTTTGTAACTAGCCTCAGTAGATGAACTAAATTCTGGCGTTTCCCTGAAATCAGCTGTCCCAATCAGAAATTCCATGAAAATCTCAAAGCTGGTCATAAACAATGGTTCACACTACAAAGTAGGTCACTTTAAAAAAACTTTCAAAAAGATCTCTTTGAACCAAAGCAAGCCCACCAGGAATATGGAAGGATAATAATAGAACCATGTTCAAGGAAGTAGGTCAGTTATAATGTCCACCATCTGGTGTGATATCTTGACAGGTCATAAGAATATAGATTTCTGTTTCATTCTGTCTTTGTCATTTCACTGCTGACTAATGTCTTTTTTTGTTAATGGCATGGATGGTGAAAAAATGCTTAAGAAGAATCTAAAAAATAAATCACTCACCTGTCTAGGAAGATATCTGGCAGTGGAGGGTATGTGCGCATGTCAGGGACCCTCTCATGCACTATGACCATGACAAAGGATGTGAACCCAAACACAAACACCACGTAGATGGAGCTGAGCACTGTCTTCCAGTACTCTGGATCCAGACGCCTGGTCTGCTGCTTGTACTTTCCATTGGTGTACTGGTGATACTCCTCTCCCACCGGTGCTGTGTCAGTGCTGTCACAGTCTCTGCCCGAGTCTCCGTTACACATCCAGTCCAAACTTCCCCCAGAGGCTGTAGGAGAGTGGCCGTCGAAGGGAAGACCGAGCTCCTCCAGCACGTCCATGTTCTGTTTCTGAAGTTTGCGGATCGCCACCATTAGCCGCTTGATGTCCCCCAGCACCTTGAGCTCCAGAGGCTGCGCACGGAGGTCGTACTCGCTGAGGGCGAGCAGACTGGTGCCGTCCAGTCGGTGCTTGTTGCACAGCAGGTCCACATAGTCACAGAAGCCCTCTTCCTTCAGCCACTTGGCGACGTGTTTGGGCGTCCAGCGACGGACACTCAGTTGGGTCATTTCCTCCTCGTCCGAGGGCTGGAGGGAAAGAACGTCAAAGCTCTCCTTTACTGTCAATATCAGCTCGTTATTGACTTCCTCTCACACTAACGAAAGGGATCTTAAGGAGAAGTAGACACTGTAAGCACCACCTTATTTCCACTGAATCAGCAACATGAATTTAAAACAAACCCTGCAGGACTGCAACACAGGTAGAAAACAACAGTTATGAGAATCACTGAACCTCACACCCTGAGCAAATACAAAGAGGCAACCAGTGTTAAGAACTGTAAGATCACACACCCTCAAAATGTAGGTGAAAGGGCAGAAACACTCCCAAGGGCAAACAGTGACTTCTGTTACAGATCATGACTTTTCAAATATGATCCCAACCCTGTTATTTGGCTGATTGGTCCTCCACACGGAGCAGAACAGTCCCTGTTAATTTAACTTAACCCAGGTCTCTAAAGTCTGTCCCCACGATTTACCAACACATTCCCACAGTGTCAGCATGTCCGCATGACGAGCCGTTCTATGATGTCATGACACCCTGGTATTTGTGGTTTGCACAAACAGCTGTCATCCTGCAGTCAACCACATTATTGTCTCAACACTATAATTGGGGCCCTGGAGCTAATCTACTGCTAACGTGCTTCGGTATCTTGTAATAAGTACCACCCCCCCACCTGACAGGTTAGCATTACATGTGTAACCACGTTCGTTCCTGCGGTGAACAAGCACACGAGAGCATCCTCCAGCCGCTGGATCAGAACAACCCACAACCCCGCGAGGCTAATTCCGGCTAACGGTGGCTAGCTGGCTAACTAGCTAACTAGCATGCCCGCTTGTTAGCATGATGGCTGCGCCGCGCCTGACGCTCACTCACCCGGACAGAGACACGGACAGTGGAGGACACGGGGAGCGTCTCTTCTTCAGCTAGCTAGCTGAACGGCATCTCAATGGAGCCCGGAGACGCGTTGGCCTTTGCTGCGACGGCTCGTTGGGGCTCATGACGCCCCGGCTCCGCGCTGGTTAGCATGTTCACAACAAGAACATGCGGTAATGTTTAGCATAGCTGCGCACGTAGAATTAGCCCCAGGGAGGTTAGCGCGACGGGGGCTACCTGACCGACACTGACCCCAACTGGTGGTCACGCAGAACTGCAGCGTCCTTTTACATGTTTTATTTTTTTGATGAAATGCTGTTGATTCTTTGTGCACTTAAAGGGATAGTTCACCCAAAAAATGAAAATTCACTCATTATCTACTCACCACTGTGCCGGTGGACGGGTGGGTGAAGTGTCTGAGTCCACAAAACACTGCTGGAGTTTCAGGGGTAAACAGCGTTGCAGCCAAATCCAATACAATTGAAGTAAATGGTGACCACTTCTTCAAACAGTAAAAAAACAACAGAAAAAAACATAACATGCCTCCATGCTGCTCTTGTGGTGTCACCCAAGTGTCCGTATCCCAGACGTTCAAATTCGACTCGAAACGGCATCATTAACACCAAGTTTGTAGCCTAAATGTCCGTTGTGTAAATTACCTCATCTCGAGTTGAATTTGAATCTTTCAGTGAACTCTCCCTTTGAAGGCCACAACAATGACAAATAGCAGTGACACATAAAATGTACTTAATAAAGATTGAAATGTGCCAGGTTGATTAACATTCAGAATATAGGTCACTGTTTTAATTTTAGACCAGCAGCACCTGTGCGTGTCAGTACCAGCGTGGTCGTAGTAAAGCCTCAACAGAGTTTACAAATACATCTTGGGAGAAGACATTTTTAAATGAAGAGTTCCAGATAAGCAGTTTATTATAGATATATAATATATTCTTAACAGAGAGTAGATGGAGTCAATAATGAATAACCCTCAGGATGATATCCAAGTTTTCCCTTGTGTGAAAGATTTAGTGAAGGTTTTGTACGGAGGAAAAAGGTTTGGCAATCGTGTGGATGAAGTTTGGCCAAATTTGTTCATTGGCGACATGTAAGTCCAGCAAACCACTGTGCTCCTTCACAGCTCAATGAGTAATGATTTTGTTCATATAAACCCTGTTTCCTTTTTGCGCAGGTCAGTGGCCAACGATCGCTACAGTCTGTGGAAGCTGGGAATCACTCATGTTGTGAACGCAGCTCACGGGAGGATGTACTGTCAGGGGAGCCACGACTTCTACGGATCCTCTGTGGATTATTACGGAGTGCCTGCAGATGACTCACCGTCCTTTGACCTCTCTCGCTATTTCTTTCCCTCTGCTGATTATATTCAGGATGCGCTCAACACGACTGGCGGTAATGACCCCATCATGTTTGTAATGTTCCTTTCTGAAAGTCCATCTCTCGCCATGTGTATGACGCATCGTTCATGTCACATGGCTCGTTCTGATCTCATTCTCCTCATCCAGCTCGGGTTTTTGTCCACTGCGCAGTTGGAGTCAGCAGGTCTGCCTCCCTGGTCCTGGCCTACCTAATGATCTACCAGCGTTACACCCTGCTAGAGGCCATCAATAAGGTCAAAGAGCGCAGGTGGATTTTCCCCAACACAGGATTCCTCAAACAGCTCCGTGCTTTGGATGTAGAACTACGCAACACATGAGGGAGTGAAATATCAAACGAATCATTATTCTAACCTACAGAGTTGCCTCAGATGTCTGTTTTGCTGCAAGTGAAGGATTCAGTATCTGCCAGTGGAGGGAGATACTGTACTTAAAATACTGAATGGTATGGAATCAGATGTACCCTTATATTAATAGATCAATGTAATCAACCTTAGGCAGAATCAATTTTAAGGCTGATTATGAGTCAGGATAACCTTTGTATCATGTCGAGGAAAAATTACATCCGATACGTCGTGGGTCAATAACAACCCAGGAGGTGTATGAATTTTAAAACAGTGTGTCTATGTGTGTGTGTGTGTATTCGTGCACATGTATGTAACCTTTCATTTAAAACGTCCCTGTACATTTAATATAAAACACCTTGATTCCCCTGAAGTTCTATATATTAAACATTATAATAAATATAACTTCATTTCTTCATTATATTTTCTAGGACATCTGAGGCTCGGAGAGTAGTTCTTGTATTCAGCCTTCATCAACATCATAATCAGATGTGCAGAAGATATTTCTTCATCTGTGTCTATCACACTTCAATTTAGATTAGATAGATCAGTATATGGTTTACTACACTTTATTTCTAGGAAGAGTCAAGGAAAATTAAAAGTGAATATAAATGTAATTTTCAACAGCTACAACTCTTTCTCCTTTAACCATGAACAACATGAATGATTTGCACGGTGCTCATGTGTTCATGACCTGGTTATGAATGATTCATGGGAGAGGTTGGAAAATCAGTAGGCAAGTTGTAGGTGGATGATGGGCGATACCGAAATGACCAGAAACGCATCCCCCTTAATAATCTGTCATCGTCTCTTCTTACCAACGAGTCTCATGGTTCCAGCAGCAGATTCTGATTTGACTCATCTCTGGGCATATAGAAAGAAGAGTAGCTTCCACCCACACCGGTTGTGTTCAGTGTCATTTTCTAAAGGCTCAAATGTCAGGTTTGTGTCACTTTGAACAACCTTGCAGGCCCTGGATCCTTTCTTAATACATTTATTTAAAAATTCTCAGTCTGTATTGGCTTTGCTGCAGAAAAGCTGCGGTGACACACAACATAACTATCTTTAGATTTCCATGGTCTTTTAAAGCTTGTGGTTTAAATCTTGGATTACCAACAGCTCAGAAACATCTTCCTCTTTTCAATAACGTGTTTCAGAAATAATATAATTCTTATTGCCTGATTAATTTTGTCGAGTCCATTGTTATGTGTATCTTTTGGATGAATTATGTGTTTAAAATGCTTTGGGAACAGCCTCTGAAATGTAACATAAAGACACAGAAAATGAATCCGCAGCATCAAGCCTCTTCACAATCACAGAATCCGACACTCAGCTGCAGGTTTGAATCATATTCATCCAGTTAATATAAACATACCCAAGTGAGTTTTGTTCTCCACGCACACTCTGCTGCGATCAATAAGCAGAAGCAACACTTCAGATAATCAATCAATAACTGTCTCCGGGTCAAAACTACCCAGAGACCTTTATTGACTGATTTTGTACACAACAGTGCTGACATTTTACAATACATTATTACACCCACATTTTTACATACACATCCGTGACCCTGAATGAAGAAAAGTCATTACATTTCATGGCTTGACAGAGAGGTTAATTATGTTTTTCTTCCGTTTAAAAGCTGAAATGGGTGAAATTGACCTGCAACATAATGGGAGGGTTAAAGGAGACATTTGCAGCAGTGTGAGTGCTGTTTCATGTCGTGTGCAGCCGACGGCAAAGCTTAATTTTTCTCTCCCCTTTTCATTCAATTTGCTTTCACAAGATATTAATGTCAGAGCAGTAAAGTAGTTGCATGAGGCTGTTGGAGTATTCCTCCTTCCATAAATACTGCATGCGGTGCACTCACAGTACAATCCAGTGTAAGCAATGCACTTGAACATTCTGTCCACAATTACATCCAATTATCACTGCTTTATGGAATGATTCATCTCTGTTTGAGGCTTATTAAATTATAGTCCCACAGCGGTGTGAAGAGCAGAGTCCGGGCTGCACTGCGTGTGTTGTTCTGCCCTCCGCACGTAAAACACTACACGCTAGGTTAAGCACTAAATTAGGTAACCGTCCAGTGACAGCAGATAAACACCTGCTCGTACACATCATCCTGAGCCGGAGTAGACGGGGGGACGGCTTCAATACAACCAACATTTGGACCAGGATTCCATCCAACGGGGGGGATTTGGACTGAAAATGTCAGCAGAGAAAGTCAAGAGAACGGAATATCTATCTGTGAAGGATTTGCAGAAGCTGCTTGACTCATGCAAACTACATCTCGGTCAAATCGACGAGGTCTGGCCGAACATTTACATAGGCAATGTGTAAGTATGCGTTTTCTTTTTAAATTTGAATCAAACATTATTAACTTTACAAATGTTAAATAGTTTCCCCAAGGTCATTACCCTTGACATGCAGTATAGTAGCAGCCAGATATTCTCTCGCTGTGACATTAAATCGTTGTGCTGTGATGCCTGGCCTTCACACAAGTCTTGAACCTCTTTCTGTCTCTTTGTCTTGCTAGGGCAGTAGCCCAAAACAAGACTGCCTTGCTGAAGTTAGGTATAACTCATGTATTAAACGCTGCTCACTCCAAGCGAGGCAGCATAGGGAACCACAGCTTTTATGGCAACGACTTTGTGTATTGTGGCATTCCAGCAGATGACTCGACACACTTCGATCTGGATGTTTACTTCCAGCCCGCAGCCGATTTCATTCAAAAGGCTCTGAAGTCACCTGATGGTAAGACTCAATTTCTAAACATATTTCTGCACAGTGGGTTTTGATTGTTGAACTAAGTGTCTGTAAAGATTTGGTCATTCACTGCAAAAATGTTTTTTAAAATTCCTGCACACCACCATCTTTTATTGCACCCCATAAAGCCATCCACTCAAATTTCAATGTCACCTGTCACCACCGTATCGCAGCTTGTAATGGTGTGTAAGTGTATTTTCAGCCGGCAGTGATAATAAGGGTGTTACCTTGAAGAATTTGAGTTTATAATGCGACCGTGGCACCTTTCAGAGAACCTATCAAGCAGGGGACGAGTTGGGATTAAAGAGACAGTCGGGCCGCTTCTGCGAAGGAACCTTAAATGAACAAAGGCGACGAATTGTTGGCACTATTTTCAGCTCGTGGTGGGAGAAAAGAAAGGCCTCAGTGTGAGATGGGCAGCCATGTATGATATTAGTAAGACTTCTCGCTAATCCTTCCTTTTACATGGCCCTCACCCTTCATCTTGTCTTGTTACGCAGGGAAAGTTCTGGTGCACTGCATCATGGGAATGAGCCGCTCCTCGACGCTGGTGTTGGCGTACCTTATGATCCACCGCCAACTCCCGCTCAAACGGGCTTTGCAGAAATTGATCCAGAAGAGAGCCATCTACCCCAACAGGAACTTCCTGGCTCTGCTGTTGGATCTGGATCTTCAGCTGACGAGAAAAGAGAAATCGTGTCAGATCCTGTGATCGGGAGGAGACGTTTACAAGAATCGGCCACACGGCGGCGTGGTTTCTGCAGCGATTCAACAGTCAAGACTGAAATTATTTCAACAACCAATTGACTGTTGTAAAATTAGATTCAACAAATAAGTGAATTTCTCTCAGACTCAGCTGTGCCTTGAGATTAACTTAACACGTTATGATGCTATGACGTTAGCATGTTAGCCTGTTAAACATAATGGGGCAGAATGGGAATGCTGATTACATTAACTCCATAACATTTCATCTACTCATCGCTCAGTTTTTTTTAATTAGCATGTTAAATGTTCACATGTTAACACATTAAAGTGTTAAATGTTCAGGACACAATGTTTGCACGTGTCGCTGCTTCAACATGCTAGTTGGCACATTAACATGCTAACATTCTGAGCAAGGCTTGCTAACATTCACAGATGCTAGCAGTATTTAAAACAGTAGGCTGATTGCTGACATGTGTGGAAGCGTGACACTAATACGTGTTAACAAAGAAGTTGCACCAAATCTGACGTGCTGAGCCTCACGAGCAGTGTCTGAGATGTTACGTAAAAAACCATAGACGGTTTATAAAGATGGACGACATGACAGCTCTCCAAAATTGAAGCCAATAGTTCTTGATCGCCCCCTGTCTGGCTGTCTGCAGTATAGGTTAGAAACCCCACCTCCTCCGTGTAGGTGGACGGGACAGGGGCCAGACTAAAAATTCAATGTACATGTCAAATTATATTTTCTGAAATTTTGACATCTGGCTCTAGATTTCGTCAAAAGCACAAGATGCTGGCACCTGTTTCCTGAATATTTAGGCTTCATTTTTGAACAGTGGGAGGAAGTGAATCGTCATTTAAAGTCTGAGGTAACAACAGTATCAACATGGCCTTTGTTGGGCGCCGCCACCCTCAGGGTTGTCTCTCCATTAAATATCAATTCTCATGTCAAGTTTGTCATGACCTGCCTTACCTCCTCATGGACATGCTAACGTGGCTATAAACCTTTTCTTTCTTTCTTTTTTATAGTGATTATTAGAGGCAGTAAAGTTGAAAACAACAACGTCTTAACAAAAGACAGTGAAAACAGAGAAAGGAGTTCGAAAGATATTGAGATTTTATGTCTTGAATTATGTGTCATGCTTGTAAGATGCTTTTTCTTCAGCACCTCAGTTTGTATCACAACAGAATGGACCAAATGTCTCATGGAAAATGTTCTACAAAGGATCACATTTTAGTAAACTCTGTCGATGACTCAGACAAGATTCGTAAGACCAACCCATCAGTGTTCACAGTATGAAAACGCTTCTGTGTGTTCGTCAAGCGAGTCGAGCCGATCGCTGCTGTTCATCGAAAAGAGTTCAGGTTTTCAATAGTTTAGGAAATGATGTGTTGAAACATGAGGAATGTCGGACACACAAACGTACATTTATGCATCTACTGTATATGATTTCCTCTCAACCTCACAATAGCCAACACAAGGTATCACACACACACACACGCACACGTTGGTATTTTAATTGTTCACCAGCTTTTACACGACCAGCTCTTTGAAAATAACTCTCTGAAAAAACTGAATGACATGAATCATTTGTATTGTCCTGTGTCGTGGTTTTAATATGTGGGTTTATTCTGTGGATATTTTATTGGGATACAAGAAATGAATTCATGAAGTTTATGTGATAAAAAGAAATGTTTCTACACTTGCGTAATTCTTTTTGATATACAATGTGTATGGTGTCGTTTTTGCACTCAATTCATGAAATGCTCCACAGATAAAGTAAAGAATCATAAACAAAGCGTACAGGTGTTGATTTGAACATGTTTCAATGTGGAGCACAACAGCACTCATGTTATATTCTCTTGCAGTTTAAAAAAAGCGCTGTCCTCTCCTCCCTCCTGTGCTGGCAGCTCGGGTAACCTTTAAGGAATGCAGAAGATGATGCCAGAATTATTTTGGGCTGAGATTCAGATGTTAAAATAGCAAAAAAGGTTGCAGGGTAGATTACCGAGTCGAACGCAGACAGTTGTGTTCGACCTACATGTAGCGCTACAGAGAGAGCATGAAAAAGCAACGTTTCCAGCCAAGGCAAGTGTCTACTAACAAAGTGATCTTATCCCGATTTGTTGAAGATAGACGTCCATGTTGGAAAATATTTATTACAGTACACATAAACTGTACATAGTATGGATTCATTGTACCTTTGTTTGCAGGGTAAAGATGTTTCTTAAGCACATTTACAAATGAGTATGTTCTGTGATGACGCTCCATGGCCCGATGGAAATACACTTTCTTCTTTTATTAATTAGCTCACAAATCCAGACGAACTGCATCCAAAAGGCTAAACAGGGAAGTGTAATTCATAAAACAACCAAGAAGAGGCCTCGAGGAGGTAAAAAGCCATTTTATTTGCCCTCCACGTTAACCGTGGGCACTTTCCCATACATAGCATCTTTAATTACACAGAAGTAGAGCAGGAAGCACAGGTTAGCCTGAGGGGGGGAGGCTATGAAAGCAGCGCTGCACTTAAACATGTGCACCAGGGAAATCAGTTCTCTGCCCTGACTGTGGGAGGGAGGGAAGGGTTATACTTATAGATCAATGAGGAGGAAGAAGCGCCTCCAGGTTCTCCGGGCACATGTTGTACTTGTGCAAAGACACACTGTGCTCTGCCTTGGAGACTCACACACTCATATGCGCCGAGCATACGCTGGATCAGACGCGGCTTTTCTTGCACATGCTCTGAGTGACACACACGTGCACACGCAGATATGGGTAAAGCCGCCATGATGTTTGAGTGCACCTCCATATGCCACCACAGCTCAACAAAAGGTCACTGAAACAGATTTGGTCTCAATGACTCGTCCCTGTGGACACAACAATAAGTTGCCAAACCCTGAGTGCCACGCTACGTCTCCGCACACCAGCAGCATGCAAATAAGAAGATGAACTGCCATCGGTGTCTTTACTTTAACAATGCGCGCACAACACTTGTACGTGCGCGGCCTGGAGCAGAATCACACAGCTGCCTAAATGGATGCTAATGTATACAGTATGCATAGAATAAATCTCTCCAAAGCCCAGTGTGTAAATTGTAAATGCACAGGTTAGACTTGCCTGCAGGAAATGAAAATCTTATGTTTATAAGCCTTGAATGCCAATTTCATGAATCTGTGGAGATAAATAAATCTACCAAGTGCTACTGAAGAGGAGATAAAATAATGAGTGTCATCCCACTATAATGTGTTCCTATGGCCCCTCACTGCTGCGGAGCGCAGTTATTAGCATGAATATATATTCTATATTCAATGGTCGTTCACCTTTAGATCCCTGTGCTCTATTTGACAATCCTCACTATAGTCCCACATTGTATTCATTGTATTGATTACTGTATGATAATGTGCTCACTTCAATAAACCCCATTAGAAGTCAGCAGTTGGCTGTCTTCAACAATAAACCAGCAAATAAACCAACCGTTCTGAACCTTTTGATGACCTCTAGCACTCGGCGCGGTCTAAATTTAATAAGTCAAATTTAGTTGTGTGAGAATATAGACGTGTGGTACTTCTGTGTGACAGGTTGTAAAAGAGGAAGTGGAGTATTCAGACATGCCCAGAGGCCTCGGCTGCCCAGTGAGCCCTGAGGGGGCGGGAGGCAGATATGAGACCCCCCCGGCTTCAGAGCTCCAGAGGCTGATGTGGACAAAGAAAGGGAGCTGCAACCATCTGGATGAGGTTCAGCCCAGGATCTATATCGGAGACATGTGAGTCAGAATGGAAACAGGAACAGTGACATTTAACAATAAGTCTAAAATAGATGTTTTCACCTCATCAGACCAAGATTAATCATTGGTAAACTCATAAATCTCAACACAATGAATATATGTGTTAATATTTTTACATCAACTAACCAATTAACTAACTAACTAACCAACTAACTAACACAGGTAAAAACACAACCTTGGCAGAAGACATTTAGAAAGCAACTCCTTTTACATTAGTGCCTCTATATCAACAGTTTTTATACAAATGTACTATTTTTGTGAGTGAAATTGGTCCAATTAATGAATTATTCCTTTTTAATTGTTGTTCTTAGTTATTTGGGTGAACTGAGCCTTTAAAAATATACTTTAAAAGACAATACCAATGACGTTCTGTTGCACAAACCAAAAGGTTTTGAATGTGAATCCCATTCTTCTAATTTATGCTTGGACGGCTTATTAATTATTAATAAACTATCAGTAACTGTATAGTCAATCAGAATCACAATGGTCCCGTATATGTTGTTTAACATGAACTGTGTTCGTAGAGATAACTAACTCACTGCACTGACAGATAATATTTCTGTGTAGGTACGCAGCCAAAGACAAGAGGACACTCCAAGCTCACCACATCACCCACGTGCTCAATGCTGCCGACGGGAAGTTCAACGTGAACACGGGGCCGAGCTTCTACAGACACACCAGCATCACTTATCATGGAGTGGAAGCTTTTGACATGGCGTCCTTTAACCTGAGCCCCTTCTTTTACTCAGCCGCCAATTTCATCAAGAACGCTCTGAGCTCGCCCACAGGTGAGGAGCTCTCACTGCGCTCAAGGTGTTTCTCATCATTTTCACACATTAACTCGAAGGAGACATTTTTTCGAGGCACAGAAACATTTGTCAGTCAATTCCCATTACAGCAGCCCCCAGTTGTATTAGTCATTAAAATGCAAATCAAACACTAAACATAATATCAAGCTAATATCTTCCCCCCACGGTAATCTTCTCATAAGCTCAGACCTTGGCCAGGAAAATTGGTTTTAAATGGATTGCCCTGGTAATTTGTAAGCAACACTTTTATTGGACATGGAAATTACACAATTATGTTTGTGGCCTGTGTCTGCCCGGCCTGTTATGCAAAGTGAAGTCGGTATCTGACATGACAGTAATAAGATGTGGCCTCCTCCTTCACATGCTGGCTGATCGAGGGCTCCAGTGTGTGGCGGGGCCTACAGTAATCCCCGGAAGAAATACACAGACGCCGAGACAGTTCAATTACGCGCTCCTCTGCGCCCTAATCCTCTGGCCCGATAAGGAACCAGGGATTACCGTGTGTAGAAACATTGGTTGCAACATTGTTGAAAAACTTTTAGTCGGGAGTTAGAAGTACTGCTCTCTGCGATGTGCACGTTTTTATTAATCCATGGAGGGGTGACAAATTAGACTGTTAGAATAAAGTACACCACAATAATCCAGTCGTTGCGTGATTATACACACAGGGTGGAGGGGAGCGGAAGGCATCTGCAGGAAGTGACGTCAGGTTTTTTTCCGTTTCCTCTGATTTGTAGGTAAAGTGTTTGTCCACTGCGCGATGGGCCTCAGCCGCTCGTCCACCTTGGTCCTGGCGTATCTGGTGATCCACGAGAACATGACGCTGGTGGACGCGATCAAAGCCGTCAGCGCCAACAGAAACATCTCGCCCAACGCCGGCTTCCTGGAGCAGCTGAGAGAGCTGGACAAACAACTGCACTACCAAGGATCCTCGAGGAGCGGGAACGGAAACAGGCGAACTTGAGATAAAATCAGACCTTGACAGTGGATCACCATGTTGCCTCCTGTCAACTTGAAGTTTTTAAATACCCTATACATCAAGATAAGCCTCTGACTTCATCTTTTTTAGTGTCACAAAGCGAGTGATGTCATTTGGAACCAAGTCCGCAATTGTGGAGCAGAGTTGAACCCGTCACACATGCTCAGCCAATTGCAAGTCAGTCTCATGATGTTAAATAAATAAATAAAACAAACCAGAAGAATTAACACTTGAACATACATCAGTGTGATAAGATGGACCTGAAATGACCGAAAGCATCTCTGAGAGAAAATGTATTTAATGTGTACTTTAACTTCTTACTTTGTCCCATGTCCCATCCACTCACATGGAGGAGGTGGGGCTTATCACCTATACTGCAGCCAGCCACCAGGGGGGATCAAAATGTTTTGGCTTCACTTCTGGGAAGCTGTCATCCGTCTTTATAACAGTCTATGTGTTGAATCACATTGCATTAAATCGCACTGCATCGTGATAGCTGTGAATCATAACGCATTAGCAGCTGCTGCGTACGTGTCTTCAATGCATTGGATCGTTGACAGTGATGGAGATCCCCGCGTTGGCACTGTGCATGTGCACGAGGACGCACAGGCTGGTGCAAGCACATGGGACCCACTGGTTTCACACCACTCCGCCGACACTGTTGGTGGCAGCGAGGAGCAAAGAGGTGTTGTAATACGCCAACAAAGGAAGGAAGCAGACTGCAGGAGTACATTAACACATTTGTGAATTATACACAGAAATACTGAATGTAAATGTTTGTGGATTTATGAGAAAACTCTACAGGGGACTGGTAAACTACACAGAAATAAAAAGAAATCATTAGTGTCTATAATTCCAAACAATGGACCTTGAGTTGAATTAGTTTAATAGTTTAAATAGATTAAACAACCTCCCCCAGTTTAGTCCAGTGTAAATGAACTCTCTCCTCACTGGTCACACTACACTGAGTGTGTTTCTTAATTGTAGGTTCAGTTTCTTCAGATGTTTGAACTGAACAGATAGAATAACCTTTAAATTCCCTGTGCTAAGTAGAAGTGGATGTGGTCTGAACTGACTCAGTGTGGACGCCTGACACAAACTGTCCCCCCATGTTTTTGAACCACTCGCGCTGCTACAACTGTGCGCACGGCTGTGGTTCCACAGTTAAAGTTGTCACAACACAAGCTGCCTGGCTTCTGTCACAGTCATCTGAGGAATAAATAGTCCACATTGCTCCGGCCCAGACTCTGGCATCGTCAGCTGTCTCATTCCAGCGGGGCTCAGCCACCAAGCAACACTGATATCCAGTTCACATGGAAAACAGGGCGAGCTGCGGCGGCGGGGGCCTCGTGTTTACTCGCGGATTCCTTTCCAAATGCCAAACGGGAAGGAACAGCAGCAGGAGCAGGACGGCCGCGACAACTTCTCCCAATGTTTCCGTCCAAGAACATTGAGTATTTGGGGAAAAGTTACAGAATGTGTTGAGATGAAATGTGGAGCTGAGGGTAATTTGCGATGATTATGTTATGACGCACCCAGAGTGAAGGCCATGAGCGCAGAGGAGGAGCCCGAGTATCAGACACCACCCACCTGCGATCTGCTCGAGCTTCTGCTGACGAACAGACGCCCCACTGGAGCTGTCAACGAGGTTTGGCCCAACCTCTACATCGGAGACGCGTGAGTGACATTCTCACTTCAGGGGCCCCTGCTTGCAATATGGTGATCCGATTGTGAAAGTGTCGCTGCTAACAGGGCCTCTACTTGGCCAAACTTGCATGAGACAAATATAAAACCTGTACATTTGAGTCACGGGTGATGCATTTGCAGGCATATGCTCACAGAGCTGCTCTCAGGCAAGAAAATCCCTGTTTCCTGTATCTGCTTTGTGTTGTTTCACAGGGCTACGGCTCAGGATAAGAGCCTGTTAGCGGATGTGGGAATAACACACGTAGTGAACGCTGCAGACGGCCCCCAGCACATTGACACGGGGCCATGTTTCTACAAAGGCACCGGCATACTGTATCATGGAGTAGAAGCAGCAGACTGTAAAGATTTCGACTTGTACCCATTCTTCACGGAGGCGTCTGATTTCATTCACGGCGCTCTGAGGCAGGGAGGTAGGAGCCATGGAGAGCAATGGAAACACTAGCACAAAGGAGAGAGCATCAAACAGTCCCTTAAATTCAACCAGGCTGCACCAAATTTCACACACTCCTACATATCAGTTTCCTTAATGTGCCTGATCTTTTTCATCAAGATCCGTAAATGATTTCCTGGGAGAATGATGAAAACGTCCCCAATAAAATCCACCGTAGAAAAATCCTGGATTTGCCCTCTGATCCGGATCAGCTGCAAAATGTAATGGGATTTCCCCTGACCCACATCCTTCCAGCAAGTTTTGTAGTAATCCGTTAATTTGTTTATTCGTGTAATCTTTGCTTTCAAACAAACGAATAAACCAACAAACAAACGGACGGGGGTTGAAAACCTCCTTGGCAGAGGTAACAACATTCTGTAATATGACCGAACAACATCCATCATCAAGCCACAAAATCTGATTGTAATCTTAAATAAATCTGAGAAATGATGGCTCAAAATATCCATCAATACTCGACACTCACAGGTCAAGTAGCAGCTCAGACCTTGTTAAAAACAAAAAAGGTTAAAGACAGTAAAAAAAATCTTTTCTATAGGTTTGGTGGAAATCGATTTAAGTCATATCACAGTTCAGCTACATGAGATACTGATACAGAAACTATAGATATTATAAGATATATATGTGACAATGAAATATTTGCTATTGATATTTGATACGATATTTGACGTGTCTCTTGTCTGTGCAGGTAAGGTGCTCGTCCACTGTGCTCGAGGAATCAGCCGCTCTGCCACTCTTGCGTTGGCCTTCCTCATGATCAGAGAGAGACTCACCCTGGTTGAGGCCGTGAAGGTTGTTCGCAGGCACAGAAACATTCTTCCCAACCTTGGGTTTCTGAACCAGCTCCGTCGCCTGGACTCATCCTTGGCTCTGCAGAGGAGAACAGCATGATGCTGAGGATAAGAGTCATGGGAGAGAGACTTTCCTCTAATGTGGATGTTTTGAATGTTAAAGGATCAGACCAGATTTGGATGTTTCCATTTATATCTGCATATATTTAAAGTCAGTTGCAAACTCATGAAACTTGCTCAAGTTGTGTAATTGATTATATCACAAATTTACATTATGTGAACGTGTTTTCAGGCATTTGGATCCCAGTTTAACTTTTACTCTCAGAAAAATGAAACTTTATATTATCCATGGATTATAAAACTCAAGGAAATAGATTTGTAGACTTAAAACTTGGACTCGATTCAGACTCACACAAAGAGAGGACTTGACTCCCTCAGGCGTTTCTGCTAGTTTCTTTTTTTAAATCCTGAAACAGTAAAAACAGAAACTTTCACATAGCTGCAATACTTTCTCATAAAATTATCGTCCTTGAAAGGAATTCATGTTAGATACGTTTAAATATATGTTCACCAGTGCCGACAGTGTGCGGACGATGGGTTAGAAAAAGCGCTGCGATTAGAAACGCTGTCTTATATTTCAACTTGAAAAGCTCCATATAAAAACAGACCATTTACCATTTGGAACTCGATTCTGACCCCAAATGTCGTGAGACCTGACTTGAGACTTGATACGATGGAATTATCTAAGACTTCACTTTGACTTGAATTGAAGAACTTGCCTGGAATGACTTTTATCTTGACTCAGACGAGTATGAAATGATTTGAGACTTAAAAAGAGTCTTGAACTAGCGTTGCACTTGTTTTTAATGACTCATGTCTCGTCTTGGATTTGTCTCCAATGACAGAAATAGCATAAAGAGAAGTCTGCTTCAAATTCATTTTCTATGGGACTCGTTTAAAATCTCAGTCCGTGTGTAGTTAAGGAGCGGAGAACATGTACAAACTGTGGAATGGTCCTTTAAGCTTCTGTCTAACAAGCAGCACAATCAATATTACAGAAACCATTAAAACAAATGTAGCACAACTGCCAACCCCCCCCCCCCGCTGCACTCCAACAACACATAGACTGTTTGCCTATAAATAAACAATGCTCCACTTATTTATTCACATTTCTCAAAATACTGTGTCTTAACCGCCGCAATCCAGCGTCGTACAGTTAAAACTGTGATGTCTAAAGAGGCTTGATACAAGACGACAAAAATGTGCCGGCATGGTTCTGAGCGTGTATACAGATTCAGGTCAGACTTTGAAACGAGATGAAACGCTGAAGCCATCTTAATAAGAGATGCTCTCCAGAGCACAGTGGGAGACAGAGAGTGAGAGAGATGCTGTCAAAATAAAAGGAATTGGATATCACAGGTTTAATGATTTCACTGTCAGAATGAATGATGGCGGAGTATGAAGATATGAGGGAAAAATAAAGGAGGCTGATGGTGTGAAAACTCTGTCTGACATGTTAGCAGCTTCATCCAGCCATTCTGCAATACAGCCATCATCACACTCTCACTTTGGGAGCTTGCATTTAGATCACTGAATGGACCGTGCATATCATATAACCGGGAATCAAAGACGTTTGCCATCCTGTGAAAAACCTCATCTGTCTAACAGTCTGACACATTTCACTTCTCTTTTGGCCCCGAGAGGCTCCAGGAGATGCAGAACATCCTTAACGGGTGTTGCGAGGCAGCGCTTACACGCTCTCTCCCTGTGTCTGCAGATATGCAGAAAGGCTAAGAGAGGCTGACACAATTTCCGGGAGTTGCTCATACGGCTGAGCAAAAGCTCCGAGTGCCCTGTTCACTCCAGTGAATATGGGTATCCTTTGGCAAATGCAAAGTTTGGATAAGCACAGCTCCCTGCCAGCAGCGGAGATTAAAGTTGTGTGTTTAGAAGTGGATGGCAGGGACTGGCTGGGGTGGAAGTTTTCCCCACAGGCAGGGAACGTGGCAGCTAAGGTCAGGGGCCTGCCACATCACAGCCCTAAAAATATCCTCCGCATTTGATGCCCGTCACAGAGCGGTTATACAATCGCTGCCCTGACTTGAGCCTGCCAGAATTAAACCGTACCATGTTCTGCCTTTAAGGACTGCTTCACAACAAGCTGCCAGGATGATGAAAACAAAATTCTCAAGAAGGAAAACAGACTTCAATCTCTTGGTGAGTGGTGCTGAATATGTATGTGGAAAAAAGCAATAACCCAAAAGTGTTTTTTTCTTTGGTCATGATTGCAGAGGTAGAGAGAAGTGGAGGGGGATGAAAAAGCAAGTGTTGTGTTTCTTTTTCCCCCTTAAGCTAATAAATCGTGTGTGAAAAGCAGCCGCGGTGAAGAAATGGCTTCTCACAAGTCAAAGACTGGCACCAAGAGAAATGTAACAAAGGCGGAATCCAGTGCAGTGGATGTGTATGTCACACCTGGGGGCTATGAGCTGGAGAAAATCCTCAACCGTGGGAGTGTGGCTTACACCCATGTCAACGAGGTCTGGCCTAACGTGTACATCGGAGACGAGTGAGTAAAAAGCTGTGAAATTACTGAAGTGAATAAAACAATAGAGGATTAAAATAATGTTCACGCCGGCTTCTCGCAGGCAGACAGCAAAGGACAAGTCCAATCTGAGAGCGTTGGGGATCACGCACGTGTTGAACGCGGCGGAGGGGACGTGGAACAACGTGGACACCGGCGCTGGTTACTACAGCGACATGGACGTCGTCTACTATGGCGTGGTCGCAGAGGACGTCCAAACCTTCGACCTCAGCCAGTATTTCTTCTCTGCGGCTCGGTTCATAGAAGAAACGCTGAAGAATCCTCAGAGTAAGACGACAGGGAGTTGCCCAAGACAATCATACTTGAACTTCCTGCATGGCTAGATGCTACTAGCAAGAATGTGAACAAAATTTGTAATTTGACTGACGTGACCTTTAAAGTCAAAGACCGCATGTGGCAGCTCCCTGATCGTGTGACTTGTCCGCAGATAAACTGCTGGTGCACTGCGTGATGGGAAGGAGTCGGTCCGCCACCCTCTTCCTGGCGTACCTCATGATCTGCGAGGGCATGACGGTGGTCGACGCCGTCGAGCACGTGAAGAGACGCAGGCGGATCATCCCCAACTGGGGCTTCCTGAAGCAGCTGAGGGAGCTGGACACGCACCTCCTGGAGCAAAGAGACTCCCTGGAGCAGAGATGATTTTAAAACTTGGGTCAAAAGTAAATCAAGAGAAGTTCAAGTTACATCTTAAATTATTCAGGACAAGTACAAGTTAGGTGATAGATTATTTGACACAAGTCAGTGCTCAAGACTTTTAAGACGAGCTCTATACTCAAGTCTTAAGTAGTTAGACAAATGTAAATCACTTAACAAGCACTTAAAGACGAGCTCTAGTCCAGTCTCGAGTTTCTAAGTTAACAAAGACCTTCCAGAGATTAAGGTCAAGTCAAGTAAATATCAGCAGACGTCAAATCAGACAAATCAACGACTCAGCAGCATATGAACATTTTCTCTTTAAGTGTGTTTTTTTTTCATATTAACTGTCAACTCTTGCCGTCACATTTATTTTCTTTTGTATTGTTTTCACTTCACTGGGACTTTAACAAAACTACATGAATGTTTTTGCTTTGACGTTTCATGTCAAGTTTTCAGAGGGTGAAATTAAAAAAAGTTAATCAGCTCTGAGAGCAGCTAAGTCAAGTTTCCTTGTTTTGCCTGTAGTCGTCTATCTCAAATTACTTTTCGTAATTACGTTAATTACCCACAAATTCAACATTTAGCACTGCGTTCTCGTTGGCTGCTTCAAATTAAAAGGAGAACAATCAGGTACATGGTCAATCATAATTTATTCTTATGCTAAAATGTACAGCATTTGAAGTGACTGACAAAAGGAGAAAAGTCATAAATACAAGAATGTCATTCTGTCCCATTTTTGTGCACATAGCCAGGTATTTTCCCCCCCCGTTTCTTACCAGCAACTCTGTACAGGTACAAAGGCTACAAAAGAGCAATATAAACAAAAACACAAGTACAAGTTGCGTTTTACATGCAATCCATTAGCTTAGTTTGGTCTATTCACAGGCGCTATTTCTTCTACACTTCGGTAAAATATAAATCCAACATTTTATAAAGATAGAAAACAAATCTACAGATGGAATGAAAACGTAGCTTTTAAAGGCATTATGTAAAATATCGACTTTGGACTAAATTTATATTTTCTTTCTCGTTATTTGTCGTTATAATCATTTAGTTCTTTTTAAATTCTGCCACACTTCTGGACATTTTGAAATGTTTTAGAATCTTTCTGGGTACAAACACTGAGATATGCTTTGTTATTTTTGACAGAAATCAGTCTGCTTTATTAAACAGAAAGCTGCCTCAAGGAGATCTGTTACAAAAAGACTTCAGAATTATACATACATAGCAATAAAACCTCTCAAACCAGAACAGAAAACAGGACTAAGTTTACATTTCTTTACATTATTAGAATTAACAAAATATAGTTTCATCTTTCTCCCCGTGGAGGGAAACCTAATAAAGGCCAGATATCTTTAAAATGGCTTGCTATTAAGCACAACACTTGTACAGTACTACTCAATGCACTGTCACTAACAGAGACTGAAGCATGCTAGTTGTCACTTTACAAAATAAGTACAATAATTTAAATATACAAAGGCATGAGTATAGTACAAACTAATTGCCAGCACTGTTAGACAGGTACACTGAACAGGTTCAAACAGCCACTAACTCCACTTGTAGCAGGCACATTAAATGGCTTCATTTGAGGCTGCTACACGACTGCAAGAGCACTGATGAAATCTCTACGTCTGAGATCCGAACCCGCCCAACTCTAAAAGACACATCAGAGACACTAACACTAATTAAATAGATTTTCATCGTAATGATGTAAGGCTTCCCATCTGGAGGAACAAAAATACTTTTTAAACATTAGCTTCAAAGTTGACTCATCGATGAAAAAATTTTGCATTCTTTCCAAGTGCTGCTGCTGGTTTTTAAGTAATAAAACAAAAATTAAAAATCAAAATAAAACAAGGCCAGATCAGTGCATCTTTAAACAGCAAAATGCACGTGAGAGGAACCAGCTTGGTCCTGCGGAGAGTTACCGCCTGATGAACGGCCCTTTCAGGGTCTGCTTGGACATGCCTGTGTTCATGTAACCATGGTGACCAGCTGGAGTGTACACCATGTTGCCATGTGGTGGAGCCTGCATGGGCTGCTGGGGGTATGGCTGTGTTCCCATCATGCCCATCTGCATAGAGTACTGGGGTGACTGGTTCATATAGGCATGGTTGCCATGGTAGCCACTGTTCATCATGGGCTGGCTCATGCTGTAGCCATTCATGGCATTGAGGGAGGACATGTTCATGGAGTTGACATTGTAGGCGGGCGCTGGCATGATGTTCATGCTCATGTTCATGCGCGGCATGGCGGCCAGCGTCCTTGATGGCGCCTGCATGGCCACAGTCTGTGGCGGTCTGGCGTACATCTGCTGCTGGTGGTGCGACAGTGGGGCCGACTTGGAGCGTGCAGAGATGTGACTCTTGGAGGCCATTTGGGGCTGGATCCGCTGCGAGGGCGAGATGCCCATGTTGCGCTGCAGCATCATGGGCGGCGGGGAGCTGAGGTTTGGGGGAGGGGTCATGGTGGCCTGCACCTGTGGGTTGGGGACTCGATGGGGGGTCTGGGACAAGGAGACCAGGCTGGAGTGCTGCGCTGAGAGCGAGGGCGTGTTTGCATAAGATGTTATGGGGTGTGAGGCCGAGTGGTTGAAAGGCAGCGAGTGAGGGTGGTCGATGAACGTGTTGGTGAACTGCTGCAGTTTGGCCAGACTCAGTCCAGACGACTGAGTGTAGTGCCCGCTGCCGTACTCCCCCTGGTGGTTGATCCTCTCGTAGAGGGCGAAGTTGGGGTTACCAGATTCAGGGATGTCTGCCAGCTGCATGGTGGTGGTGAAGTTGGTGGGGATGGCGCACTGTGCCATGGGCTGCTGCTGGCTGTGCTGACTGTGTTGATTGTGAAGACTATGCTGAGGGTGCTGATTGTGCTGGCTGAGCTGATTGTGCTGCAGGTGGTGATTGTGGTGGTGACTATGCTGGTTGTGGGGATTGTGTTGACTGTGCTGGCTGAGCTGATTGTGTGGACCATGCTGATTGTGTTGGCTGTGCTGATTGTGTGGGCCGTGCCTGCTGTGGGAGTTGTGTTGACTGTGCTGGCTGCGCTGGCTGTGTTGACTGTGCTGGCTGTTGCTGGGAGGCCGCTCCACCACCACGCAGCCCTGTGGCGACTTCACGTTGCAGTGGGGCGGCGAGCTGAGGCTGTTCTGCTGAATCATGCCGCAGCTGCCGGGGTTGACTGCAGCCATTTGCTGGCTCACGGCACAGCTGCTCTGGGCCAGGCCACTGGGGGGGATGCTGCCATAGGAGCAGCTGTTCTGGGAGGGGCCTGCCCCACAGATGCTGCCCCCCATGGTTGAGTCGTAGCTACTGGGGTTCTCGTAGTTCTCCGTGGTGCTCTCGATGCTGCCCAGATCACTGAAGCCACTGTCCACGACCTGCTGCGAGTGATCTGAGACGGATGGCACATCCATCATGGGGCTCGTCTCCATGTTGTGGAGCGAGGGCACTGAGATGGCACTGTGGTCGGGGCTGATCTGAGTGTAGCCGCTCTCCAGGATGGAGACAGCCGGGCTGTTAACGGAGCGCACTGACTGACTCGGATGGGACTGCGCGGAGGAAAGGGGGCTGCTGTGGTCTGACTGAGGGCAGTCATCCAGCGAGGTGAGCTGGGGGCTCTGGGCCACGTGGGTGTAGGTCTGCAGGCTCCTGCAGGGCTCCTGGCTCTCCACGCACTCTTGGAACACAGTCTCTCGTTCGGTCTCCTGCGTCAGGGACTGAACAGCTTGGGCCGTCTCTGAGTCAATCTCAGCGCAGATTGGGGGATCCTCCCTCAGCACGGGGCTGAGTGTCTGCCTCTCTGCGCTCTGAGAAGGCGGTTGATCCGGACAAGGGCTCGGCGTGCTCTCTTCCTCTGACTCAGAGTCCACAGGGTTATCAGAGTCTACGGCTGCTACTGGAGCCACTGCTACAGCTTCAGATGGTGGTGATGCTACTGTTGTGTCAGTCGCTGTCTCCTGGATGCTTTCTGCAGCGGTAGCTTGTTCCTCATCACTACATTTTACTGTAGAAACCTGCTGACTCAGCTCAGAGTCATTGTCTTCTTTTGGATCTAAAAAAGGTGGGGGGCATTCAGGTATCTCTTTCCAACACTGTTCCAACTCTGCTTTGCTGCTCTCAGGTGCTTCCGTCTTAGTGTGACTGTCCTCTTCGTCATCCGCATCCTGATCCTCCATTAGAGTTCTCTGCTCGTCCTCCTCCTCATCCTCCTCGTTCTCATTCTCCAGTGATACAGCTCCCTGTGTGCTGTGTTCCGCATCTTTGGCTGGGAACTCCTGCTCGTGTTCACTCTCCTGCTGCTCGTCTTCAGGTGGTTCGGGGGAATCCCCTCTGTCGTCAGGCCGGGGGGAAAAGGGGCCAGGCGAAGCGGCAGGTGAGCAGACCTGCGAAGCAACGGGTGATCCCTCAGGGGAGCTTGACTTCTGTGAGGCATGGTCAGCGGGACTCGAGGGCTCAGAGGGGAGCCTCTCTGACATGATGTCTGGACTGGCCACGCCTCTGCCAGCTTTGCTGCCCTTGTCTGTGCCGGCAACATCCTGGTCTGGTTCATCTTTTGCTTCTTCAGTCTGAATGTGGTGCTGCTCCGCTTCCATTGGGGTTTCAGGGGGCGTGTAAAGGTTGAGCTTAAAGCCCATCTTTCGTTCATTCTTTAGTCTCCATTTGGGAGGGCCACGTTTCACTCCTTTGGGCCAGCCTTTCTTCCGTTTCACTGGACGGGGTCTGCCGGGTCTCTTAGAGAGGACGTCAGCTCCTGTAGAACAAAAATAACAATTAAAAAACCACATTGTTTTTGTTTTGTCAGAGAGAGAGAACATTCTGCTATAAAATAATTCTACGAGAAATAAAACACTTCAATAATAATGGTTTCAATGTAGAATAATAATGGGTATTTTTATGACACTCAAGATGCAAATACCTTCATTCCAGTGTTCAAGATTGTCTTTCCGTGCATTTTTCTCCAGCCTCGGGCGACCTCGCCGCCTTTTCATTGGCATTATCGGCTGCTTGTCTTTCCGTTCCTCCTCCTCCTCCTCTTCCTCTTCCTCCCTCTCGCCCACTCTGCAGGTCCGCTCCAGCAGGGGCATAGGGCGCTCATCCTCGGAGTTGTCGAAGGGCTCGTTCAGCACCTCAGTCGTCTCAGAGATGGTTTCTGTTGTTACGCTGCTGTTTATTCTCTTTCTCTTACGCCCTCTCTTCTTAAGGACAATGGTTCTCTGAAACACAAACACAAGAACAGCCAGTGAAAACACAGTAAAACCTCGTGAAATTCGCTTTGCAGACTGAAAAACTAGGGCACTAGGTGGATGACCTCCATGAGGATAGAGCAGAAATTCATTCAGGCTTTTGTGCTGAATGTAAAACGTTTAAACCGCACTGTTAGACTAAACGTTTGAGCGATGCAGACTAGTGTGGAAAACCACAAATGAGACAGGCAAAGAAAGCAGAAACCACAGTCTATATTTTACATTCTCCAGTTGTTTCCCACCGGCTCACTATGACTCAACCGCTCTTCCTCCGAAATCCTCCACAAGAAGAATGCGAAATCAATACTGTAACTAATGCACTGAAATAAACCCCAACAGCCACTGTCATTCTCCTCTGGTTTCCATACAGTTTCTGCTGATAAGGTCTCCCTGACACCACGCAGCTGGCTGTAATATTATCTCCAGCACAAGGGGGCAGTGCCATATAAACAGAACAGATGTGAAAAGCATAGAGGAGGGCAGTAAATTAACCATGACCACTGACAATAGTACAAGGTTTATCCTGCACAGTCTCGACACTAGCAGTGAAAACACAATCTATTATCTACAGCTGCAGGCACGCGGGGAGGCTGCAGATGACAAGAAGAAGCCACTGAACCCTCCAGTGAATTCATGAATATTTATCAAACCTTTCCATCTCACTAGAGTACACAACATGGTCCCTAATGAAGGAAAAAATCTTGTGATATACATTCAATTCCACATTGTGATGGAATAAAATCCCAGATAACCACAGAGGAAATACCACAGAGGGGAAAAAAGGGCAACTTCCTCTGGTGCTAAAGATGAATCACGTCAACAAACAATAAAAGTCACCTTTCTCTTGGCTGCGAGCATCGCATGGGCTTTTGTCAGGATGGGTGGTGAACCATCAGAGACGTCGGAGTCATCCTCGTCTTCGTCATCATCCGCTTCATCATCGCTGACTTCCTGCAACTGCTGGATGCGCCTGTTCCAGGGAGGCGCGGGGCGGCGTTCATACGTCCTGTAGGGGACCTTGCAGTGGACCTTTGTGAGAGGTTGTCTGCTACCGTGAGTCATCATGTAGCCCTCTCTCTCCTCCTTCTCCCAGCAACTGGCCTGCTCCTTCAGCCGCTCAGCCTGGTAATTAAACAGACAAGAAGCATTATCTCTGGGAAAGGCGCACGCACGGCTCCAACATCTGAGCAATGAGGCTAATGGGAAAACAAGAGATTGGAATTAACATCATGACAAATGAATCACTGTAGGTTTCTCCTGGTAATAAAAGCAGCGTGCCGATTGGATGTCGGCCCGTCATGGAGGAAACATTTCCATTAAGCAACCGTGGAAAGATTGAATTTCATGGAATATTCAGCACTATTAATTATGTAGGTAACTGATTTAGGGCAATTTTGCACAACATTAGATGCCTGCTGACAGTGAGAATGCTTTTCCCATTAATGCCCTATATTTGAACTCCTTAGCTCATCAAACAAACATTCAGTCACAGCATTGCAGGCATGTGTAACCAAATAACTGGCGCCTGATAATTGAACGAGGTAACATACATCCATTTCTGCCTCCCTCTCCTCCTCGGACAGGACAGCGTTGATACTCGTTGAGGGCGTCCAGCGTAGGGCATCGGGGTCCACGTCGGTCTGACGTGGGTTCGCCCTCTGCGTCTCCTTGTGCCTCTGGATCAGCCGCTCTCTTCTGATCAACACAATCCTGCATCACAGTGAGAAAAGCCCGTGAGTTTGTGTCCGCAGAAGAACGAGCCAGAGTAGAAATAACTCAGACAGGAGGTGATATGTGGTTAAATATGAGTACAAAGACGAACTCTTTGGGACACCAGGTGCTCCGTGTCCTTGGGGGTGCTTAACCTGACTTACTTCTGTCAATATTCAGCGGCATTAATGGATACGCTGTTAAAAATACCCGATGGCCTGGATAAGTCAGACAGCGTACAGAAATGGCAGCGACGGCTGAAGGAGACTGCGGATCGGAAACTGACCTGCCATCCTGTCTGTCAATCATGCCGAGCTGCTGGAGAGTAGCGGCGATGTCGTGCGGACACATCCCAGTGGCCCTGCTTATTCCTTTAACACTGATGTGTTTATCTGGGTGCTTATAAAGGTACTCCAGTATGACACTTTTCCAATATGCCAGGTAAGATAAGCGACCCAGATCTGACAGGGGCTTCTCCGGGGAGCCGGCTTGTCCTTCTTGCCTGGTGAGAAGGTAACCTAAAAAGACACAATTCAAACAAAAACAAAATGCTTTAGTCAAGCTAGAGGCCGCCGCTGCTGCTGCCGGGTTATTTCAAACTGCAATTCGATATACACCCCCACCATTATGGATTGCATATTCATGTAGGGATGTGACACTGAACCCTGCTTAGGATTTCACCTTCAAATAGTATAAAGGGAGATGAGGCAATCACTTTTTCTCCCCTTCAACCTCTGTCAGATGCTGTGATACACGCTGTCAAGGGCAACAGAGCAGGTTGAACGAGGCGAGTTCAGAGGAAGCAAAGCGACAGAGAAGCAGCTGGATATCATTGCTCACAAGAGACTGCACTTAGGAGAGATAACGTACAAGGAAAAAAAACCTAATACTAATGTGTATCTGTGTTTAATTAGTTTTATAGCAGCCCTGTCAAGGGTCATCCATTATGAGCGGGCAATAAATTAATTAATGCCTTTTAATGTGCACCCACTACCGAGAACCAAACAAGCAAATCTAATCACCAAACAGTGAACACATAATATTCCAGTAATCATCACAATATTCATTACTACAGCTAAGAAGAGGAGCCTGTGATAACAAACACTTAGGGATGAATATTCAAATAAATTAATTGAAAACAGTAATGTTTCATTCTGTGTGATTTCACAAGTATATTATCATTAATAACACTAAAGAGCTGCTTTAAGGGTGAGTTATTATTTGAAAGAAGCCATTTTTTTTTTTTTTTTTTACATGAGCGCCCACTAAGTCTGTGCTCTCACAGCTACCTGAGACAAAGTGTTCCTTTAATACAGTCCAATATAACAGAGAAGCTTAATCTAAACAACTTCCAGCTCCAAAGCTACATTTTCCAATAAAGCCTTCAAAGAGCTCAGAACTCAGCTGTGCTCAGTCTCCCTTAATCCCTGTCTTTGTTATCAGCACACTCTCAATATCACAGATCCTCTCGCATCTCTGTGTCTCAATGGCTCCCAAAGTGAACAGGAAATCAAATGCTCCATTACCGCCCTGCCTCCCTCTCCGCACTCGCTCCGTTTTCCACTTCTCTTCATCACACAAACTCAGCAAAGAGACAACTCTTGGAAATAATAAAACGCCTATAATGACAAAAAAAAAGAAGGAAAAACACTGAACACAGAAATCCACTCAAGGCAGCGACTGTTTTCATAAGTGGACTGCGAGGCTTTAAATATTGTATGTGTTGCATTTACTGGACTAAAAAAGAAAGAGGAGCATCAGGCGATGCTGAAATGCTATTGGCCGTCAAATAATGTATGCAGCCATAATGTAATGTTTATCAGGGCTAATCTGCTGTGATTGCCTGAGCACTGAACTCGAATACTCTTGATTAGGTCACTTCAAAGCCTTAACCAAATAACAGCACCTTGCCACAAGCAACAAATTCACCCCTTAATCTGGAATTGTTTGTCAAGACCAACGAGAGCGAGAGAAAGAGAGAGAGAGAGGAAAAAAAGAAAAGTCAGTCCAGCGGTCTAAGAAAGCATTAAGGAACTTACTGAAATCAATAAGGAACCTTCCAAATCCTTGCCTTTGGTACTGAGGCATGATCATTATGCAGGAGACATTGTACTTCTGCTGGCAAAGCTTTTCCTGAGGGAAGGAGAAACAGATCAAGTATGTCAGAGCTCTGCTGAAGCTGGCAATTTACTGCACCTGCCATTGTCCTTGTCTAAAGCGGTGCACATGCACGTGCACACCACACACACACACTGTGATGAGCTCACACTAAGAGGTTTACTCGGTTCTGAATTATGGACACAATATGACTATCTTTTTTTAAAAAGTTAATCTGGAAGTTATTTCCTGATTATCTAACAGTTATATTTTTTAAATATAACATAAAATTGAAAATATACATCGTAACACAAAAACTCTTCTTAAAATTGTTTTACTTTGTCTAACTAAAGCTGTTTTTAGACAGTAACTCTGCAAAATGATTGGACAATCAAGTGCGGACTTTCTCCCGACTCTTTATGTCACATATGACGAGCGCCGCAGGAGATTGTCCAGGTCAGACGCGTTCACAACAACAGTGTTCTCACATACAGCCCCATGTCTGAAAGCAGTATCACAGTTCAAAACCTAGCAATATCCAATTTAAAGTTCTGTAATATAGATTAAGTAGCAAATCCACACAGTTGAGAGGCTGGAGGACGTGAATAGTTGGTGTTTCTGTTATGACTCATTAACTGACTCAGCACTTAAGCACTACTGTGGGAATAAAGCTAAATACAACAATGGACAGGTCAGTCTGTGTCGCCATTCAAAAATGATGTGTGGTATTCCTTCATTTCCCATATAATCACTCTGTAACTCTTACCTTGGAGAAATAGCCCACAAGATGACAGCCTTTCTCATCATTCTTTGTAAGTATGTAGAAGAGGAACGGCTCCACATCATAATACAAGGTCTTGTGATCCAGGAAAAGCTTGGCTAACAGGCAGAGGTTTTGGCAGAATAGTTTGCTGACATTTCCATCAACCTAAGCACGGAATAAAAAAAGAGCAAGAGGACACTGTTCAAACCGTTCCCATTTTTCCCTCCTCCTCCTCCTCCTCCCTCCCAGAGCCCATTCAGTGGAATCTCATGCAGCATACAGTTATTGCTTTATTGCTGTGAAGGGAAGCTGACCTCAAATACAGAGAGGTTGTCCTTTCTGTAGATTTCATTGGCTGGCGGGTGGAACCAGCCACACTTCTTTGTGTGCCTCTGGAGAATGTTTTTGCTTCTCATGTACTTCAGACAGAACTCGCACAGATAAAGCTTTTGTAATCTGGTGGAGACAAAAGGGAGAGCTGCAGTTTGTACTTCAGCATGAATAGATATTTTATTTCAAAAAGGATGTTGGAAAGAAACTGGCATTAAAATTGTTGTGCAAGAATCAACATTACCTTGAATATTCAGGCGGGTAAGGCGACGAATACCAGGTTTGAATCTCATACTTCCCAAATTCAATAACGGCAGGGCAACGCAAGGAGTCTGTGTTCACCAGAGATCCAGTTCTCTGCGAAAAGATGGAACAAAAACATAAATATAGTGACCCACATAATTCAATGATAGTGTCTCTATTCACCAGCTTCTATTATTGTTATATAAACTGTCAAATCAACTATAGTTCACAGATCTCATGTGAAAATGAAACTAAATGTAACCAAAATGTGTCACTAGTGTATATTAAATCTTTGATTAATATAGAATTTTGAAATATTATGTTTTTCTTGAGGCTACTGAAATGAGGAACAGTTTGAGGAGAAATTTCCTTTTTAGGAAAACATTTAAAAAGATTATTTATTGGTAATCATGGCATGAATCCTCAAAGTACATCAAGAACTTACTAACCCCCGTGTGTCTGGGCTCTGCTGGCTCTGACTCGTGAATAAGGCCTTAGTATCTTCTTTACTGTCCTTTAAATATCTTCTTACTTTTTTGTTTTTAAATCCCAAAGCTTTTAGAAGGTTTGGGACAAGTTGTGTTTTGTTTTTGTGTGTAACTTACTTTTGTCCCCCACCTTTTTCTTAACTCAATAGTTAAAAGTGCTATATAAATAAAGTTTATTATCATACATAACATAATAATGTCACCCGTCTCACCCACCAGCATCCTTAACTTTTCAAACTGCTCAGTTACTAAAAACAACTCAGCTGTTAATGCTGACCTGACAGAATTAGACGTGGATATAACTGAGGATGAATGAGATTATTATTAAATATAAATATTGCATTTCCCATGTCAACTGACTGTAGCTCAAAAAATTCAAAAAATAAACAAAACTGCAAACTGCTTGGTTCAGCCTAAAACGGCAGTTGATGTTGAGGAAGGTCAGCCTTGTTTGTTCACCTGTGCGGCGAGTTCCTGGACACACTTGAACGTCTCAATGTCCTCCTCTCTGACGTGGTCTCTGGACATGGCCGCAAAGTCCGTCTGGGCCTCCTGCTTCACGCGCACGTCCCCGTTGTGGCCTGTTACAAGCACAATAACACAACATCAACCCATCAGATAGCAGATCAGCAGCGGCCTGTTTGAAGCAGCCGTGGCTGAATAATCTCATAAATGCATTTTATGCAAATGTGCTTATACTGTGAGTGCTGCTGCTGAGCCTGTTTGAGGCCATGTCTCTGAGGAATTTCATAATGTATCATCTTTGCATGTTTATATGAAAATCCCTAATGTAATGAAGTGAAACTAAATCACTCTAATTGCGTAACCGCTTTCATGTGCTTAGTCATCCACCAAGACAGTTTCCCATGAATTAAGAAGCAGATGCAGTGAAGAGAGCAAGTGTCGACATGAAAAGCAACTGATGTTGGAAAGCAGGCAGTAATTTTATGAAAGACATCAACACCATGACTTAACCACCAAAACAAAAACCCATTACTTGTGGAAGTGATCTGTCATTAACATATTTATGGAAATGTACTGCTGCAGTAAGTATGTTTGTGCCGTATATTGTTTAGAAGTGCTTGAAACATATAGCCGTTTGTTTTTCCTACGTGTGATTTCTTAAACTGTGACTTCACTCCTGAAGACGATGAAATGTAAGGGTTGCTGCACCTCCGGCTATAATCATCATGTCAACTTGGGTGGGTGAATCACTGGGTTGTATGTGTGTAATGACCACTGGAAGTGAGGTTGAGTGGAGACAGTGATTTCGAGAGTGAGGGTGGGATGAGGAGGAGCACTGATGTGACTACAGCCTCTACTATGTAGTGATCACAATGTGGGCACTACAGCAGAGGGTCAAGAGCAGAGCAAGGAGCATGAGGGGGTTAGTGGGCCATGCACTATGACAAAAAGCCAACGGGCGAGAGGATGGAAGCCACGTAAACTCCGCAGCCAAGTCAAAACGCAACGAAACTGGGTTAGGAAACTAAAAGAATTCAAATTAAGCAGAAGATTAGTAGTCTGTTAGAGTGTTGAGGGTGTCCTCTCAAAGAAAAGATTAGCTCTAGTCTGGAAAAAAAATAATAACTGCGAGTGTTAAGCTTTAAAAACAAAACAAAGAAGAAACTTAAAGGTGAGGAGACGCAGGTCTTGGCTGGAGTTTCGAGCCTTGCTTACCATGATTATTCTCAGGCTTAATTCTTCCGTCTGTCAAGTCTCCCTTTCCTGGCGAGGGGGGTCCCTTCTGAGGGCTCACTTTATACCTCAGCCTGCCTAGTGTCCTGTGCTTTTTAAGGAAGGGGTTACGTTTGAAACGACTGACCATCTTAAATGGGTGTCCTCTGGGTCGGCCCGGCCCCGCAGATGTGGAGTGTAACCTATTTTTAGTAAACTCGTTCTTTCCAAGAGGCTGGGGCCCTGTTTTGGATGCGTGAGGTGAATCCTGCTTATGATGCATGCGCTTAGGCGGCGCATAGCAAGGTAGTCTCTTTTTCCGCGACTGTCCCTGAGTAGTATAAATGTGAGAAAGTCCGTCAAATAGTCCCTTCAGTTGGCTGCTATTACAGAGACTACTCAGGGAAGGAACACTAGACTGGCTGGAAGAGCTCTGGGGCGAGTTAGCAGAGGTGGAGCTGCTGGACACCTGCGAGGGGGGGCTAAATCCCGGCAGCGTAGGTGCCGGAGGAAGTGCAGAGGACAAGAGGGTTATCATTTGCGTGGCGTCAGCAGCGAAGGTAAACAGCTCTGGGGGCTTGGACAGTTTGGGCGCACCCTTGTCTCGAGAGCTTAACTGTTTGGCGGGGGACTCGACGGTTACAGCTCGCGAGCGACGGCCCACCGGAGAAGGGGTAAAGAATTTGGAAAGCCCATCGATAAGCCCTTTGGTTTTCTTGTTAACGGTGAGTGTAGCTGGGGTGGAGGTGGGCGTGAGGGGTAGAGTGGTGGTGGTGGGGGTGGAAGTGGTGAATTGGGTGGCGTTGACCGCACAACAGGGGTCTGCAACAGCCAATCTGTCTCTGGCGTCCTTCACAGATGCAGCATGACCAGATGAAGGTGTGGAACAGACGGTAATCTTTTGACCCCTACCAGGTGACCCCCTTCCTCCAAGTGCTACCATGCAGCCGTCACCACGGGTTAGAGAGCTGCAAAGACAAGAACAACAACAGACAGTGTGTTTTAAAAGGTCAAATCTCACTTGCATAAGCACATTGGAGCCGTTTTCAGACATGACCTGCGGGTAAAATCCGAAGAATTGGCTACGGAAATTATCCGCAGTTTGCCTTTCACACATGCATAACACAGGGGGAGGTTCTCTGCACACACACGTTTGTAACAGTATCGAATTCTACGCGTTATTCGGGCGAGAGGTGGAGCAGAGGCAGGAAGTGACGCATTACCTCTGCTGCAGAGATCACGTGATTTTCTTGACAACACAGACACCGGCTCTTATCACCACAAACTCTCTAGAGACATTCGTTGGTGTCTTCTACGTGTACGACTACGCTTTTTCACCCGGAGATATTAGTTTTCTTTTGTTTATTTGCGCCTGTCGCGCTGAGAATTCTCCTGGATTTCTACGGACATTATACTATCAGGCCAGGCGGAGAAAGTCCGCAGAAACTGTGGAGCGTCTCACTCGGATATTTGCGTTCACACATGCACCAGCTCCGGAGAAAATGTGGAGGAGCTGTGGAGTTCAGTGCATGTCTGAAAGCAGCTCGAGTCAACAGCAATTCTGGGGTATGTGCGCTTTAATCAAGTATTTTCATATCACGCTCCTTTATGAACTCCCATGCATTCATCTGACATGTACAGTTACTAGTTAGTTACTAGTTACTTTGCAGATTAAGACTTTAAAAAATAAAACATTTGATAAACATCTGAAATATGGTGCAATATGATTAATAAACCTTCCTAACACTATATAAAGATGTTCACCTTTACCGGCTGCAACATTGAAAAGCTGCCACAACATTGCACTTGCACAATTATATTAATCTAACACTGTAATGTATCACAGCATATTGTTAAAAAGGGACCACGCTGAATAAGGGGTATGAATAATGGCTTCAATGCAGATTGCTTACAATACTTATATGGGTTTATGTAGTAAAATTGCACATAATGGACTTTTAAAATAATGCAATACTTTAACATTGTGGTATTGCTTTACTTAAATAAAGTATCTGAGTCGAACTTCGATCTCTGAGCTTTTTCTTTATTTCTGTAAGAGAAATGTTTTGGAGATTTTAGGGGCACTGTCATCCAAAACAACTCCGTGAAGTGTCAGGAGTCAGTAACTAATTATGATTAGAATTTCCCTGTTTCTTGATTTCTTCACAGCTTGGTGAGTTCGCTACATTCAGGGTCTTATTTTTGGGAGTTTTGACCATCATTTTCTATCAGCTATCTGTGACTGTGCTCACCAAAGTAATTGCTCAGATTAGGAAACTCACAACACAGCACACGACAGCATCAGGTCCAAGCTGAACCCCGGAGCCAGCCTGTAAGCTGCGCTGGATGTTTACAATGGTACAATGGGGTAATCATCTTACTGTCAGGCTAACCTGGGGGTTGTTTTGAAAATTGTATTTGTGACCCCGTGGAACTTCTTTTTAGAATGTTGCTGTGTTCCCGGTTATTAGCAAAGAAGTCAGAGAGAGTGCCATCTCATTATTTTCAACAGGAGCGCCTGTTCTTACAGATTTCTGCACACTTACATTCTTTGTTTGAGCTTATTTCTGGGCCTTCCGATTGGCTTTGCATATCGACGTTTGATCTGTTCGGCTTTCTGGTGCAGCAGTTTTCTCCCGTTCTCCTTTGGCCTGCATACTTGGCAGATCCAGGTTCCTGGAGGGTGTCCAAACACAGAGAGTATCGTTTGGGTTAGTTTCATCAATTCGGAGGACATACAGTATATTCATTTGAAACATCTCCTTTAATACCGCGAACTGGCGAGAATCCCACCAGCTCACAATGACAATCAATTACTCAGCACAAAGCGAAAATCCATAAGAAAAACATTGGGTCAATTCTCTGTCCAGAGGAATAGACTTCGTGTCAGACTGTTGAGCAAAGCTATGTGACTTGTATGAATTGCCTGCCAAATGTCCTACTACAGTACGTGCACCATCATTACAAGCCGCGCTGTGGGGTCAGTCCTGTAATCCAGAGATAGCAAATCTCCCCGGGGATGCTGGAATAATTTGATATGCATGCAAAGCTCCTAATAAGCCACTGCAGCCTCACAGTGTGCTGAGTGACAGCCCCAAACGGCCGTCTGTGAAGAAAAGGCTTTGATTTGACAGCGGAGGAGGAAACAGAGAAGCCAGACAGTGTAAACACCTCACCTTTTGGCATTCTTGAAAGCGGTGGGTCGCAGCATTCCATGTGAAAGCCCCGATCACATGAATCGCAGAACAGCATCTCGTCCTGAAAGGGAACAGCAGGCATGTGTGAGGGATGTCCCTGTTGCATACATGTAACACCCCTCCCGTCATTTAAAGTCTTTTGGAAAAATAAGCCCAATTGTGCACAAGAGAGGCTTTAAAAATCTGAGGGAAAACCAGAAAATCCTCAGGGAGGCACAAAATGAGATCTACCTCCGAGCCAACAACACAAAAAAGGGTGTGAGTAAAGATGTATGCAACGTTATACTTACAGCATTTTTCCCCTGTATTCGACAGGAACTGCAGGTTTTGCATTCGATACACTGCCACCGTAATCTCTTCACATTTGAGGTTAATTCGGGGGAAAACTTCAGACATGATGGATGCCCTTCAGATGCAATCAGAAATGCATTTTAGCTTGACACACTTTCACCGACACTGAGTCACAGACTAAGACTTTCCATTTATTCACACAGGCAGGTTAAATATTAACATATTACAACACCGAAAACAATGGTGGGCCTTCATGTCCGCAACACACTTTTGCCCCCGCCACAAGTTGTGCCTAAAAACAGTATGATCAAACATCTGAGCCGCTAATTACAGATAATTTGATCCTAACGAGGCAGAAACAGTAGCAGCACTCATTCTAATGGAAGCCGATCCATGAAAGTCATGTAAACGCTCGCCTTCCCCCTCACCCTGCTCCCTCTCATGGTTGTAAAACAGCTGTTTTACAGTCAGAACAATTTGTGTACACTAGGAGCGGTTAATGAAAACCACCTCGACACTACTTAGTCAAATTTGAGCTATAAAAATGTCACCAGGAGAACAATTCCTTACGGCATTTAAAATAATTGTTCAAACATAAATGACTCCTTGGCAGAGGTAATTTTATGGGGGGTTAGCCGCTTTTTGTGTGGAACTAAAGAACTGTAAAGGAAATGCCACCAATCTGTGCAGGGAAAAGGGTTGATCTTTTGATCCAGTGCGCCTGGTGCACGCTATAAGAAGAATCTGAATTGAGCGAAAATGATTTCAGATTCTATAATGGCCACTTACGGAGCATCTGCCCTTCTTGAGCCCACTGAGGGTTGCAAGCAATTTACATCCCTTCAAACACTCAATCTGAACACTGTTCTCCCAATAAATCCCTTAAAGGGAAGTGAAAAATGTGGAGTAAGAATGTAACATCTGCTTGACTGATGCAGACAACTGATGCTGCCGGGGTTCGGTTATATGACGATAATAACTCAATATCGTCACAAGACAGAAATGTGTCCATAATCACTGATTTGTCTCTAGACTTACTGCTAAGGATGCTTTAATATCACTTAAAATTAATGGTTACGTCACCTTAATATAATGAATTTGTAGGGCTTCAATAAGTTAAAGTGCTTTGATTTTTGAGAGGCTTCAGACATTTTAAACAAATTGGTTAAATATTTAGCCAAGTGAATTTCCTGAAAAGTCACCATTTAATATTACCACATAAAAGCAATAAAATGGTTGATATGAAACTGCTGCTATAGATATTTTGACATTCTATTTTTATTTACCCTTCTTGCTACTATTCTAAAATTAAGATTTATCATTCAGCCTGGGTGATAATTCCATATTATTCTCTTCATTCATAGGATTACAACGATATCATATTTTACAAAATATAAGAATCTGGTCGACAGTGTAAAGGATTCCAAGCAAACAGAAGCTAAAAACCGGCAACATTTGGCTCCACGTTTGAATAATATGCTTTGCTGGTGAGTGAGTGACTGCGGGGCGACTTACCACTGCTCCCACAGTCTGCACAGGACAGCAGCTCTTCTGGCCGCTTGTCCCGATTTGACTCTTTCGTTCCAAGACAGAAACTGCATATTGGGATAGGGTCGACCCGGAGCTGGGTGGGAACACAAACAGAGACAAACTGTTTAAAAAACAGAAACGGGCACGGGCTCTGTTTGTTTTTCTGACATTTTATCTCGTCAGGATTTTTTGAGCTCACTGTAGACATACTGCCGGTTATGGAGAGGAGATAAAAACCAGTGTGTGGATTTAATGAAACAGCTTCAAACATATGAACTAGAAGCATAAGCTCAGAGAATGAAGGGGGAAAAAAAGAGAAGGAGTTGAGTTCTCACAGACTGAAATGAATAATAAATGAATCTCATCCTCAGAGATCTGCTGCGTTTTAGATCCACGTCCTTTATCCATTACATCTGAATGGGTAAGTGATCTTAGTAATCATAGTTTAAGGGCTTAATCCAATTCTTAAAGCTCGCACTCCAGTCTGAAAGGATTAACCAGCATGTAATCAAATTACCTCAATAATAAAACGTGCCTCTCATTGTTGCTGCCATGATCCACTGTAAATGTTGCAAGTCTCAGAACAAACACTCATTTAAGGGCTTAGGGAAAAGTTCAGAAGTAAAATATGAGCTCGCCGCTTAAGAGGATTTTCTCATTGATTACTCAAAACGAAGAAAGGCTGACTTCGCAGGGAAAAAAAACTTTGTGTCATCCCTCATTCAGTTGCCAGTCAGAACCTGTGAGACACTTGTCAGACTGATGCATTATGGGATTCACAGGGTGTCCCTTTAAATATTAGATCATATACCCAAGCCTCTAGAGGAGCATCAAACAAGCGGCTGCCTCCTTTCCTGAATTTAACGGTAAACAACGCTCACAGGGTGTGACCGTAAATAACCAACCTCATCATCAGTTTACACACTAAGGCCTCGACAATTGAGTGCAGCTTTGAAGGGCACTCTGGGGATGCCCATAATTAGTTCCCGGTTTTCTATGACGCAGATCATCACCACAGTCCTCCACCAAATCTGTGACCTCTAAATCCACATTGATTCTGACCTCTTCCAGACCAACAGTTTAATTAAGGGAGATCTTTGTTTTTGACAGGAGCGCCTTTTACAACCTGTCACACCATCCAAATGAACCCCGGGGGGAGAGACGCAGCAGGGATTCGCTGTGAATTTGGTCATTGTTCCTTGCTGTTGTATCAATTAGTTGTTGCAGTGAAGGGGAAGCAGTTCACCGCCACATCAATGATTACTCTATTTTCCAACCTGCCAGGTCAATATCTGAAAGCGGCACTAGCACTGGGAGTTGACTGCTGCTTGCAGGGATGTGATTACAGGCACGAAAACACCAAAAATGCTGCTGTGATGAGGCACCACCTCTCGGTTATAACACAGCTGAGCCACAGCTCAGACAATGAGTCATCAGTGATTTTCATTCTGTCTCACATCACGGGAGAAATATTAAATACATAGCCTGCAACTGCAAACTTGTAGAGCAGTGGTGGTCCTGAGTATCATTCATATCCCACAAGAGCTGAAAGAATTGGATGTTTGGCAAAAAGTAAACAACTGTGAGAATCAACAGAGAATTTAAGTCATTTATCAAGTTGCAATCTCTGGTTTCAGCCCTTTGAATGTGTTCATTTCTCTCTCTCTTAGCTATTAAGTCACCATCTTTAGATTTTGGACTGTTTTAGTCTGACAAAACAAGCCAAGATGACATCATTGGTTCGTAGAGCTCGTAAAATGTGCTTTTCATTACTTTAGGACATTTTATGGACTAATGAAAAACATTAATCAATAGTGAAAATAATTACTAGCTGCAGCCCAACTCATAACCCTGACGTTTTGTTAACTTGACTACACAAGGTCTGTCAATTAAAAGGCTTATGAAAGTTCAAACTACATTCACTTGTGGCAGCCACAAAGAAATATTAGTATTTGTCCTTGATCACAAGTCATTGTACTTCATCACTGAGAAAAAAAAAATACAGCCAAAGGCATGTGAATACAAGGCCTCAGGGTTGTGATTACTACTTGTTATGTACAGAAACTACATGTCATTTTTACTATGTAGCCTGGAGGCAAACGGAAATCAGTGAGTCTTAAAACTCAGATTTTGTGTTTAACGCACGTCATAAATATGATTTGTACAAGAGAATTATAGATACAAGTGAGAAAAACTTGTGTAAAGAGCTCGGAATGAATAAGACATCAGTGCTAATGTGCAGCCTGTGCATTCTGCTGATGAAACGCTCAGGGGCTGATAGGCAAGTGAAAGCCTTCACTTCATAACACTGTCTCCAATGACTGCGCCATGACGTCTAATCCAGGAACCGGAGAATTAATTTCAATCAGGGAATATTCTTAGGTCTGGTGATTAGAACCAATAGCAATTTGCGATCTGCACGGCATGAAAATGTGCAAATAGAGAAATAAACACAGCTGAGGAGACGCTGATGATTTACTTGGGGATTCTAAATTAAGTACATTACAGGAAATTACGCTGCTTCAAAAGAGCAGGCTGTCCTGAGTGAGGGGGTGGGGTCCTATTAGAACACTGCCGGTGGAGAGAGAGAGAGAGAGAGAGAGAGAGAGAGAGAGAGAGAGAAAAACAGAGAGAGAGAGAGAGAGAGAGAGAGCTCAAGTGGTTGCATAACACAGCAGGAAAAAAAAAAAAAAACTCTCATTCCTTCCCTTTGTTCCTGCCAGAGTCTCTTCAGAATCTAATAAAACTCTAAACCAAGACTGCTCTTTTTACCTCAAACTATCTCTTATTCTCAACACACGTTGGGCTTCAGCAGCTGAACAGCCAGCGACGTCTCATCCTTTTGAAGTGAATGGTAAACCTGCGCCGGGCCAGGTGATGTCATCAGCCCCAGAGCAATAGATTGAAATGTTCCAAATGGAAAACAGCAGGCCCTTTCCTCTGCTATGAGAACCGGCGCAGGACACCGTGTCTCTAAACACATCTCGGTTTCACTTTTGGCCTGACCACAGACACTGTCACAGTTGTGGCTGCAGAATCAAGGTGTCACTTCCTGATTATTCGCTGCGAAACTGGTGGGAACAGGCCGACAGTGCTGCGAGCAACTTTCGGCTGCATAAGTTGTGCATAAGCTACTAGACTGCACTTCACCTTCATCAGTCTCAACACACGAGCTGCCAAAAAAAGACTTCACAACAAACTACCGAGATGACTGTGCACCACACTTAAAGGGCCGCACAAAACAAAACAATTTTCCATGACACATTCTCCTGCGAACCAAGTGCGAACTATAATAGAAACACAATCTCTGTAAACTATAAACCAACCCCGAGGTGCCAAAGCAGCGGAAGCAATGCAACCTGGAAGTTTGTTTATATGGTTTTATTTCCTCTCTGGGGCATCTCAGTTAGCACAAAGGTCATAACAGCTGCATGAAGCCTGAGAAGAAAAAAAATCTGTCCTGCCACACATACTCCAGCTCCCATTCCTCGGCCCTGTTCGTCAGGACTAGTTTACGCTTGTTTGTGTCCGCGCAAACTACCAATAAAATATCCCAATTCTGTTCACTAACGCTTTGCAACTCACAAGACAGCCAGCCACATCCCTTAAGGTCATTAGGCTAGAGTTACATAACCTCTGGGAAGCCTACAGCAGACTGCCTACCACACACTGTCAGCATGACTTTCTGATTATCCAAGCTCTCTTATTATAGAGGCCGAGAGAAACGCAGCCCCAAAGGGACACACACTCTAGATGGCGTTGCTTCTGATCCACCGAGCTAGAGACCAGAAGATTAAGAGCGCAGTTGTCCTTTCAATAACATTCCTCCTAGTGGTGGATTTAACTTCCGCCCTGCCTCCTCGGTGGTGCTACCATAGAAGAACCACTGGTAAAAGTTCCAGAAAAGTTCTCGCTACACAAAAGGATGTGTTGGATGAGAAGATTGAGATCAATAACACAGTAATAAGCAGTGTATTAACTGCTGTGGTCACTGGGGTGTCTCCCTGACAGCAACAGAAGACACAGGGTGACATGGGAAGGACCATGCAGAGGCCAGGGTGTGTGTACCTGGTCTCGTTCATGGGGGAGGAGTGTCACTGACGTCAGGACCAAGGGGGACGTAGTTAGACACCTGGAGCCCCTTGGATCGACACCGCCGTGGCTGAGCTTGTACCGGGGTCCATTTTTTGACAACCTGCCGTTGTTAACCGACCGCTTGGCCGCCAGCCGTAACCTCTGCCGGAAAGCAGGGTTATCCACAATGTTCGAGAGGTCGTCCTGGTTCCTCAGATACCTCTCGATGTTTTTCAGCGAGGAGCCGTGGTTATCATCCAGGCCCTCAATGGCCCTGTTAAGTATTTTATTCCAATCGATATGGCGCAGATCGCTTGAATTCCATATAGGTTCCTTTGATGGCACAGACACATTTGCGGGCGGGATTGATCCAACTCTTCCGGGATTTCCCGGGTCCTTGTAGGAGGTGCTCCCTTTATTTGTAACCTTGAGAATAGAGCCATCGTGAACACTTAATCCCAACTGCTCAAGGACGGTCTTCTTGTCCAGTCCGTGCGACGTAGCCACCGCATGGCAAATTCTCTCCTCCGACGGCCTCTGCTTTTGCCGTTTGATTTTCTGTATTGCTTCCAGAATCCACTCCGTGTACAGAGGGTTTGCAAGTTTTACCATGGTTGAACAATTAGACGCACAAAAATGTGATCCATACAGGTTCCCCCTTTCTGCTGCTGAACACTGGGTACATCCACATCCTTGGTGAAAAGGTCAAAAAGTTATGTTCCACGCCAGCATCCACGCATGTCCTCTCAATCCTGGGTGTCTGGCGGTGATCTCGAGGAAAAGTTGGCACTAGGTAATTCCCCGAAAGGTGGTTAGCAGCTGAAGTGCAGCTATATTGAATCAATCCAACATCAAACCTGAAAAAAAAGAGAGAAAGAACAAACAGGTCATGTGCATTTTTTTCAAAACAGCGACCTCTCATGTAAATGATCTCATTATTCACATTCTCTAAAGTGGGTATAAAAGCTAAGCTGGAGGAATGCGGGACTTTTAAGATGTGCTACAACACGAGAAACAGATGGATAAGAAACAGATGCAGGAGCTGTCATGGCTGCTGAAGAAATTAGACTTAATCCATTGCCTGACAGTAATAATCCACACAGCAAAAAAGCAGATGTCGGTTCCTAAACAGACTCGGTTCGGTTCAAAAAGCAGCAAACAACACGGTGGCAGCAGAAACTTGTGGCAGAAGTTCCGGGTGGAAAAAGTAGAAACCGTCTCCTGAGCAGGTCAGATATTTTTTAACATGTCCCCCCACACACACACACAAAGTTAACACTTACACTCGCAGCACGTTATTTCCACCGCGACGTTTCTCAATCTGCGACACGAGGGAGCGAACGCGAAAAATCAAAAAAAGGGCGCAGAATCTACGTAAAGTTTAACCGTTACTCGTCCACACGCGACTTTTTCTTTTTTTTTTTTTGACAGCTCGACGTCCGCTACGAAGGAACCGAGCAGCGAGCGCGAGGAGCCTCCCGGTGACAGCTGCCGTTACCAACCGATCACAGCCGCGTAACGAGCCGACGATTCCCGGTGGCGACCGCTGCGACGAAGAGCCGAGTCCAAGCTGCGCCGAGTCCTAGCCGACAGATGACAAGCGCCGCCGAGCGTTACCGATTGTCACCTAAACAGTCGCCATTTTGTTACAATGTTGTAGTTTACATGAATCCGACATGACGCTGATTACAATCCAATGGAGTCTCATTAAACCCGTACCTACCGCTAATGGGCCCGCCCCCCTGCGACTTCAATATTGGCTGCGAGGGCGAGATCCGACTTCTGGTTTGATGGAGCACATGTCAATCTTTATGTATGAGCGCAGTGCACGCGGCGCGCCACTGGCTGCGCGATCTGTCACTTCACCCCCTCGACCCGCCTCTTAAGGTGCCTCCGGTGATCGAGCGAGATCACTCGCGCACGTTACGCGAACTTTACCGCCCCCGCAAACCACAACTTGTTTTTATTTACCCATCAACGTTCAAATGGGACGTAACGAGCGTTAAAGTGCCGGTCTCTGATTGACTCAGATGAGTATTTAACCTCATGTGGAAGTGGCGTAACACCGGGGCCACCTTTACTCGGATTCCTCCTTGAAACACTTGGTTACACTTGAAAGTGATTTAGATCGTTTTGGACTTTAATTGGCTGTTTGTTAAATCTATCATGTGTTTGCATTAGAGAAATAAAACGCGCTTTAAAGTGAAAACATTCCGAAAACCGGAATCACACGTTCCCAGCAGCAGATTCAAGAGTGTATCACTATCGCCTTTTTTTTTTTTTTCTCCTCCTCGTCTTTATCTTCCTCCACCTTTTTCCCCTCCACACACAAGAAGAGATGTTAATTCTCTGTAAACATTAAACATGGGATGAATAAAGGGAATAAAAGTAGCGGGAGGGGAATTAACGCGCTGTGTTGGCATGACCTCTTTATCATTAACCACCTCCCGATGAGGGGGAACACTGAGCCCCGGAGGAAGGTGTTCAGGAGGGAATACAAGTTAACACGACTGCCGGGGGAGAGAGTGTCTCCCTCCATCACCGATCCTCAATCATGTGTTTCTCTCGTTTCCCCCCATCGTGCACCCAGGAGGACATGACACACATGATCCGCCGAGGAGACACAACACATCACGGCTCAAGTTCCACGCGGGGGATAGAACAAGTATGGAAGAAGAAACGAGGAAGCTTACCGTCGATTATTTCCCTCTCTTCAAGTTTCCCCCCCTGCTTCTTCCTCTCCCGGATACTCCTCTTCATTAATCGGGGGAATGTGCGGAGACGCATCCCAGCGACGTCCCGGAGAAAATCACAGAATAAAAACAACAACACCACCTCGGAGGAGGAAAGGCTACGGCGACATGGAGCAGGGAGCTGATAAGAACTAATTGAAAGGTTAATCTACACAGCAGCCTGTGACAAAGTGGTACCCTCCCCCTTCTTCTTCTTCTTCTTCTTCTCCCACTGTAGACATCCCCACTTCACTGGAGTGGAGCGGACCGTCGCCCCTTTAGTCCGCATGCTACCATCATATTGTCAGTTTCACTCCTCCACCACCTCCACTCACTCTCCCTCCATCAACATGTCCACCGATCAGGATCATTTTATCTTTGCACTCCATGTTTCTCTCCCCCCCAGGCTGCTTAACGTCTTTATTTTTTAATGTCATAACACATGAAGTCCCCATGGGGCGTTTGTGGATTCCACTGATCATGTGGGATTGGATCTGACATAAACACACAAATCCTGACTTTTATAGTTTTTTAACAAAATCAGATGGTTCTTGCTCTCACTGACCAATTCCACCCAGGGGCATTGTGGGATATCATACCCTAACATACTTATCTGTTAATTAACTTCACACCCAAGGAAGAGATTTGTAGATGTTAGCAATATAATTTTTGATTATTACATTTTTCAGTCTTTCACATTGTAACTCAGATTATGAACTGAACTATAGATAAAGCTTTAGGAAAGATCTGGCATGTAAACATTTAGCTCCTTAAAAATATATGTTTTCCCCTGAGTAAAAAGAGAAGTTAGCAAGTGTAATATAAGTTTCTATCGGTGTTTAAACTCCTGATCCGGACTTTTATATTCTGTAACAAAATTAGCTGGTTCTTGCTCCCACTGACAAATATCACCAGGGGCATTGTGGGATATCATACACTGACACACTAATCTGTTAATGGACTTGTTCATACCCAAGGAAGATTTGCAGATGTTAGCAATATAATGTAGATCATTACATTTTTACTACATATTTTAGGAAAGATATCACATGAAAACGTTTATCTCCTTTACAAATACATGTTTTCCCCTGAGTAAAAAGACAAATTAGCTATTTATTTATTTATGATTAGGAACCTATTGAGTACAAGTGTAACAGAAGTTTCTATTGGTGTTTAAACTCCGACTCCAAATATTTTTTTCAATATTAATTAACTTCTCCACACCCGAGGACGTGGAGCTGCAGTTGTTAGCAATGTAATGTAGATCATTACATTTCCCAGTCTTTACATTTGCTCATTCACCAACTCTTTAACATTGAAACCTCACACACTGTACTGCACAGACAACTTTAAGAAAGATCTTAAACATTTAGCTCCTTTAAAATACATTTTTAAAGTACAAAGAATAATCAATAATGTATTGTTGAAGCTCTAATTATCAGGAACATATTGAGTTTAGGCGTTTGAGAAGTTTCTAAGGGTGTTTAATGATTTTAACTCCTAATCCAGACTTTTATTTTAATTTAAAAAAAATGAGCTGGGCTGGTTCTCGCTCGCACTGGCCAATTTCACCCAGGGCATTGTGGGATATCATACACTAACACCCTAATCTGTTAATTAACTTCGCCATACCCGAGGACGTGGAGCTGTAGTTGTTAGCAATGTAATGTAGATCATTAAATTTCCCAGTCTTTAGATTTGGGCTCCCCCTCGCTCTTTAACAGCATTAGAAATGGCAGAAAGCTCATTTTTCATGCAGTAATACAGATGTAATTAGAGAGATAATTGTAACTTCCCACCAGATTATGAACACACACTGTACTGCACAGGCAGCTATAAGAAAGATCTCACAGGAAAACATTCCGCTCCTTTAAAACTACATTTTTCCACGTGTAATTTGGTACAAATTGATTTAATTCACATTTAATAGTCTTTTTAGTTGTTTTATAATTATGCTACATATTCATCAGGCGCGCTTTTTATTACCTTAATGACACTTTTAATGTTTTCAATTTACCCATTTACCCCGTTTCAGTACATTCAGAATCTTCTTGCCTGTCAGTCCTTGATATTTACTTCAATCTACAATTTGAGGTAAATACGCGCGGATTAAACGTTATTTCGTTGAGGTGGTGCTGTTACAGCAGGTGAAATGTGAATGAGGAGGCTTCAGATTTCATACACGGGGATCTGGTGTCAGAGATGGAGGCTCTGACCAAACCTGCCTGTGTATCTGGGTATAATGAACGCCACCCTGGGCCCCAGCAGGTCCTCCACTGCTGCATGGGTCCAGGGATAATTTGAATTGGGGCATGTGCCATTGCAATCTGCCCATCCCCCTTCTCAATCCCTGCCAACTGCCACACTGGTGTTCACAAACACTGCTGCCCATCTGCGGGGCAAAACACTGGCCAGGGCCCCACTTATTCTACTTCCCCTTGCATTCAGGAAAAAAACAACATTGTGGTCATGAACTCACTTTTGTAGGTAAATATCACAAAGTCAGGTTTTTACTCTCCCTCTACTTTAAAGTGTGTTTTACAGCGTATTTAATGCGAAACGGCAAATGAAAAGAGATTTTGTAGATCGCTGCTCCACAATAAAAGCGGCGTTAAACACTCTCAAAATGCCTACGGCTCATTAGCAAAAGAAACAGATAACATATTGTGAAATGTAAATTAAAAATGCAGCGTTTTTATGTCTGGTTTTTTTCTCCGCACCTTGCACTCGTTGAACAAAGTAAAAGTTGAGCAGGAAAAGTGAGGAAAAGTAGTTTCCTTATTGTGGCAGGCGTTCTCATTACTTAATCATGGCTCCCTCTTTTTGTGTTTGTGTTTTGCCATCTGTCATCTTGAGAAGCAAATGAACCAGCTGCCATGGAGTGTGATCTTGCCCAATCAGAAATGTGGTCCTTTTCAAAGCGCATCTGTGTGAAACCTTAAAAAATGCTGATGAAAAAAAAAGTGTCTCAAAGTTGTTAATAACATTTTGGCTCGAGAATGTTTTCACCTAGATGCCCCCAATTAGCATAAATGCATAAACTATGCCTCATTACAGACAAATGAGCTCTTGTGCGGGGAGAATGAAAAATGGATTCATGCTCTGGGGAAGAATAAAAGATAATATGATGCAACAGGTTGTTCTAGTGGATCAAAAAATACTGTTCTCCGTCTCACTTCTTTGTAGAGGAGGCGAGTGTTGATTTGTTTCCCGCATAACACTTAGGACACTGCCCGACACTTCTGCTGGCCCAGTCAGTGGGGAGGGAGGAGGGGTGATGGTGGTGGTTGGGAGGGTAAGGGGCCTCCCTCGGATACACGTCTCCAACCCCCAGCGACAGCACAGCTGGGTATGAAGGATCAGCCTAATTTTCAGGTCCCTCTAATGATCGCCACGAAGAGCGACCGCTAATCCCTAAACTGAGAGAAATGATCTCCTGTAGCCCCGTCGTGCAGCTCCAGACCCTGAGAGTCCAGTTAGGACCCAACGAGTGAGAGTGTGTGTGTGTGTGTGTGTTTGTTGAGGAGGGGGACTGAGCAGAGCCAACACACCAGGCTGGTCCTGCTCCCGATGCCCGCCCACCCCCCACCTCCAACCCTCCTTCCTCCCCCCGTGATCTCCATAATGGGGGTGTGGAGCTGTCCAATAGTGATTAGCATGAGGGAGCCTCTGGCTGATTAGATAATGGGAGGGACATACACCAACTTGTGTTTTGAATTCGGTCATTTTGGGAGAATTAACAGAAATTTGAACTGCTGGTCAAACAAAGTATTAAACATGAAACCCAACTTTCTTTTGGAAAAGGCGTTTCTTGGGAGGATGAGTTTGATATTATTTTATTTATGTAATAACAAAGAAAATCCAATTCTGTCCAGTTTTGTCCTCTTACAAATGGATATTGTGGATATTACTTGTGGATATTGGAAAGCATGAGGTTCATGATTTCTGCAGCATTACCACTGAATATCAAAGGAAAATGTACCATTAAGTATGCCACAAGTATTTAGTACCACAACATGCGCCCCCTGCAGGCTTGAAAATGGCTCTTAGCAGTTTGCAGCTTGCTGAAAAATGAAGAATGGCACTTATAGTTTACAATACTTAATAAACTATTTCCACCTCATAGCACAGAGGCTTAAAAAATAATTAGAAATGTATCGGTGAAGCTTTAATAATTAGGGAACATATTGAGTGTAAGCGTGGGCAAGTTTCAATGGGTGTTTAATGATTGTAACTCCTACACGAAGGAGCAGGAAACCGACTTTTCAGAGCCACACATCCGTGGAAACTTTTTTAACCTCCTATGCTGAATAATGTACTTCTCCACCACTGATCAAATCTTCAGTATTATCCAAACTGTCGCTGCTTTGCAAATAATGTTAATACACTACGCCCAGCAAGGCTTCAGCTTCAATGAGGAAGTGATACTGGGGCGTATTTCGCTCGGCTGTGTAGAAACTATGAGTTTCGAACATAGAAAATATATGGATCAATGGTGGAGAAGTTGATTATGCTGCAGGAGTAAAGTTTCCACCTTTTCAGGCCAACAGGCATTGAGATTTTAATACTTTCAGTGGAATGCTCCTTTAAATATGACAATATTATCCCAACATTTGATATTAACACAGTGTCTGACTTAGAACATGTGAGCTGCTTATTCGAGCTTGACAAAATAACCAACCTGAGGCACATAGTCCCATGCAGTCAGTAAATAGAATACTCCACATGAAGCAAACATATCCGGATATCTTATGGAAACGACAAATGAGCAGAGCTCGGCTGCATCAGTGAAAGCCGGGCTTCTCTGGGAAAGTGCACCCGACCCGTCTGATGATGACGTTGGCGGCGTAGTGTCCGGCCCGGATGCACTCCTCCAACGCGTGCTCCTGGACCAACGCCGAGAGGAATCCTGGGTAGACAGAAGAGCAGAGGCCAACATGTAAGCGTCCATCACTTCTGAAATAGTTTGGGAAGCAGCGAGTAGTAATAAGAGCCAGGGTCTAATGGATTCAGGAACAAGGGAACGACGCCGTTTCATCCTCAACAGGATGCGAATGATGACTGTTTTATGTGCTGCTATGATCGGCTCGTACAGAGTGAAAACAGCAGGCTGAATGTCACACTCATATAATCTGGACACATTACTACATTACAGAGTTGGCCTGTATCAAAGGTTAATTGGGAATGTACATAGGATCCAAGCTGTGTGGAGAATCATTATCAAAGCCATACCTCCCACGAAGGCGTCTCCTGCACCGTTAGTGTCCACAATATCGTTCTGGTCGATGTCCAAAACGGGGAACATGGTCACCTTCTCACCTGTGGTCAGGACATAGGGAGGCTGTTAGTTTCAACACTACTTTCTAATTAATTGTTTTACCCCCCCCAAGTTTGACTAATTACTAATTTGAGTTTGACTTGATTTTATACATCAAGGCTTTGTAATAATCACAGACATTTTGTCACTTTATTCCAGCACTTCAGCAAACAATAGTTCTTTTGGCTAATTAATGTGTTAAATGGAAGATTATGACTCACACAACAAGGGTAAAATATGGAGGTGGTGTTGAGTAAGAGTTCAGGAGCTCATCAAGGAAAATAAATATAAATTACAGTCAACAAAGCTAAATATTTGCTGGGAACGCGACTATGGATCGCAATACATTTTGGTACAAATTGTCCCCTTCACAATAATAAATTTAATAACTGCTATTTAGCAAATGTTATCATGTAGCAACTCCTACATGAACAAGAGGCTAAGCTAAGATAACCAATAGCAAGCGTGTACCTTCATTACATGTGGTTAGCATGCTGGAGTTAACATTAAGCTAAAAAATGCTGCATATTATATATCCACACAGACTAGCTAGCATAGCATCGATGCAAAAGCTTGTAGTTTTATGGTTATTATTTAATAAATTGGGAATCAAGCAGATGAGAGGTTATCTGAGCTCAAAGTGACGTCTTTGAATTGTTTAATTAGTTGGACTTGTGGTATATTTCATTTTCAAACAGGAATATGTCAAATTTAAGCATTTGAGAAGCTACAATCCATGAATGTTTGGCTTGTGTTTGACTGGAAATTAAAATTATTTCTGATGGACAAATGAATTGTTCAAGTATTGTTTCGGCACAAATGACTGCATGTAAATCAGACTTAAAACCCTTATGGGGCATAAATAAACCAATGCAACATGCTGTAGCTGCTTTGAACAAATGTGCCACAAGTAACAGATGATCAAACAATAATCATCAACATCTCGAAAGCTTTTAGGTGAGCACTCTGAAAAATTAAAAACAATGCAAGAGCAGTTACTGTGAATCATTCCAGTTCAAAACGGAATCCATCAAATGAGGGTTTCTTATTATCTCCAGTGGATTATACTGCTTCAATTATCAGTAGCATATGCACTTCAAAGAGATTTCCAGTTGTAAGGAGGGGGGGGGAGAAACAGAAAATCTACCAGATGACAAAGTCTAGAGGTGTAGAGTGACATTAAATCAGCAACTTATGTCAGAACAATCTAAACCACACACGCGAGCTTCAAACAATCCCAGGCTCTGGTGCCGACGTGAACCTTCAAAAAGGTGCAGGAGACAAAAGACTGACATGTGGATAAAAGGAACACAGGGAGGCTGACAGAGCTCTTAATGGTGAAAAAGGTTGGGAGTTTAAGGGGAACATGAGGCGGGGGAGCAAAAAAGTTGTCTAATGAGGCTCCCCGCTAATCTAACAATGGCTCACAGAATATCTGAGCTGCAGACACCTTATCAATTTTTGAATACATTTCTGTCCTTGGCTCACAGGGCAAAAGATACACAACCTGCAGCTGAGCATGTGGTCGACACCTGATGTCAAGGAAATTACCGCAACACGCCGACTGTGAGACAAACCACATCCACTTGTGTTAAATGACATCACACAGAGTCAAATGGGAATTTATTACAGGTCAGGTACCGGAGATGCACAGGATAACGAGGTGGATTGTGTTTTCATAAAGACACATTTTCTCTTTATAAGGAAAGCAGCTGACTGTCACTTTGATAATAAATTACAATAAGACAAGAATCCTTTTAGGATCAGCTAATTAGTAGCATAACGACTTTGCTTAATTAATGCCACAGATGAAGCTTGAGAATCCTCCTCCCTCTTGAAATGATTAACCGCACATGAGCAATGTGCTAATAATAAATTCCTTTTTGTCAGTTGTTCCGTAGTTAAGAAACGCGAGTCATTAGATGTGGTTGCACTTTGCGGCTGTAAAACCAGATGATTTAAATGACCGAAGCTGCTGCACTTGTTCAGCACAGATTCAAATAAATTCAGCAAATAAATCAAACTGAACTAATCAGTAAATGTGTAAATATGTTTAAAAGTAGTGAAAACAAATTCCAGCGGGGGGCCCGTCAGGTCTTATTAGTAAGATAGTTTGCAACCTCGTCAACTGTATTGTATGTCCACCCCCTTGTTGGTTTTTACAGACGTGCATGGTTTCCAGAGGATGTATCATCTAGCATCATCATAAGGTTAAAAAAAACAGAAAAACATTCTAATTAGCTAACTGGCTAATTTCCACTACTGTGCTAATATGCTAAACTTTGATGATGGACATATTTAATAATAAACCTGAACATCAACATGCTAGCATTGCCATGGTTAGCATGTTAGCGTGCTGACATTAGCATTTAGCAAAAATAAATGCTAACTTCTAAAACTCAAAGGCTGATTTTATTCAATTTTATGTAGCACAAAAAAATTCTGCAAAAACTGTTACACACATCTTACACCCCCGATTACGGTCACAGTTTTAATTCATATAAAGCTGTTCATTTTGGCTCAAATCACAAAAAGCTCTTTTATCTATGTCGGCTCGCAGCTTGATATGTTGGTGTTTCATGAATATGAGAGCAGAGATGTTTTTAAAAATCCTTTGCGTTGTTTGTAAAACACGTAGATGTGAACATATTGTTTGCATTTGAACTTTACATTCCTGACGGATCACTTCACTGTGGGCTCCATGACGCTGGTTATGGCACACACAGTTTCTCTTGTTTCTAGAAACATGGCACAATAGACAACCCACATCCCTCTTGCTTCTATTATCGCATTTAAAGTTTGTTCTCCGCTGCTGGGGAAAAGTTCTCATAGCCTCGGTGATGCAAATTATTAAATTTGACTGACATGTTAACTCAAGTTACAGCCCAACTGTTCTCCAGCCATCTGTAACAAAGATCTCATTGGTGAAAATCCGCCATGGAAAATGGCAAAAAAGGAAGAAAAAAAAAAAACCCTCCTGCCAAAAACACTGACTGTTGTTACTGGCTTGTGGAACGTCTGAAAACATCACTTTGCTGAACTTGTCTCACATTTCATTCTAATGAGATTATTTTCAATCAATAAAACATGGGTTGCTTGAATTTGGTGAAATAAGTGATGCGGTGGTGAATATGTGGGATGTGTGTGTGTGTGTGGCTGGGCTTTGACAGGTAACCTGCAACAAAAGGAGAAATAACACTGAAAATAGTTCCTTGTAGTAAAAGCTATAATTGTGTGCTTTTGTTAATTCACTCCTCATAATTCCCTCATTAAAACTCTTGAACTGTGGTGATTAAACTTACAGAATTCTTTCAACAGGCATCTCTTTGAAATGAGTATCAATTAAGTGCTTTATTATTGACTTCTCTTTTTAACAATGCCAATTCACAGCCCAGCGCTGACTGAGAAAAATGCTCTTTTTTTACTAAAAGCAAGTGTACATGCAGATAAGATGACCTCGGCTCCACTGGAGAACGAGCATGGGGAGCGTTGTTTTGAGTCTTAAATTATTAGAAGCTTTGCTTGGAGGTTTTCCAGCGTGCGATATTGTTGCCTTGACAGAAAACAGGTGGATCAAATAGTTGGCAGGTCATAAAAATTAACTTTGATCTTGTCTCACTTTATCATCTACACACATGTGAAACAATTAAATACGTCGTTTCAAATCCAGAGTTGCCAAGTGGCTCTAATACAAGAGACATGTTTTCTGCTGAAAGGCACGAGTTGAAGAACTCAACAGAGTTTAAGTTGAAAGTCTTTTTGTGAGAAACTTGCCTGAGAGTACTTCTTCTGCTGGAACTCTTCCTTTTGCGCTTCAGCCAAACTCTGAGCCTCGGAGAGGAAAACGTTACCGCTGTCTTGGCATACGCAACAGGTTAGGAGCGAGTTGACATTCAATCTGTTTCCCTATCATAACCAGCAATCTTTGTTCACGATCGAGTTAGAGAAAAAAAATTACATATGCCTGTAATTACTGTAACCACAGGCAAAAGATCATCGCCAACCAACATCCTCGCAGAGACATGAAAGAAAACACTTCAGCGTGAGTTGCCAAGAAAAAAAAAAAGTCTTTCTCATAGCACGGGCTGTTAATTGACTTTGTCTATTACGAGGTGCAGAACATAAACATCCTGCTTTTTAAAGACACTATTAAATATTCTTCAAGTAGAGTTTAAAATAATTCCGCAACGTCTAATCTAACTTTGGCGGGAATGACAAATGACCCACCTTATAGAAAGTAAAAGCCATTTTGTCTTGTAGGCAGTATTCACTACTTCATTTTATTAACACGTATAGATCAGGGCCGTTTTTTCCACAGTTGAAATCTGCCTGCCTTGTCCCTTTGAGAGCCCTAAAACTCGCCGAGAAGCCGAGTCAGGCTTTATCAAGTCCTTATCAGCGATTAGAGCGGTAACCCCCGCTGAATGATCGTTCATTAGATTCCCTCACCGTTAAGGTTCAGGGCACAATGATCTTAATTACTGCTTTAATGGGTGTATAAGCAAAAGCCCGGCGTAGTTCAGCAGTGTCAGTGGCAGCTAAATAAAGGGCCATTTCCCCCCTGCTCCCAGCTCTTAAAAAGGCCCATTTGAAGCAGTGCTGCGATGAAAGCTTTCAAACGAAGGGCAGCAGGATAAAAAAGAAGAACAATAACAAATTGACATCTCTTTTTGGAGAATTATACCACAGGGGAAGGCGTCCTCCCATCCTTAATCACTATAAAATGGTTTAACATGACACGCAGAGGCTGGCAAATGATCAAATCCTGACAGGAGGACAAATTGCAAACAAAATGAGAGATCAAGTTTATTAGAGCGCCGCCTCTGGGAAATGAAAATCTTTAATTCTCTTTTTACATTGACATTTATTTGGCTGGCATGAACGCCGATGTTCGCACACATACACGCACACACGGATTCCGCCACACCTACTACTGTAACTGCTCCACTGTAATGATAGCTCAGTCAATGACATTTATCATGTTTGCCTTTGTAGATGACATCTGAAACACATTGTCTTTCATCCCACCTGCATTCATCATGCATTTTATATAAAGTTCAGCGTGGCACACGGCTCAGTCTTCATGCAGGAGCAATGAGAGCAGCAGGCGAGAATTATCCATCACCTCCGGCACGATGGATGGATTCCTGTTCGGTTTTAACTGTTGGGCTCCTGCTTAAAGATTTCTTTTCAAAGTCCTATGAAGGGAGATTTACTTCCACTTTCATAATGAAACTTCAAATGAGCATGTCCGATTAAAACAAATGCTACATACATCATTTAACGACTTTCACATGGATCTCACGTGACGGTATTATCACATCAAACTGCAATTCCACATAATGCTGTTGTTTGATTGAGTGGTTCTGAGAAAGTCAGCCTTAGTTTGACAAGCTTGAAGAGTTTTGTTTGATGTTGTGCATAAAGAGCTGCACACACACGCAGCATATGATGTGCATTAGAACAACTAAACTTATTCTTGTCTATTGGAAGCCAACGCACAGACATTCATTACGCTCATGATGAGTGTTGCTGCATAAAGATAAAGAAGAAATGAAGTTAATATTTTTTTTTCTTCCAGAAATCCAGTATATCATGACTACTTGTGTAAGTACAGTGTGTCCACTGAGTGCTGTGTGCAGCGGTGCGATGCTACACGAGACGGCCTGTGTGTGTTGCTCTTAAAAGTGGAACACAGCCGCCTCAATTGAACATTGCTTAGATTTTCTAATAAGTAATTCTGTCGTTGATCTGGACTTTAAAGAGTGAAAAAGTTTCAACCAATTAAACCGAGCTCTTTCTCAGCTGAATTCTGCAGAGTCGTGTAATAACTCAGGTCATCATTACAAGTATCCCCATCACACCATGTTATTTTATCCACTGTTAATACTGAATACTCCCAAAAAGTGGGAGTATTCATTCACATCACTCCCACTTTATCCTTCATTACACCGAGCTCTTCTCTTCAGAGTCCCGGCCAAAACGGCAGCACAGCTTACAGATGATAAAATAATCACAATAGAGAATACAGAAATGACACAATTACTAATTGACTGTTGTACAGTGTCATCACTGACACACTGCACACAGCTTGAGCTCATAAATACAGCCGCCAGCAGGATGAAACTGAAGCCACTGGACACACGTGAGGACCTGCGCCCTGCAGTGCCGACAGCCCTGCTGTAGCTGTGCCTCTGCAGTTCCCAGCGATGACTGATATGTTGGAGTCTTTACCTGAGGCCATCTCTCCCCGCGCACAACTAGTCTGAACTGCAAGGGCAACGAGGAGAGACACCCTGTGGCTCCAAACAAAGGCAAACGCTCCCATCACAAACCATCATCTCTGCCCACAAGGCTCAAAACTGCAACCTCCGCTCGGTTTCGATGACACTCGGCCCTTTAATGTCCCACCAACAAATCTGCCTGGTATCAGAGGAAATTGGGCTGATTTGAAGAGGGATGTTGTCACCCCTCCCCAAGGTCACTGTGCCAGCATTTTGCAGAAAGAAAAAGGGGCAGGATGTAAGAGCTGAAGCATTAAAAATTGCTGAGGACTGGCCTGGAGTCTGTCCAAGACAAAGTTAGAAGTACTTCACAAATCAATGCCTGCTCTCTGCATCCCCCACACTTCTTTTATGTTCTGAAATGACAGAATGTACTGCAAGCATTCTTTTTTTTATTTTTTTTTAACATCTGGTGTCAATATTGGAGGTTAACTTCAAAGAAATTACTGATAGCGTTCAGCTCTCTTCAGTCAGCGATCGGGCATCTATTTAAAGCTGCGTTCTGCAGTATGGAGATATAAGAGCTTTAACTGAAGGGCGTCCAGAAGGGGGACATATTTGGGATGGCTTCAAGTCGTACTTAAGTGAAAATATATTTAGATAAATCAACAAACGTAGGAAACAAAAATTGGCCTACCAACAGTCGCGACAGTGTCGTCCTTGCCCTGAGTGAAGACCACCACTCGCTGCCTCTTCCCATTGGCCTTGGGGAGGTTTTGGGTCTTCTTGGCGATCTCTGCAATGTCATCTGTCTGCAAAAAAACAGGGTGAGTATGTGAAGTCGGACGAATGCATCATGTCTGAGGAGTTTAATGAAAGATCACAAGTGTGGCCGAGAGGGGTCAGATTTTTCCAATCCCGGCAGACGGATCAAGCGATAATGAAACCAGATGTGTTATGAAACCGTTTTTGAGGAGAGATCAATAGAAGCGCTCGATGATGCTTCCACGCAGTAACAGGCGGACTGCGAAAAATATTAGAATGTCATATTGCCTAAGTGAGATGAAAACAAGCGTGCGGAGATGGGCTGTTGTCAGATAAACCTACTTCGGCGAGCTGGGGGGATATGTGGTGCGTGTACTGTATCATTCTCTTCCTGAAACAGGCCATTTCTCCTCAGCATCTGCACAGAGTGGATATTCTCGCCTGGAGACGACAGAACTCTCCGGAGTGCTTCCCTTTGATCATGAGAGGGATAAAAAAACCCACACCTGTCAGGGCTACTTTATTATTAACTCATCATGATGTACTATGAGCAGGTGGAATGTCTTTATCGCCATCTCGCAGTGGGGTGGACTCTGCCTTTCTGTACTACAGCACACTGAGGAGCTAGCATTAAGGGGTCGAGCATCTGTATCAAAGCTAACGCTCAAGCGCCTTCAGGGTGAGCAAATACTGTGGCTATGGGAGTAATCAGAGAGATATGCACCGGGCCCGCACCACCAGCCACACTGGCTCACTCAAACCAATGAGCTTTTACACCTCTAAATGCTTCCCAAACGTCCTTTAATCAGCCCTGAGAGGTCCGGGGAGACCCTGGGCCAAGGAAAAATGGGTGTAACACTCTAAGTAAGTGCTAATGGTGAGGTTAATACAGAGGCTGTTAGCAAGCGACAGCGAAAGAAAAAAATAAAAAGGCAATTTGTCACTGTGACTGGATGTAACCACAAGCACTCCTCCAGACACTGAGTACAAAACCACACAAGGCTTCGGCACATTGTCACCCTTTGGTTTTATGTTCGCTGACATAAAAAAAGCCGCTCGGCGAAGGTTTAGGAGCTAAAAGGTTCTGAGGGCCAGAGGTGGTGGTGGCTTTTGAGCAGCTACACACACAATCACACACAGGCAAACCCCTTCCCTTCTTCTTTCCAGGCAGAAATAACTACCTGACGACCTCCTATTAGGCAAAACAAAGCCGAAAAAATTACGTACAGTGCGAGTGCAAAACAAATGAATTGACAAATGATATGGTCAATTCGGTTTACTGCTGACAAATGGCAATATTTATGATTGCGAGGCGACTGATCAGACATAAATCAACAAACCGTGAAATGTGAAAGCTTTACAAGGGTGTTAAATTGTGTTTCTGTGTTGAAGCCGGTGAGAAACTGATTGTCTCCACTGCAGGCTGCTTGAGAAAACAGTGCCAGGGAGAGATTCAATTAGAGCTGCGACGCAGATAGTTTCTTTGAGCATTTAAAGGAAACAGATCACAATCAGCTGAGTGTGTTCAGATCTGCTGATTGCTGTTTTGGAGGGGACGAGCTTTTCATCTCACGTTTACACTGAAGTCGTGCTCCTGTCATTTTTGTTGGTCATCCATAATGTGATGATAACAGTGTTTAGAATACGTTCAAAGTGCATCATGCAGTGTTTCTGCGGTTGGATATTGACAAGCGGCGCGCGACTATATCAATATCCAATCATAATACCCCTCCAAGGGGCCACACTGACCAATTAACAGGACTGTTACTGAATTTAAATGATACTCACTGGTATTGAAAGAGTCAAACTGCACCAGGCTACAGAGGCACTTAGGTTTCTGACTGCAAATGTAATAAAATCTAAATATACCCTTTCTGCACTAAAACTAGATGCATTTTTGTTTATTGACTTGTAATAAAATCACATTATTGATGATAAGATTAAACCGTGTCATCAAGTTACAAAATTATACGTAAAAAAAGAGTCATTCTCTATTGTACAAATGTGGACTTGTGTGTTTAATGTAAGGTAAAGAAAAGGAATATGATCGAGCAAAATATGCCTGTACTGTAAATTTTCAGGAGCCTTCAGCCATGTCTCGCATGCCATTTGCTCAGTTGTCATGGAGATGGACATAATTCTATTCACGTGATAGCAGGTTGTTGGATGTGTCGAATGTCACAAGATCATCCTTTAACACTCTCTGTGACAACGGAGCAAGTTTCCTCTGCTGATGAAAGCCATGGGAAACACTGAGAGCTCCAGAAATTGAATGAAGCTGATGACGAGCTGATGATCTTTGATGCTATGTGGTGTATATCAGGTTTGGAAAAATAATCCTTATTTCACTCACATCCTCCAGAACTATTCTATATGCATATTACAAATTTCCTCTCACAACGTTTCTGTCATTTGCTGTTTCAGACTAGAGGGTCCTGCATAGTGCATACATGGTGATATTTTCCAATCCTTGTCGGTGTACAAGTGAAATATGTGGGTCAGCTCGTAGGATGCAAGCGAAATCAGAAAGTGAGAAGACGAAACAAAAAAAAAGACGAAAAAAAACACCAGAGACGACTGTGAAGAAAACCTCTTTGAACTGCAGCCGTCTAGAAATGCAGAAAGTACAGTGCAGCACACTGATGTTATCTGAGAAATCACATTCATCCGATGCAATTTTACAGAGTGTTCTGGCAAATCAGGTTGACATGGAAAATGTCAAAGAATTGTAAGTAGTAGGAGAGTGTCTACACTGGCCTTTGTGTATTTCTTTTTTCTCCATGTGAGCCCCCCCCCTTCTCACTGCCCCCCCCACCCCCCTCATCCTGCCCTCATCCCTTCTCCGCTCTTAAACCTGTCACTGCCGTCGAGATCGCATTTTCATTCCAGTCACGTTGATCACACCGTTAGTGATTCTGGATGACAATTATTCACACGGAGCAGAGCCACATTCAAGGCGAGCTCTACCTTTGAAAGAGAGGAGGCACTTAAAATACCTGAGCCCGTTTCGAAAAACCAACACACACACGCACACACACACACCGGCTATTTGTGTTTTTGATTTCACATTCAAATAGCAGTGAGAGGAATATGCAAAACACACGCAAAAAATAGACTAAAAGGGAACATTCATTTTACACTTAAGAGGCAGCGCCACGTTAAAACACATAGTGTACATTCTGTGGGGTAACAAGCACTGTAATTTTCATTTCCACAATTTAAAAACCACAGGTGGCTGTAGTTGGGTTATTAAAAGACGACGGCGTGGTTCAGTGTGGTGTAACGCTACGGCAGTGAAGGGAGGACATACAGTATCATCCCTGAGTGAAATGAAGATAATGAGGAGGCTTTTTAACCAGGCAACCTGATGAGCCCCGAGCCTGCAGAGAGAAAGGCTTGAAACCATGCCCAACTTCTCAGCTTCCCAAGAGGCTTTTCAAAATTCAATAAATAACATCTGTAGGCGATGTTGGGTGCAGACCTAGCAGAGTGCGTCATAACAGAGAGCTGGCTGAACAAAGAAACCATGACGACTGCCAGGTTTCCATAGCAACTGCTGCAAGGCCTGGAGAGTATAATAGCACATCAATCACTGTCCAAAAAGAACTTCATTATCAGCAAAAATAAACCTTTAGGATCTGTTTAGTGTGCAATTGCTGGTCAACTCACCTCAAAGCCCAGCTCTTTGGCAAACGTGGCCGCCTCCTAGAAAAGATAAAAAAACACACACACACACACACACAAATGAGCAGTTAATTACAGAGTCACAAACGGAGCAGAATGTCACACTCCAGACGTGAAGGTAGAGCCATCTCTCCTCACGTGTCACTTGACAATAAGAAACCCGAGTTACTGTTGCGCCGCCAACTCTTGATTTAATAGGCAGGCAGCCCACCCATTTAATCTACTGCCCCACTTCATCTCGTTTTACCACCGCAGCATTAGATAACACCGCGTCAGCCTCCGGCCACGAAACCACCATTGAAACCGTGAACATGTGCAGGAATGTGGGAATCCCCATAACTGCCGGCATTCAGCACCTACTCTATGATGCTTTAGTCTCCCAACAGGTGTAAAGTTTTTCCTTCTTTACTACAAATAATGAACCATGACATTTTTTGCTGCACAGGCTGGAGATTTGAATTTTCTCAAGCATTTCAGGCAGCCACTGGTTTACATGTATCGCCTTATGGCAAACTACTGAACCTGAACTGGAGTTGACCAATCCAAATTCATGTTGTATAGTTTGGGGAGTTTTTCGCCATTGACTCTTTAAACTAGGTGCAAGCTGCTGCACTTGGTTATCAGTCATCACAGGGTCAGGACCCCCCCCAGGAAGTCACAGATAGATCTGTGGGGTCACCACATAATTAACGGGACGAGAAACACTTTTCAAATCCATCTACATTTCCATGCATCAATAATTGAACAAAACATCATGCAGACTTGACAAGAGTCAACTGTAATGACAGAAATGGAAACCAATGGGTGCCTGGTAGAAAAACTATAGAGAATGCATTTGTAAATTTGAATCTATCCATATCCCAGCTGACAATGGGCGAGAGGCGGTCACTGGACAGGTGAGGTGCCTCATCTAGTTTGGAAATCAATAAAAAAAAAACATTGATTGACTGGAAAAACATAAAAAAATTATATTGCATACATTTAAATCTACTTGAGAATTTTTAGCATGTTTCAACTGATTTTTATCTCATGCAGAAATGAATAAAAAAAAACACTGACTAAAGAGTTATTGTCTGCGATGTTATGCTCGCCAGCATAGTTTGAAATGTGGTCAGCTGTGATGTCCAAGTATCTGATTTACTGTAAAGAGTCCAAAACACACACAGCCACTGGTGTGATCCTTTACCCGATGACAGAAGCTGTTGCTTGTCAGCTCAGAACGATGCCACATATCACAACAGACAACCTCCTGCACTAAATTCACTTTTGACCCCAGACGGGGCAATGAGTTGATGCTATGATTCTAAATAATCCAATTATCTGCAGAGGGGGGCCCGGTGTTTGCGTGACCTTGGGGAGAGGTTGACAACCTGGTCCTCAAACAGAAGGGGAGGAGATGACATGGAACAATAAGGTTACTGGTCCCTGGAGGGAAGCCTCACCGCTCTCTGGCTTGGATCAACATCACAGCGCCAGCAATATGTCAATTCATCACCCCCTATCTCTCTCCTTCAACACAGGCAGGGTCTGAGAGGCTAGTCAATTAGCCTCTGTAGTCAAGAAGCAGTTGTATAATGAGTAAAGGTGAGTCGCCTTTTCTTTTCTCCTCCCTCCGCCTCTTCAATCTATCGAGGGCTGAGGTCTCCCATTTGTTTTCATTTATTTACAACCACTTATTGACTTTTCTCCCCAGGAACGTTCCGTCACAGAGCGAGCACGAGGCATCTCGCAGGGGGGGGGGGACACGAGCAGCACGGAGAACGTCTTGTCAAAACAATGATATTTCATCTCAAAACATTTAAAAAGAGACACGTGAATGAAAGCTGGAATAACCACGGCGCTGTCGAGTGTCTCTCTCTCTAGTTAGCGGCTATAATATTTGTGAGAAAAGCTTTTCAAGAGAGAGTGGGTGTTAGAAGAAAAGATAATTGAAGCGGAGTCTATGAGCCACATGTGTACAGTGTAATCCCTTTTGGGAAATTATTAATTTCTATGAGCTGTTACGAATGCCAACATCAAAAATATTTGGTAGCATAAACTCAGCTAAAACTAATGTATTGGTGTGATAAATGCTGCATGGCTGTAAATATGCAATTACTGGGGCTACACAAGCGGGCCAATAAAAGTGGAATGAATGGCAATAAACGTCACTATTCCTTAAGGGGCTTACGGCATTAATATTCAAATATCTTATGTTTCCGGCTGTGTATGTTCCACATTTTGACGCGTGCCGGTTTGGTATGTTGTGGTGTGACGGTTTTCAAATGACGGCCCATGTGCTCCTACAGCTGTCGCAACAATGACGAGTGCTTCGAGTGACATCTGGGCAAAATCCTCTCGTGCTAAAAAAAAAAACAAAAAAACGCTTCTCGTTTGTTCCGAGATCGCAGTGATTGCACGCTCGACTCTGATGAGCCACTCGGAGTGCGATTCTCAAAAGGAGTGAGAGGACTGTTGCAGATTTCGGGGGCCAGTAAGTTCTCCACCTCCTCCTCCTTTTCCTCCTCCTCGGGCAAACAAGGTAAAAGATAACAAGGTGGGCTGAGTGCATGAGCCCTCTGCAGCCATAGTTAGTATAAAGCTATCAGAATGTGTGAGATGTTACTGCTGTCAGAGGCTTAAACAGTCAAAGGGATATTTTTAGAGAGCTTAAGCTAATAATCCAGAGCCCAGTCGGGAGGAGGAGGGGGGGGTGAGTCTACAATTTTTTTTTTTGCCAAGCAAAATGAAAGCGGAAATACACACTTCATGCAAAGGGCAGTTTTCAAAGCTTCACACTCTGTTTTTCCTCGACGCTGTAAGTGACAGGAGACGAGCAGGCCTGGTTTACAGACACTCTGCCACAGTGTGAGGTTACTCTGTGTGAACTTATTCATGCTGGATGGACTCTGATGGACTAATACCTTCTCATATACAGAGGAGCAAAGTATTCAGGGTTGTGGAGGAAAAGGCCCCTACCCACATTTTCTCATGAATTATGTAAGGTGACTTGTGGTTGGGGCACTTCTGAGGCTTGGGTAGAAACAAAACGGATCCAGTTAAATCTTCAGTACAGACTATTACCTCTTTTACACCAACAGTTTGTTTTTCCATTGCCACGAGGAGGTTCGTCTTTTCTGTTATTTTTTCCTGGCTGAGTCATGTTTCACGTCACAGACACGCCGGAAACTGAGAAGCTCTCTCACCTCACTGTCTTGCATTAAAGGTTCGCACAAAAAAATAAACTGCTCTTTCACGTTGTTCCCAAGATGATAAAAAACAATAATTACACAAACGCTCGACGTGTGTCATGACGCTGCGCTGAAATAAGTGCAGCATCAGAGGTTTGCGGGGTGTCATGTTTCCATTACTGCCAATCACTCCCGAGTCAAATTCCCTGATTGTACCCAGACAAAAGACAGATGTTGGTGGGTGCTAGTGGTTTATAACCAGTGGAAATGAGGCTCATGAGAAACTGTGTTGAAGTGAAATGATAACGCGCCAAAAGGCACAAGATTAGGAAGGAATGAACTCAACCACAACTCTGAAAAAGCCTAAAATTAGGTGGATGGTTGTGCTAATGGTAGCAGAAGATATAAATTAAACTAACTACACAAAAACCGACACTTTGACTCACTTCCCTTTCAGATAATGGGTCAATTTTTATGATTCTACGATTCTGATTGGCCACTTGGGAGCCCAGTGAACAGGCTAATGAGCTAATTATCAAAAGAAATTCATATGGTGCACTTTTTTTTTTAGCAATGAGCACAAGTTAGACTCAAGTTTCTACACACAAAATGCAAGTCCAATGTTCAAGGGATAGTTCACCCGAAAATAAAAATTCCCTGCTAAGAGGATATCAGAGGACATTTAGACTAAAAACATTGAATAAATGATGCCGTTTCAAGTTGAATTTGAATGTTGGGGCTTATGGACACTTGGATGACACCACAGGAAAAGAATGGGGGAGATTTTTTTATGTTTGAAGAAGTGTTCACAAGTTACTTCAATTGTACTTGATTTGGCTGCAACGCTGTTTACCCCTGAAACCCCCAAAGTGTTTTGTGGATTCGAACCCTTGACCCACGCCTCCATCGCCATGAAAATTCACTCATCTACTCGCCACTATAGTGGCGAGTAGATGAGTGAATTTTCATTTTTGGGTGAACTATCCCTTTAACTCTCTTTTAGCTCTGTTTTTGGTCTCTACCATCTCCTGAGAAAATACTGTACCTGGCTTACAAGCCGTTCAAATATGCAACTTCCAGACTCAATGGGTCCGTCCACTTTGCTACCACATCTCATAAGAGGCATTATTGAGAGAAGTTATCGGCTCTGAAGATTAAATATTACCTGTAACAAACCGAAGGAGAAGAATAATTTACTTTTTTTTCTCTTCTTCTCTGTGTAAGAAGTTGTTGAGCATATGTCAGGAGTGAGTTGAAGAAGAAAAAAAAATCCAATTTCAGTGTTTCCCAAAGAATCTAAATCAAAGAGCAAACCTCAGTGCTAAGGTTAATAAAAGTTGATAAGCTGAAAAGCGTAACTCCCCCAGGCCATTCAGAAAATGGGCATTTGCTTGACCGTGTTAGCCGAAGCTGATGCCGAGGCAGAAATTGAATTGTATTGTAAGGTACATTGTGTGAGTGTGTGTCTTGGGGAGGGGGTGATAGGACAGTATATCCCTGATAAGTTATTTACAACACTACCCCGGTTCTCTTCCTTCTTTCAGAGTATTTCAATAAGAGCTCATTTCAAAGACATCTGCGTTTTCAGCCTAGAATAGTTTTAGAGGAGGACCGACTTCCGCTGTTGGAGAAAATGTGTCTTTAGTCATTGAACTGTGCAAACCAGGGGAGAACAAATTATTAGATGTGGACGGATCAGTTGGAAATGACAAATCACTTACTGTAGGAACCTTTTAAGCTAAACGGAGCGGAGAACTGGCTCGTGACATCTCAAGCAATTCTGCCAATTATCACTACTTATGGACATATAGAACAATGGCATATGACATCCTCACTGTTCCCTGCACGTGTGCGTATGACATCACTGAGGCGAGTCAGACAGCTTTTCATAAATGCCCAGTAAAAACAACATCTGGCATTCAACTCAAGCGTTTCCAGCCAGATTACAGCGGCGAACATTACACAGAGGTGGGTGGGAGGGATGGAGAATGAATATCTAATGGAGGCGATGGCGTCAGTGGGGATTTGTCAGTGCCCTTGACTTGGCCTCGGGGGTCACACACACGCGACTCTTCCTGGATGTCCCGACATCGGCCCCCAGCACGAGTCCAGGCCCTGCAGAACGGGAAGCTGCCACCGCGACGATATGAGGGCCGATAGCTACCGCGGGTGATTATCAATACGATGGTGATGGTGATAGCGCCGCGCTCATGCTGGGTGAAGGGAAGGCAGCCGCCTGCTACAGTGCAGGACAGATTAGGGGGGAATAAATCACCTGTACCGAGCCCTCCTAAAGCTCCCGGGAGAGTGTAGCAATCCTGCTCAAGCATGACATGCCACAAACATGAGGGTAAACACACACACGCAGGAATAACACACTCCAGAGAGGCAGCAGTCGCTTATATTGCCTCTGGGAATTTACTCAACAACAACTGATGGCATTTCACTTCGGTTTTTACCGAGCCATTAAGTGCCATGTTTCATGTCTACCCAGTTATTTTTCTTACATTAGGGCTTGATCGCACAGTTTTAATGTGCACGTACGTTTTTTATTTTGCACTTTTGTGTTCCTGACAGATTTACATCAGCCACGCACAGACAGTGAGGCTGGATTCCTCGCTAGTGCTTCCTCCAACTCCCAAATACATTTCCTCAAAATTTGTTGTCCTATCAACGTTCCTCTAATGTCTTGAAGCTGAGTTGTAAACAAAACACTTATAAAAAAACACCTGCTAGCAATTGTGTGTGTGCTCGTTTTAAATTACTCCATTATTTCCACCTCTCCTCTACACAACTCTGTCCACTGTCTGCCAGATGGTGCATTGTTCCGAGATGGAGTTTTAGTATTAATTTTAAACTTCTGTCACATCTCTACTCGCCTCAGGCTATGTTCATTATATAATGCATCGCTGTAAAACTGCACATCTGTCACATCTGCTTAGAGAGAGGGAAGTGACTGATGACTTTACTACAGAGTATCTGCCGACTGCTGTTTAATTAAATTACTTGTTGTCAATTGTTTCGTTTACACTACATTAAATATATTAGCGGAATGGATCTGCATTAAGAAAACACAGTCTGAATGTGTTCTTATAATATTGAGTTTTGAGCGTTATTGTGTTTTGTGTCACAGTGGATTCTGCAGGGAGGGTTGTGCCACAGCCTCTCTTCATCTTCAGCATAAACAAAAAATATTTCAGTTCATTTGTAGTTTTTTTCGACTGACAGCGACACTTTGGAGATTTGGGCTCACCTGCAAAACGCCACTGAAGTAGATGGAAAATGATGCTGTCACTGCTTTAGTTAAAACTGCTGCCTGCTGTTCATTTGGTATTCTGCTGTTAAGTTGTTCTGAGCGCTGCAGCTGTTGTGCTTTAAGGGACACGGCGATGGAGCACATGAAAAGCTGGAGTTTGGAACAGATTGGAAATCAGGCTCGGCACAGTCTGAATCGTCCTTGATTCAGATTCTGTCAATCAATTCTGGACAGAGATCGTGAATTAATGGCATTAAGTTGAGCGACTGATTACTTTTAGGTCTTATCTAATTGCTATTATACAGCAATACAGGTTGTGCAAACTCCTCTGCGTTAGTGGTGTTAAATTATGCCATTTCATCGCTGTAGATACCTGCAAAACAAAAAATGGCTTCTGAATAAGTGCAACAAAAAAAAAAAACCGAAGGAAGGGAAAATAAATATTTTGGTTTGACGTTTCCCTTTAAATCCATTTTGATGAGATTCGTCCAAACTTGAAAGCAAGTGCAGGGTTGACCTGAGCTTTCATGTCGCCAATTTCAGCAGTGCCCTTTCCTGCCAATCCATTACACACCTCCAGCAACAGCCTCTGCTCTCATCTAACTCCGTCTGCCAACAAGGGCAGGAGAGAGGGCTCTGTGCAAGCCCACGGGGACGGCAGCAGCACCTACAGCACGGGTCCAAAGGTTAAACAATCGGAAACATGTGCAGTACATAAATATCTGGGCTGATAGCAATCTCAGCGAGGCAACGCAGGGTTTGCATAAAAGGGCTTAGAACACAGGATGTAACCTCAGATAGAGCAGGAGGGAGCAGGCAGGCGTTCAGCCGCTCTGGTGGGGCTAATAGAAGCCGGAGCAGCGGCAGTAGCAGCTTTGTACTGGAGGGGGGGGGGAGTCGGTTATCAGACTGATGGCCTTATCAGCACTAAGAGCCTCTATCACACATCTCTCACCTCTGGGCTCTAACAAGGGGTCAGCGAGCAGCGTCAGACAACCAGAGACTGGAAATCTCTCAAGGAACCACACTGGATGAAAGAAACTCGGTGGATTAAGCAACTTTTAACTTGTAACTCATAACTCTCATTCCACTCAGCTTAACGGATTTTAGAAATTCAAGATTGATTTGTGTCATAAAATGGTTTATTTCCATCTTATATCATAATGATTTGCTCTAGACAGATTTAACGTACAATCACAACAATAACAAAAGACCTAGTTTGTTGACGTCGTGAAGCAGCGTGGAATCATGGGAGTTGTCGTCTTCAACACCAGTGCAGATGAAAAGATTTACCCGACGTAACTCAGGCACGAATCGTGTTATAATATGTTAAGTCGTTTTTAGACATTTTAATGATGAATCCTTACAGATTATATCTTTAACCTCTCTAGGATAGTTTGCCATATTCGTGACTGTGAAAACTTACCTGAATAATTGACTTGAGGAAATATGACCTGCTAACACAACTGAGTCACATTGTTCTCAAGTGAAGTTTTACTTTTGCTTCAGTAAGTTTTACTTGATTGTCTGGGTTGTCTTGTTTGGTCAAAGTACTTCCACAGTTAGAAGATGTTTCTCTTTGTCATGCATATGAAAGCAGCTGAACTGAAATCTTGATTCCAGCTCTCTGGGGAACATTGTCAGGGTCAATAAATTAAAGTATTTTAAATTTGAAGTGACAGAAATAATGTGTTTGATTTAATCAGTAGATTAGGGTGCTGTTGAGTTTCAGTTGTCCAAACGCCCTCAAGTCAAGTCTGCTGCCGACGGCCTTGAAAAGATATTCTCTTTAAGACGTTATTTTCTGCTAAATTTATAACAATACCAATTCTTTCACACGAGAGTCTTCCAGTATGTTTTTATCGAGGATGTGTTTGTATTTTGCATGTGCTCTTCTCTCTGGTTTTAAGTGGGAAGAAAGAGGTGATGTCGGGTTATTTTCCACACATGCAAGAAATGGAACAAACCAAAAAATCCAACAACAAACTGAGCTCTTTGATTGTTGCAAATGAATCAAATCTGATCAACACACGCCCACACAGACTCAGATATCTTTTGAGTTCTAACTGTTCATTTGTAGCGAACGGATTCTGTTCTAACTTTAAGTTTGATTGTTAATTTACTCACAAATATTTAAAGGAGACAAATGGTTCTTTTTCAGATTTTCTTTCCTCTAGTGTTGTATATTGTTTTTTTTTGTGAATGTGAAAGTTCTGCAAAGTTAAAAAGCCACAAGTAAAAAAAACAAACAAGGAGCTTTGTCACTGGTCAGCAGGCCAATCAGAGCAGACTGGACTTTGTTGGGAGGGGGTCCGTAAAGTGACAGGAGCTAAAATCAAATGTTGACTGAAAAGAGGAGCTACAGCAAATGAGGAAAGGCAAAATTGTATAACCCATATTAAGATTATTGAGATCAATACATCTCCTTTAACATAATAGAGAAAATACAGTATGTGAAGCACAGCCGTCGGTTGTTGATAATGGATTTTACTATTCTGCAGTGTTGCTGTTACGTTTGTTTAATCAAATATGGCTTTTCTCTTTCTGTTTTGAATGAATACATGCATGCATAATTCAAAGTATGCAGCCGTTTTTATTCTGTGTGCTTTGCTTCAAAACATATGACCCCGTGAATAGTGATGATGATTGTGACCCTTCATTTACATTTCACTCTGGATTTGTCGAAGAGTCGGGCTGTAAACACTTTTGGCAAAGGGTTGAACCCACCTTCCTCGCAGCTCGTTGCAGCTTAATTTCCAGTAAATTCAACAGGCATTCGGTTGCAAACAAAGGTCAAGAACGCAAACCAGCTTCCTCACCCCCCCTCCCCTTCCCTGCTCCGAGCTGCTGAGAACAGTGACCATGCCCTCCTGTGTATAATAACCATATGAGCATTTGGCCCGCTCTATTTACCTCCTAATGAGAAACAAAGATCTGCTCTGGAGGGACTCGCATGCTTCAGACAATGAAAAAAAAAGCCAGGGAAGAAAAAAAAAAAAGCTCTCGGAATAATTCAAACCATTTGTGTCCACAGGGGACATGAGAGCTTTGTCTGAATAAATTGTGCATACAAAAATTGAGATGATGTCCAACGTGTTATCTGTTGATGTGGCATGAGATGGCCATTTAGCAGATGAAAAGCAGCACGGAAGGCAGCAGGCCCTTCAACGAGGAGACTAAATGCAGACAGCTAATGTAATGGATGTCGCTGGGAGGGTAAAATAACCACATGGCACCTCTGGAAGGAAGCGCCCGGCGTGATGCGATTACAAAAAAGAAACTTACAGTAAATTAGAAGAATAAATATTGCATTCAGTTCAAGTGGGAGCAACAGGCAGATAACCAGCATTTCTAAAATAAGGCCATACGTCAATATCAATATATCAATGGAATGAGGGAAATTAATTTGGTATTACATGAGGGTATATTAAGTTTATTGATTGTGTCTTTTTAATTTCTTCTCCAGATTTTTTTTACCGTGAGGAGAATGAGGGGATCCTCCAACTGATACTGTAAAACATGACCGTATAGTCTGGATGGTGGGAATACAATCACAAGTAGACAAAGGCCAGTCCTCCCGCCAACTGTGTGTGGATAAGAGGATTGGAAATGTGTGTGTGTGTGTGTGTGTGTGTGTGTAGAGGGGGCAACCGGCCAAACTCCAGGCAGCAGTGATTTGGGGGGAAGGACAGGCATGAGGGTTGTAAGGGTATCTGTGAAGCCCGCTGGTTCAAACTTCTCCGAGTCCCTCCAGCAACTAGCTGATATCCTGCACTCTCTCTCCTGCCGTGACAGATATACACTGGCCTCAGCGCCAGCGGAACGTGGCCACTATTGATCTACTCCAAGTGCAATATCTCCTCTTACATCCATAATTATTCTCCTTCAGAGGACTCCACCGTGTGCCCTCGCTGCCCGACTGGCTGGCTGGCTCTCTATCCGCCGCCTTGTTAAAGATGCTCTATGGTCTCGCATTTCATGTTGCACTGCCAACGACCCCCCCCCCTCCTCTCTCTCTCTCTTAACCCCGGCATTTTCGAATATTTCATGGTTCAGTCCCAGGGTTGGGGAAGGCGGCTTGGGCACGGCACAATTACAGTGGTTAGTCGGACTCCTCTGGTGGAGCCATGCTGGCTCCCAAAGTACCATGACTCGCAAACAGACAGGCCAGGAAAAACAGAGGAATGTTGGAGAGATCGTTTCTCTTCTGGGCTCGATCCGAACTCTGCCTGTACACCGACAGGAAAAAGCCTGTTGCAGTGTCTTGCACAGACACTTTATGTGATGGAGGGCTGGTTGCCAGCCTTTTTGCTTGTCGTCCTTTGAATTGAGACTGTGTAAATAGATGAAATAACACAGTCGTCCTCTCACAAATGAAAAAATTCAATTTAAAAGAAACAGAACACACCCTAATGCTGGCTAATGCCTTAGGAAACTTGAGGAGGACATTTATATTCGTGAGTCAGTTCACTGACTTAGACGTTTTACTACTTGTGTTCCTGCTCAGCTACATTTTAACATGTCAAACATTTCAATTGTTTTATCACTGACATAAATCAGGGAGTAAACACCTCATCAGGAGGCTTGTTAGCAGTTTCCTGCTGGTGCCATGGATGACTGGATATTGTGTTCAAAGGTAGCGACCTGTTCACTCCAATGAAAGCTGCTCACTGGGCACATTAGTCAGATGCAGGCACATGAGGTTCAGGCTTCCTCTGATGCACGAGCACTAGACTTGTTCTCTGGCTCAACCACCAGACTTCCTGGTGTCTCCTGCACAAAAGTAAATTTGTAGTTATATGCTGAAGTTGCAGCTCAGCCGTGTAATGTTCTCATCCCGCGGCTTGATGATGATATCACTTAGTGGTTCCCAACAGGTGGGTTGTGGTGGGGCATGGGTTCTAAGTAGGTCATGATCATGTGGGTCAAAGCAGCTGCTGTATTTACCAGTTGTTTTCATCGGGCCTGTTCACATGTGATGCGGTGAATAATCTTTAAACTGCCATTGTATTATTTCTGATATATCTTAAAAGCTGATTTTCAGCAAAATTGCCTTTCTTGCTGCTACCCTTCTTATTTCGAGTTCTAAGAGCCTTTTTGCGTTTCATATTATTTTCGTTGCAGTAGCCTTGTTGTTTATAATTTTTGAATTAAAATTAAAGGGCAATACAAGGACTTAAGTTTAAAGTCTGTCTAAACTGTTTTGTAAGAAGTGCTTGTGCGAACTTAGAAAATCCAAAGTTTATGGACCTGATCTGAATGGCCGCACTGACACTGAGTGAAGATTCGCTCATTAAAAGAGGGATGATATGATGAAATTAGAATACGGGGTTAAGAGCATTGGAAAAAAATTCAATCCCTGACTTCTTCCAGAGGTGTCGACCATCACTCCCATGTTTTGGGAAAATCTGTTCCCTGAGGCAACACTAGTTGGGAACTGCTGTTGTGGTTTAGGTGACACAAGCCAATTTAAATAAAACACTGGAATTTACATTGCCTCACTTTAAAGCAATGCAATGTTTACATGCGACCCCTGGGTGCATATGTCCCACAACTCAAGAGCGATTAGAGAAATTAAAGAAATGTTCTTGATGATTTTTTCAATCATGTTCCACCTGAGGGTCCTGATCTCAGGGTCGTCAACCACCGACCTAGTATCCACCCAGGAGTAAGAACAAATAGAAGCAATAAAAATAAATCAAGGCAGTTTTTGCATTCGGCAAATGATCACAGCTCATGTGCACCATGACTCATCATACAACTCACTGACTGTACGTCACACTGAAGGTCGACGTACTCCGGTGCCGAACGGAAGGCATGTGACTCATCACAGAAATAGCACATTCAATTAAAATTCAGTTGTGAAAGACACAAAAGGAGAGCAGCAGCTAATACTTCATGTCTTTTCTCCCAATGACACATTGTGATTGTTCCGCTTCGCCGGCTTTAGAGATGGTTCTGTGTTCATCCTCCCAGTTGGCCTGTGGGGCCTTGTGAATAAACACATGGAGGTTAATGTCTCATGTTTTCTCCCCCCTCCGTCCTCTGCAGACAGCTCTGACAGGAGGAGAGAGACAGAGAGAGAGAGAGAGGAGCCTAAAAGGAAAGCTGTTTCAGTAATACGCTAATCTAACCCTCACATCTCTTTGTTTTAGGCAGTGAGACGGGATATTTTCCCCGAGCTACAGTTGAGAAGCACATCTCGAGTCCGCTGTGGGTGAGCTGTCAAGGGGAAATTCTTTCTCCTATCCCTTCTTCTTCTTTTTTTTTTTTTTTGCAAGAACACCCCTCATACCCTAAGGGGTCTTCAGTGAACTTGCCGTCACCCACACATACTGGCAGCAGAGAGCACGCACTTCCACAGTCCCGCACACGTCACAGAGGCGATAAACAGCTAGGGGCCTCACCACGGAGATAAGGCTTCCAAGCAGTCTATCAAACAAACAAAGCCAAATGACGAATCTGGAGAGATGTTAAGAAATGACGCCATATTGGCCATGTATCTCCTCTGCCTGCCTGTTTTTCCATCCACATAAACACACACACACACACATATATATATATACACTCTTGTACACCCACTTCACCCTGTCCTGGAAAAATCATTAGAGCCCCTGCCGCCCCACAGACACACACACACACACTCACGCACACACACTGCATGCAGATGTAGAAAAACAGGGCTGAAAGCCAAAATGCCTGAGGGGCTTTTCATGACAATAACCTTCTGCAGAGCTGCTTGTATCCCTCCACCTAGATCACGGCGAGGTGCTGAGGGGAGGATGGGAAAATAGGTGAGATAACCACACAAAATATTAGGCAAGGAACATTGACACAAAGTACAGAGGAGGAAGAAACCCGTGTCATTTTGCTCTCATGGCCTGGAGAGATGGCAGGCTAAATGCTCTTATAAAACAGCTTGAGCATTGAAATGATGATGGCTCCTTTTACCTCAGCAAAGCACATTAATACATAGCCGAATGCTATTTCCACTTTTGTTAAATGGCTCACCTATTGAGTATTCAATTACAATGGCTGTCTCTCATTTTGGAAGATGAGGCTGGGACCCATATAAATAAGCTCCCTCTGAGTGTCGAGCTGCAGAACACATTGGGCAGCGGTGGAAGGCATGTGGCGCTCCTGTATGGGGGTGGTATGTAATGTTAATGGAAGAGGAGCGATGAGGTTGTTGGGTATTGGCTGTGGGGCAAAAAAATATATAATAAAACTAAGCTCCTCATCTGTGGTACCATTTTATTAAGGAATCACATTTTTAAACCATTTTTAACAAAAGAGCCCGAGCGCATGAAATGATCTAAACTGAGACAGCCATGAATCCTGGCTTTAAAAAAAAAAAAAAACATCAGTCAGGGTGATTAATTCAGTCTTGATTAATTGTTCCGTTTGTCTATGATATGTCTAAAATTCCACAATACAAATCCTCCAGTAATGGTTCAATCCCCCCCCATTGTGTGGTTTATCTCTTATGTTCAAATAGCAAAAGCAAATTGTGGCTAATTTTATCAGCGAATCCACTGGCATGTGGTTTTTTCCAGCAGTAATGATTCCCTCATTCAGGCCTAATTAACTGCAGCCATTAAATGGAGGGAAATGTAATGCCCTGGGTTCCATGTCAGGTAGTCAAAGGAGGACAGCACAGGAGGACTCAATTAGGCCTGCGCTGTTCCCAGGTTATCACACGACATGTTTGCCAATTAAGTGGAGTAGCGTCTGATGTCAATGCGGCTCTGTCGGCTCCATCTCAGAGGCCCTGGCAACGCAGGAACAACGCTGTAGCCTCCCCACCCACCCCCCACCCCCCAAGACAGACACTTCACTATTCCCCAAAAAGGCAGTAATTACAGGATGGATGGAAGACTGTTATATAAGTGCATAAGCTGCTGATAGGCCAGGCAGGGCTTTGCTGATGCCAGGTTTCAAACAAGTACCAGCAGGATCGAGTTGCAGCAGAATTACCCGGGGTAGACTCGGTCAGACACACAGACACATTTCAAAAGCAGGAGCGGGCCAAAACAAGAGGAGAAACAGAGGCTACTGGCATCTTCTGGAGTCTGTGGTGTTGCTGTTATGGAATTTCAAACAATCGAAAAGGGGAAACTGTGATGCGACTGAGCTCAGGTCCCAGTCATGACAAATAACGCACTGCTGGATTCTAAAAAACTTCCATCTTGCCCAAAATTATTACAAGTCACTTTGAGGAGATGAGATCGTACAGCTGCTTTAAACATATTTTCCCCGAGTGTGTGCAGCTCAGTATCGTGACTCAGTGAGTGTGGGAGAGGGAGGCAGAGACAGGCAGACACATTAGCCTTCCCTTATGGCACATTCTGCAGGGCTATAGGAGTCAGTCTGCATGATCCTGACTGTCACTGACTTGTTATGAAAGCATCACGGGCTGAGGCTGATCCATCACTTTGGGGGGGAGGTGGAAGTTGGGGCGAGAGGAGGGCCACGGGGGTGAGCGTGGGCGAGGCAGCACTGTTGCCTGTCACTCACCATGCACCACTGCATGACCGCCAACCTTGTCTGGCTCGTGCACAATGAGGGGTCTGGGGCTTGACTGTATGAGCAGTCACAGGCCAAAAGGATTCAAAACACTTCAGACAGACGTTAGACCTAGACAGACCCCGGAAGACCTCACTGCTTGAGGCGACCGAGCGCTGAATATCTGCTCTGTTTCCCGCTGAAGCTCTTATTTTGGCCCGACTTAGCCAGGTTCAATTGCGGAGAGCAAGCTCCGACAGAGTCTCCAGAAGATAATCTCCCTCGACAAACATACATTGCAATTATCCGGAGTCATTAAAGTGTAATGACTGGAGGTGTGAGCAAACAGTTACAGAACCACCCACTCGAAAATACATAACGCTTGCAAAATGTACGCCGTGGTTTAGGAGACAGAATCGTTCCTCACAGCAATTAGGGAGCGGGAGAGGGAGAGAGAGGTGCATATGTAAAAGGGAGGTCTTATACTGGGAGAGGAAAGAAAAGGGGAAAAAAGCTGAAGTCAGCAACAGCAATAAATCCTCGAATGCTGAGCAGTTTATTCCAGTTCTGTCCTGGTCTGCGGACCCCATCTCTACCCAAAGACAGGCCTCTGTTTAGTAGCTTTAGCAGCGGGGAGGCGAATCCAGTCCAGCGATCCTACACTCCCCTTCCCCTCCCCGAAGGCGCAGTTTGTCCAGGCGCTGCCTCGGAGTCAAGCTCAGCTGGCCTGTTAGACGATACTTCCCAGCAGCGCCGTGGTCTGTGACCACAGCTTGACCTCCAACCAGCTACTCGCTTTCACAGAGCCGCGAGAGAAATCGATAGATTAACCGGCATGAAATGGTGACACGATTGAGATGAATGATTACGGGGCTAATTCTTATTCATCTCTTTATGTCGCTGTGATAAGTGAGGAGTTAAATTGATACAGAGGAGAAACAAGAGCAATGAGTGGAATGAGAGAGTGGACCTGGCATTTTAATTTTGCTTTAAACGAGGTGAAAGGATATATTGTTAAACTGCAATAGAGAACATTATTTTGCTAGGATCGCACTATATTTTTGAATTTAGTGCGTTAATAAAATTAATATTTAGAAGTATTTAGTGTGGTTTTTTGATGGCAGCCTTGATTTTTATCTTGTAAAGAATATCTTAGACAGAACATATGGACTTTTACAAGGATTAATTGTTATTAACTTGTTATTAACACACATGTCCACTGAGTTGAAGCCATTTGTTAGTAGAGTAGTTGTTCAAAATTAGCACAGAAAACTAAATGTTGGTGTTGACAAATAAAAAGGTGAAGTTAGCAGGTTGCTGAAATGCTTCTATAGTTCACTACACTTTCATCACAACAACACACACCAGTTAAGTTGACTGACTATGTGTCACCGTTCTCCAACGCTATGACTCAACACCAGTGTGAGTAACATCATCCCTGGGTTTAATTTTGTAATGTTAGAATTCCTTGGACATGTCCTATTCTGACATATTTGAACTTTGGCTCTGACAGATCTGCAGATTCTGAGTCAGGGAAGTGAAGCCAATGCAGAAGTGCTTGAGACCTCTGTTCTCTGACCTGCAGGGGGCGACTCCACTGGTTGCAAAAAAAGTCAGTTTCTATAGAAATGAATAGAAAATGAACCTCCTCTCACTTGATTTATTACGTCAGTAAACATTTTCATTCAGAGTTTATCGTCTCAATCTCTGGTTTCAAGTCTTCTTCGATACATCATGATGTTCATTTTGTAAGTTATGGCCCCAGTTAGAGTAAAACAGATGATAAAGCATGGTATGCATTTACCTGGATACCAAAGCTAGTACTTTTCATTGGGAGTAGGTCACAGGTGTAGGTGTAGTCAGGCTCCACCCCCCGCCCTTCCAAATATGGACAAATTGCTGTGATGTCATGGTGACAAGCCACTTGATCCCCCCCCCAAAAAACACTTTAATCAGGTCAGCAAATGACTTGTGTCGCTTACCGTCTCGTTGCCAAACAGGATGTCGACGTAAGGCATGATCATCATCAACGGCTCTTTGAAGAACTGGCTGATGAAAGGTGCAGAGAGATTCACGCTGAAGATTTTGTTGTTTTCTGAAGCGTGCTTCGCCACTTTGAGGATCGACTCCGGGGACACAGTCAGGAAAAATCCCTGAAAAAAAAAGAAGAGAGAAGTGTTTACTTACATCATGTTTTCAGAAGTTTTACTGACGTCAACTGCGTCAGACAAATGGATCTGTACAGTACCACTGTACAGGCTGCATTATCTGTAGAGTGATGCCGGCCCCTATGGACTGAAACACTTTAAACTGCTAATTTGTGGGCTCTGGATTCTGACAGGGAAATTTTAGGATGACAAGACTTGGTATTACTGAAATAACACAGGAGTCAAAAGGGGGGAAACTGCGGCGGGGCTCAAACATTTATCTGAAATGTTTTCTTAGAACATACACAGAGCAACAAAGAAGAGGAAAGAGGGCAGGAAAAAAATCATCCAGGACAAAGCCCGTGGCTGGGCTCCAAGGCTCGTACTGGAGGAAGCGGCGTGCACGTATCCGATGATAGGGCGAACAAAAGTCTCGTCTGGACTCTCCTTACTTGGAAACAAGAGAGGCAGGTTATGTGAATGAATACAAATCAGGTAAGAAAACACCTTTGTGTTTCAGGTGGAAACCTGACGCGAGACTCTCCTGCGAGCCGCACAAAAACACTCCTCCTTTGATACTGATCTCCTTAACCTTGTTTTTCAGCAACAAGCTGCTCTGTAAAACCACTGTGTCACAATAGGGGCAAAGTGGGGGTTCAGGCACAGTGATACATTTAATCTGGCTGAAAAGCTTCCATTGTGGGCAATGGTGCAGTTCTCATTAAAGCGCTATGACATTTGCAGCGACGGAGGGCCGACCTCCACGAAGAAAGAAAAGGGTATAATACCGATGAAGGTGACTATGTCGTCAGTCAAATGTACGAGTCATTACAATACAGCCATGCTAAGCAGCTAAATTCCTAATTATACCATACATCCTTGATGCTATTCACTCTGTTGTTCCTCTGCAGTACTGTGTTACCTGTGGGTTTTTTGGGGTGTCTTTAAGTGGAGGCCCAGGTCAGCGCCTGTGGTCGCTGCACCATCTGTTGAAGGCTAAAAAGGTGTTTCAGTGGGTCTGGGAGCACAGAAGGAACTCACTGTGGGCTAATGGCCCATCACTGACACTGACATTTTTCTTTTGCGGCGTGCCAACACGTCAGGGGGAAGGGGAGATTGTTTTCTGACACAAATGGTCTTTTTTTCGGGGTGGGTGGGGGGTAGTTGAAAATAAACTGTCATGGTTACCGTAATGTTAACGCTGATCAAAGGCCGGCGGCTCGATCAAATATCCTGAGGGGTTTTGAACTTTAAAAGCTGAGCCACAGCTTCTCTAATCACACACTGGCTCTGTGTAATTTACTTCTAACCTCAGTACCACTGCCAGTGCCATCACAAATTGCCCAGAAATCAGTACTGAAATACATTAACTAATTTCTGAATGAATTATATCCATGTCGTGCTAAAATACGCTCATCCTGTCGTACTTAATTGATATTTGAGCACTCAGGTCCCTTTGATTCGATGTGATTATTTACGGATGTCACAACCAGCAACCACAAGGCAAGGACTCAAAACACAAAACAGAGCAGGTCCAAAAAAACGTTCAAGGTCTTTACTGAGCAAAGGTAAACAAATCCAGAGGGTGAGGCAAACTTGAGGTCAAGGAACTACCGAGTCAAAGACACTTGAAGACTAACACGAAGAAATGATGGCAGGCTTTCCACCAGGATGAAATGCCAAAAAAACAGGAAGTGAAAACGAAATTACAGAAAACACGAGAATGTATCAAGTAAAAATACTGCAGTCAAAACAGACAAAATTCTTTAAAACTAAACACCAGTAGAAACCCGCATTTTGACATTTAGTGATTCTTACACCTTAAAGTCATCTTCTACCTGGGCTGCATCTTCCTGTAATTGGTTTGTAGATGGGTGTGTTAGCAATTCGGCGATTGCATTTGCGTAAAGTAAGCGCATAGAAAATGTTGTCTGGCACTGGAATGTGTATGTATATATATTTTGGAAAATGTTGCATTTCAAATTTAAACCTTTAATGAGCCTCTCACAAAAATCATAAAGACCATTTTTCCCACCAGGCTCAAAACGTTGTTGTGACTCCATTGTGACTCGAGGGGGGGAAAAAGTCTCAGTTTGAGCTTTGTGAAATTCCACTTCCCATCGGTAGTCTCTGTCACTACGCAACAGGAGAAGTTAAGTCTTTAGTGCTGCGGTGCAGATCATGTATCAAGAATACCAGATCCAGTTTCCCAGGTGTCAGGGAGCCTTGTGAAGTGGGGTGACTATCACATTTCCAGGTCAAGATTATCAAAGCCACGGGTACACTTCGCACAACTTCCACCCAGCCAAAACATTCAATGAAAGAATTCAGAAAAGCATTTTCCTGGCAGACAAAGATGTGGAGCAATGTTTGGCCATGTCAAGTGGTAATTTGAGGGAAGAGTTGGAAAGGCAGGGCATCCATTTTCAATGTTTACCCTAAAGAGAGGAATGACTTCCACTTTACTCACACAAAGAAAACGTCTAAATGCTACTCTGAGGTGAAATTAGTGGTAATCTAACCATAAAGATCCTAACTACCCAGCAGCAGCAGCAGCAGCACGCTATCACACTTTCCCTGCATTGTATCTGTGTTTCTCCCGGGGCTGCTCACATCTGAAAAGCTGGGTGTGATGGATGGCGAGGTGTCACTGGGCTTAAAATAAAAGTGGACATCTGAAGGGTAAAAATGATCTATTTTGGGAAGGGCATTTTCATTTGCACCAGAAGCAGCAGAGGTGGTCATGGAAAAATACTTTTTTCTTTCTTCCAGGTCTATTTTAATTCTGCAGGGAGAAGGGGGAGTGTTCAAAGTACTGTGTCATGAAGATTTAGTTTGACACTTCCTATTACCAGGGAATGATGGAGGGGATTTAAACCGACACCTCCTCAGTGAAAAGACTAATAATGGACACTGCAATCACACTTAATTCCATCAAGTTTCCAGATCCGAGTCAAGTTTATTAGAAAAGCAACAATCCACCTGCCCAGCACCAAATGGCAAAGAGACAATGGTGACTACCTGGCAAATATTGTGGTGGAGACCAAAAACAGAGCTACAAGAGTGCAAATACTGGGCCTAGGTTCATGACTCTGAACAAATGAGTACTGATGTTGCTCAGTGTCAGTCTGAAAACAAGTTCATCATATCTTCTTTATAAGGTAAGAATATGTCTTTACAACATTTAGCAATCGATGCTTTGGCTCCACTTTAGAGTCGTCCATCTTTACAGTATAAACAGTCTATGGTCAAAACAGAGGACACAGTAATTGTCATGTGTTATGTTTTGTCTTCAGTGGAAGGATTGTTCCTGGTTTGTGTCTCATCCTCTCACCACCACCAGTAGCAGCACCAACGTTTCTGTGATTAAGTGCTATCATCAGTCTGAAAACTGCCAAAACCAAGTGCGACTCACAAATTCAAGAAACCACGAGTTCTGTGCAATGTCACACGACCGACTAGAAACCACATAATCGCTCTGATACAAGAAAAGAACATTGCATCTTTTTCTGGGTTACAAATTACTTGCTATTTTGTGCTATTTATTTGTGTCACCGTTGATGTGCAAAGCCTTGTGTGTGGGGAAATTTGATTGGGTGAAAGACAAATGTGACTTAAATGTTAAGGGACCCTTTTTAGGAATTAATTGGAGAAACCCAGTAGAGACAATCTAGCAATAGGTACCTGTAGAGAGAAGAAACAGAAATAAAGGAGCCGAAACAGCCAGAAATGACAACTTCTACAAAGTAATATAAAGACTTCACGTATTCACCAAACAGTAGCTTTTATATCATTTTCAAAGCGACTTTCATTTCAAGTATAGAGGCGTTTGTTCCAGTTATAAATTCCTCGCTGTCAGGAGAGCCCTGAGAGCTAACCGGCAGTGTTTCAAAGCTTTACAGAAGCCGCCCAGGCCATGCTATCCCTGTCATTACCATAGACAGCCCCCCATCATGCTCTCTGGTGCACAGGGTTCATTACACAGAATTAGATGTCACACAGATCAGAGCGCGTGTGATGCCACACACTGCTCTCCTCGTCAGTTATCTCTGTAAAGCACCGTTGCGAGGTGGATCGATAGCTGAGGTTTGGAGCTTCATTAGCTCAGTATGACTCCATCTCCATCAAGACACCTCTGGTACGCCACGCTAGAGCCGCGAGATATATTTTACTCTGCGAATCCTGAAGGTCCCGCTGTTTTACACACAAGCACGCGGGGACAAACAAGACCTTCGCACATGATGGCGGGGGGTTGGGGGAGAATCTGTGTCAGTCTCCGGCTCGATAAACCAGCAGAGAGAAAGAGGACAAACAAACAGAGGTAAGTGATTAATGGTGTCACAAAAAGCATTGAGAGGAGGAAAAAGAAAAATCACAAGGATGAAAGGACCGCATTTAAGGTTTTTTCGCTTCAAATGAAAACGAGTGGGGGAGAGGAGCTACAAAGCCAACTGGGATTTTCTCGATGCTAATGATGTTTTGTTTGCATCAAAAAACGGCCAGTTGGTTTCATTTAGAATTAAACCTACAGAGGAGATAAATGTGTAACAACCCTCGCGACATGATTCAGCATTCCCCGCACTTTTAGGATGTTTGATCTGACTTGCGAGGCGATTCAGCTGCACCGATAGCATCTGCCTCCTCGTCTCCTTCTCTCTTCCATTAAGAATGATGTTCTGGTGGGGCTTATCAGATATCTAGGAATTCATCCACTTCTTCTGGAGGCAGCTGGAGGGAAGCCAACTGTACTGGAAACAGAAGGGGAGGGCCGCGCGTTTTAAAGGCCACTCGGAGACCGGGAGAAAGGGGGCTATCGTGTCAGCCGGGATCTCCAGGGCAACATAAATGTGCCACGAACGCTGGATTTAACAAGTGGGCAGAGACATCACTTACCGACTGCTGCAGTATTTATTTATATATCATTTACTCTGGTTTAAATATTACCCGATTCTCAAGTTAGCAGATATTTCCCCAGTCAGGAAGGTCTCTCGTGCTGGATTTGAAATATAGTGGAGCATGCCCGAAGGTCGCTGCTATAACCAAACATACCTGGCCAAGGTCGCTTTAATGAGCGCGGATAAAACAAGACATTAGAGCCAACCACAGAACACTTAAGGGGAGTGTGTGTCACAGTACCTGCCTGCAATTTGTACAACCATCAGAGACCGTAATTACATTAACCTCAGACGCCTCCACTCCTGTGAAGTAACAGATGAAACTACCCTTAGAAAAATAAAAAAAGGTGACGCTAACTCCAGCTTTGCAGTTGAGGTTTTTTTCGCTGGCATCACAACATTGGGAGAATTAGTTTGATTTGAGTGTTATCTCACTAAAACTAATTTGAGATCAGCTCCGGGGTCTTTTCAGATGGCTGCTGTTTTGCTCTCCTGTTAAGCTCCACAGTTTCCCCAAAAAAATGTGTTGGCCAGGGGAAGAGGCCAGCCCGAGCGCGGAGAGAGAGGGATGCCAAGGAATGTACTTAAGATCTAAAACAGACAAGATTTAAAGCCAAGAGCATTTAAATGCCAATACTAATCCACAAAATAATTCACCGCAGAGTACAAACTGACTCTCCCTTACAGATACCATATGTTACCTCTGTGAAGAGATGAAACGTGAAAAGCGATGCCAGAAGAGGTGCTTTCTTCTCCTAAAACTGTGTTATGTCGGTAATGAAAAAGAAAACCATGCTTCTCTCTTTCTCTCCTCATGCTCTGAAGCCCAGTCTGTATTTTTTCGACTCTCTCTGGTTTCTACTGTAGTGCTTGCCTCCATCTTTGGGAGATTAGCCCAGAACAAACTATTTGGTTTGCAGGGAGTTAAAATTTGCTAATGCACACACTCTCAAGTGTCCTTGTCTGCCACACTGCACTTAATTAGCATTTTAGTGCGAGCAGTTCTCTCTCCTTCAGTACCTCTGAAGGGGAAACATCACTCCGACTCACACAAATACACACACACATACACTTCTGGAGTCAAGTTGGGCTCCTGTAGTTTCTTACACGGTTTGAGAACAGGATGGGGAATGGAAAGGGGCGTTTGTGGGGGTCGATGGAAAAACGGGATAAAAGCCTGCGATGTGAAAACAGATGTCGGGGCCTCAGAGTTGTCTCTTCTCAACCGGCTTGAAAGGACGTATTAATATATGGGTCAGATGTATAAAGCAGAGGTTCAGTGTCGGAGTGTCGACACTGCAGAAGGGGTTTCCAGTTTCAGCGACTCGAAGGTTGCTCACAGACAGAAACCAAACCTCCGCAGACATTCCTGCTGCTGGGAAGTGAATATTTCCAAATGTGCCACTCCGTAGATGTAAATGAATTAGTGCGCTTAACTCCAACGCTAAAACGAGGAGCCAAGGAGACAATCTCTCACTGTTCGCAAGTCGCTCCGGTGAAAGCCAGCGCACTAGGTTGGAAAATTACAGGTAATTGCCGAAGCCATTGAATCCAGTTTGGTTTTGGTTGAAAGACTAAAATAACAAAGCTCTGATTGCTGAAAAGACAAGGGCAGGGAGCTGGGAGGCCCTGTTGCTAAGAGTTAATTTGATACATATTTCTCCCCCTTGAAATGTCTGAGGTACTGGCAAGAGACGGTGAAAGAAAAAAAAGAGAGTGCGAGGGGAGGGTGAGACCCCCGCTCTGTCTGCAAATACTATCCATCTGCCATATTACATTTAACCAGCATGAGAAGCTAAGGGAGCGCCCTTGCACAATATTGTGTGAAGGCTGTCAAACTCAATGCAGGAGCTCGGTGCCCACTGCTCAGAGCGGAGGACATGGGGCCGCTTAAATTTAGTCTAATAATAACTTCAGACTGTGTGTGTGTGCGCTCGGCAGCGGCAAAGGGGAACATGTGGCAAAAAATAACTCTGTAATCATTTACGCCAGTTGAAATAAAATTCATCTAATTCAAACTGTAATGTGGTGACCCCCCCACCCGCAGCAAGAAAACACCAACAGCGATCAACAGCTTCTTGCTCAATCACCAAATTACAAATGGAAATAGAGAATTAAAAAGTTGCGGGAGATTGAAAATATGATTTTGAAAGTGTTGTTTATCTGGTGCCATCATTTTGTAGCATTGTTGTTTAAAAATTTAAATTTTTAGATATACTGTAGTTGATTGTGTTTACATATTATACCAAATTTATAAATCTACATTTATGCATTAAAAAAGACATTTAAGACGTTTACACCCTCTAATCGAAGGTGGGCGACACCAGCACCCACTTGTGAGCTTAGCTTATTTTCAAATCTTCTGAAACTAAACCCCTAGACCACCACATGGTGATACCATTCAGAGACATCCCCAATCCTCTCCTGCCCTCTCCTTGTCCACAGACACGGCTGCTTTAGTCCCGGTTGTCTCACACACACACACCTTTGCAACTGAAATATCCAGTGAAGCAGTGGGCTATTGGGCTTCTTGCTTCCAGAGTTTCACGGCAGCCAAGACCACGGCCACCGATAAGCCAGCAGTTCAAATAGCTCGGGACAACTGAGGTCTCGGGCCTTCAGGAAACTCTGGAGGCGAGAAGCCGTCTACTTCATGGGACATTTCTGTCTGTGTGTACTGCCACTGGAGTCATAGCCAAAACTTAGGGGTGAAGTTACCCCGTAAAAGAGGTTCTCCAGCACTTCCATAAACCTGGTGGAACCACAACTGGCAAGAGTTTAAAAAGAACAGACAGAGGTGAAGCGGGAAAAGCTGATATCCTTGTTGCGAGGTTTACACTCACGATATCCTGGATGCTACAGTTTCCATAATCCAACATGACAATGTCTTTTCATCAAACCCTGGCTCCTGGTTAATGCCAATGACTTTGAAACTCCCAAGCCCCCAGTCTGTAACACATGCAGGCTCGCAGTTCAGTTGTAGTCATAGACAAAGCCAAGGCTCTTTGAAAAGCTGCTCCAGAGTGTCAGTAGATGTTTTCATCCTGCTCCTCACCTCTCATTGCCTCTCACAGTCGATCTTATCTTGTTGAATATTTGGCATTAAATAATTCACTTTATTGAGAAGATCACTGAGAAATATGTTTTAATCTATAGGCTCCATTTCCTGAATATATAATGAATGAGACAACATGTCTGTTACACACTTTATCAAACTGGATAAAATAAAAGGCTCAAAATATATTTAAATCTGAATATTCAGTAAAGTTACACTAAACAACTAAGAGCATAAAAACAACTATATTCAAATACCAATTCAAAAAGAAAGTTTTTAAAGCACAGTTGTTTTTATTCAAATGGTCAATAGACACATTTTCTACCAAAATCATAAATAACTTGAAAGTTCTGGATGACAAATTTTCAACTAAACCTTTGTACCTGCTGACTTTAAAAAGATAAAATCTCAGACAGCTGACCCTGAGGTTTCTGTGTCTCGGAACCTCAGTGACACAACACGGCGCTAACACTCACTACTCCGAGAAAAAAAAAAATCAATTGCCTGGAGTCAAGAAGTGTGAACTTTCATACCCTAAGCCCAATTTCCCTGAAAGTGGAGGTCCTAAATCAAATCAAGCCGAGCCAATGCACCGTGGAATTATGCAAAAAAAAAACGACACCGCCATATAAAATGACAACTGGTAAGAAATACTGTCAAGGCTTGGAAACTTCAGAGCCTGTTTATCCACTCCGTGTTTTTATCTTCCTGGCGCTGTGATGATGCTTCAAGTCGACTCTTGCTTGTCTTTGTTTATAGTCGAGCCAAGAGGGTGAAATATGGAGTGCGCTCAGGTGACGTAAACATACAAAGAGGAAGAGCAGAAACTGTGCACGTTAACCGAAGCGTTTACTGGTCTTATCAGTGCGAGATTAAATAAAGCGGCTTTTGTTACCATAGTGTTTTGATTGTTAATAGAAAAAAGGGTCAGTTTCTGCTTAAACGTGAAAATTGCCTTTACGATTCACTGCTGGGTGAGAAGTATACGTCCCTTCCTGTGGGCGGCTAATCACCGATGGCGGTACCTCAGCACGACTTCAAAATCTTCGTGATCAAAAGAAAGACAGGAAAAGAAAAACACACACACACAAGACTGAAAGACACTGAGGGAGCTTTCAAGTTTTGAAAATGAATGCATGATAATACCATTAAAAGTTGGCCACCGCTCCTGCGCTTAAATTTCTGTCCGTGAGTTATTGTGAAAGTTATCGCTCTCCACTGGGCTAAACAGATATTTTCCTCCCTCGAAGCACTCAAATATTATTAGTGTAGTGTGCTAAGAGCCTCTCTCACATGGGAATAGCATCTCAGGCTGAGATGGATATAATCACAGCCAGAAATAAAAAACAAGTCTTTCTTGAGCATCAAACAAACCCCCAAAAAGGAAAAATCATAAAATTCAGATGCTGCTGGTGGTGGTGGAGGAGGTGGGCGTCAGGGTTGTCTGCCAAAGACACAAGTAACAGGGTGAAGGAAAGTGTTAGATGTTAAATTAAAATCGTTCCGAGGCATTAGCATTCTTAATTCTGACTTATTAGTGCTCTATATTATTGCTCTCAGAGGGACACATGACTGACAACCACCAGGGACCTGCCTCATTCAGGGTTAAGAGACTGCTCTGACACGGAAGCGGCTAATTTAAGTCTAAAAATGCAGCCGCCCTTCCCCCAGCCTGACTCGGAGGAAAGAGAAATGTTTCCATGGTAATACCCAGTAACACTTGTTGACCAGTGACACTAAGGAAAAGGAGGATAACATGGCTCATAATGTGTTTGACAACCAGTAAGGCTGTTATCTTCCATCTTTGTCGCTCCTTTTTTCTGGATATTTTTTCCCCCCTACATTTGTTTTTGTATCATATTTTTTGGGGCAATGTTTCCTCATCAGTGTCGACTTTTATAGTTTCTTTTCTCCAGAATGTCTCGAGTCAAATTTAGCCAAAGAAAATCTGAATAAATGTGTGTTTATCTGTGTGTTTACTGTTATAAGACATGTCTGCAATAGAAGTTGGGTGCATTGAGATACACAGTTGGTGGCAGGAATGTTTTCAGCTGCCAGGGCACAATGAGATGATGTAATTATAGGAGAACGTGACAAACTTCCAACGAATGACAACATGGTGGAAAACGTGATAGAGAAATGAGGCTTTTATGTTTGTATCATGTCTTACTAATGAGCTGCAGGCTCACTTACCAGTAATGTATGGAAACATGCATGAATTCAAATTTCCCTTTGATTTTCTGTGAAATCTTGTGCGACATTTTTCAGGGAAACTTCCCTACAGATGTGATGTGTTTATGTGCAGCTGTGTTTATGAGATTCAGTTGAAGTTTAACTCAAAATTAAAAAGGTTAACATCACTAAAAACTTCAAACAAACCCTGTACATTTCCAAGACGATTTATAAACTTCCTGCAGGAGTGAAAGCAAATGAAACCTTTAAAGTTCATACAAACAACTCATACAGGTGTGACAACCTGTTGGTGAGTTGGTAAGTCTGTCTGTACAAAGGCAGCGTTGGAACAAACTGTTCCTTCTACTCCACCCTCTGATGCATCACCAGGACAATGCCAAGCTGCAGGGAGTCATTCTGTACGTTGTTATCAGAATGGTGAGAGAAATGCAATTAGAAAAAAAAAAAAAGGTCACAGAGTTGGTGTGACATAACGAACCAAACCACACCTACACAGACAAGAACAAGACAATCAGCTTCTGCAACAGTGTTTTCTTAACAGCTATATAACTATGTTTGTTTATCTTGGAATGGGATGTAAAACGTTTAACGAGTAGTATTAGTCTCAATTTACCCAGAGGTGTTCTACCTACAATAGTGAGCAACTAAAGGCTTTGTGTAACTGCTGAAACTGAGATAGATCTCATAATCTCTCCACATCAACATTTACTTCATTTCACAGGTGCAGGTATTGGCCACTAAACCGAGAGATTAAACTGTTCACAACTCTGTTTGTAATCACGATATTAACGATAAATCAAGACCGTCTCTTCTCTGTGAGGATTTTAAACCTCTTTAGCGGAGACCTCAGAAAAGACCAGTCGCCCTCCTGCCTAATTTACTCTGACGAGAGCCTCTCAGACGGTCGGGAAAGTAATCCTCAGCTTCAACACCCACATTCATTTTCCTAAAATTTCAAAGTGCTTGAGATTTCTAAGTGCAGCGGCCTAAATGAAATACACAGGGTGTGGAGTGCTACATAGCAAATGTGTGAATCATCTTTCCATAATTTTACTGATAGTGCAGCACAATGTGTGCCAGTGTTTGGTGACTGGAGGATTGGCCTCTTCAAAGACAAAGAAACATTAAGAAGAATTTTGGTATCCAACGTGTCAGTCTGGTTACTTAATATACACCCACATTTCCTCCAGCTCAGCCGCAACATGAAAAATTACCACTTAAGGGAAAAATAAACGTATAAAGCTGGTCTAAGGAGCAGGAGGTGGAAGGTTGGCTTCTAATTGCTGGAGGGGAAAGAAACCATGTTAGAGTAAACAAAGTCTGATCGATGGTGGGGATTATATCAGAAAGAGCCTTTGGCCTTTGGCCAAGATGAGCAAACACGCCGGTCTCTGTCTCTGCTGCAGATGGGAAAAGAATTGCCAAAGCAAAGAGCTGTTGAGTTAAAAGCATTATATTTCACAGAGGGGGGAGCAGATAGAGCGTAGTACAATGCCAAATATGACATGTAGCCAACTATATCACGTCTTGGCTATTTGTATCAGACAGAAACGCCAGTAGATAAGAGAGCAGTGTTGTGAGTTTGATGGAAGGCTGTTCCGGCTGGGGGCTTAGCTTTAGGTCAGGCTATACTCCCATGGCGCAGCAGTGCTGTGAGTGAAACCTCTCCATCACCACACGCACAAGTTCAATGCGCTGTTAGCTGGTCACGGCCGGGAAGAAATGTATTCTGTGTACTGCCGGCTTCAATGTGGCGATTGCAATTCACATAAGCCACTTAAGGAAATCTGCAGAGGGAGAGAAAAAGGTATAAAACTGACAGGGGCTTACGAGTTATTGGAGCCTTTTAAACACGGAGGCTCCTCATCAGACAGGGTCTTGGGGTTTTTTTCCTCCACCAAGTCTTGTAAATGAGTTCACTCCGTTGCCTTTAAAACCCCGGTAAAGGTATTAAATCTGAAAATAACATAATTCATTACCTCTGTCTGAAGCATGTTTAACTTGAAGATGTAATACGAGCAAAAGTGCTTTGGTCTTGGTTGCAAGGATTTAAAAGTGCAAAATGTAAGCTATTCTGTCTGGGATGTCATTCAGCACAAAAGGAATACTAATGACTTCTGAATCCATTTAGTGACTCACTTCAATTTGTGATTTATATTAATGGGCCATGTATTGCTCTCTGCACATCCAACGGGGCTGTGTTCTGCTAAATTTCACCGTAATATTCATGTCGATAAGCAGGTGACGACTTGGAGAAAGGGCTGATTATATTTGCTAATCCCCAAAGAAATTAGGCGAGATTGATGAAAGCGTGCATATACTCCACACAAAGCCTTGGGAGTCTCTGGAAGCTGTTACCATGGTGGTATCCCATTAGAATAACAAACATTTCCCCTGGATGTTTAACATCGCTTCCCAGTGAGCACAGCCCTCCCTAAACCTCCTCTCCCTCTCCCTCAAACACCTGCCTTCACATTTTCCACTTCTGAAATTCCACCAGCCACTTGTAAAAAAAAAAAGAAAAAAAAAGGGTGAAATATGAAATGCAGTTACGAGAAAACTTGAGTGCCAAAAAAAGGACTTTTCTTCAAAACCCGTAATAACTTTCCATGGGAATAGGGAGAAACTTAAAAAGAATAACACTTCCCCTTGATTTTCTACTCCTACCACTTTTTTAAGCAGGCAGTGAATTTCCTGGAGTGATAAGGGCTTAGCCAATGTAATCCTCAGAGGACCCTTCTCTGGTATGCCAGGAATCAAGAAACCTTTCCCTCTCGGAAAATAAAAAAAAGAAGAAGAAGAAGAAGACAGAGAGAGGGAGGCAACAGTAGGTTTAGGAAGGAGGAGGAGAGGCAGCCAGCATGCCATCTCCCACACATGCTGTCGAATGCAAACTAGCAAATGTGTGGAAAGAGCAGCCGGACTCGCCTCAGCTGGAGATCAACAGAGGAATATTGATATGACAATGGAAGGGGCTTCCCTGACTCAGACAGCAGGGGCCACCAAGGATGCTCTAATTGGCCTCACGGAAGGAAGGCGGCCGGGGCAGGGGTGGGTTGGGGGCACCCCATAAATGTTTCACGCAGATTGATTCATTATCAGTTTGCTCGACAGGCTGGGTGGGCCTCGTAAAAGTGTACCATCTTGAACTGGTAGCATGTAAGTCACTGTCACCGCGGCAGGACAGAATATATCATCCTGACCTTTCACTTCAGATATTGAAATGAGAGCCAGAAACATGACTTGCCACGCTGCAGGACTACTACTCTTGCATTTCAAAACGCGGGGAGTGGAGGGATAGCGCAATGATAGGCGACAGTGCAAGGGAAAACATTAATAATTTACGAATGTCTCCTCTGTCAGGATATGCCAAGCTATGATGTGCTGTCTTTTTTTTCTTTTTTTCTTACACCAGATGTCAAAGCTGGCTGGCAAGCTCAAGGTATAAATATTCTCCCGAGTAAGGAGCGACGGCGTGTACAACATGAAAGGTGTTTTATCTGTAGCGTCACGCAAAAATAGATCTGAAAAGTTAAACTAATAAATCCATTTACTGACTCGTGTAACTCCTGGTTTACATTACCGACCAATTAATGTCTTCTGGATCATTATAAAAGCCCCCACATACTATCCACCGTAACAGTTTGCTACATGAGAGATCATAAAATTTTACAGCCAAACTCTCCTACGTCTCCTAATGTGGTTGAACTGACATTTTTTCAAAGTGATAAATGTGCACAAATTATTCAATATCCCACAAAAACTAATCCGTCCGCTGAAAAAAAAAAAAGAAAGAAAGAACTGCAGGCTTCACAGACACGCAGAGCCGCTGAAGATCACTGGCAGCCATTTAAGAGCCGTGAGAAAGGCAGTTGAGCATCTCGGCTTCTCGCTGGGTGGTTGGATACATGTGGTTGACACATTTGCATCTTCAAAGATGCACACAGACAAACTCAATATGTGTGAGAATGTCTGGGCGGCATGTGGAAAACCCCAGTCCTTCCTCTGAAGAGGTTTCCTCCCCCCCCCCAGCTCAAAGACTACGCGACGCTCTCAGTCCTTCAACTGTCAAGCCGTCGCTTCAACACCGAGTTGTAAACAAGTTGCTCGGAATGGATGCACGGAAAACAGTTGCCGTGCACCGTGCAGCACTGTCGGCTCTGCACCAAACCAGAGAGGCGCTGCAGGAAACTACAAATCAGGAGCCATTACACAGCAACAAATATGACAGGAACCTTGCTGCACATTATTTGAGCTCCAAGACTCATTCACTCACTGTCTCTTCCAATGAGCGTGAACAATGCAAGCAGAGTGTGCATTGTGCTGCAGAGCAGGAGACAGTTCCCCCTGAATTGGGGGTAAATTACAAAAGAGGCCTGTGCAAATTAGACGTGATGGCTTCATAATGCATCTGAAGTGTCAGCTTCTCCAGAAATCTATCCCCAGGCTACACTCCACGGATTGATGCTTTGAACTTACAATTATTCCTGCCAAAACGCTGCAATCACCACGCTGTAAAACAATCATTCAAGCATTACAAAACACACAAGATCAATGGTGACTCAGTTGTTGGCAGCGACGCAGTTAGCAACATAAAGTACGAAGTTAATCTACATCTGCAAAAGAACACATAACAAGTGTGTGAGTCGTTTATTTTTTATTCCTCCCTTTTAAATGCAACTTTTGAATGAGGTCCTGGAAAGAAGATTAATATCTGTGAAGTGTTTGTAGTGGTTTTAATCCTCAGAGACCATTTGTTACAGAAGGAGGCAGAGGACCGGAGGGAAACAGCTGTATTTCAAGAGGAACCATCCAGAGCTGTGTTGCCTCCTGATATTCATTTGCTGGGGGAATGTAAGTGCACAGTTCCATACGATTACAGCACTGAGAGGACTCATAAACAGCAGCACAAGTCCCGGAACAGGATCCGGCGTCTGTGCAAATGCTGAGCAATTTCATATTACAATATGACCTCTTACTCATGCATTATTCTGCTTGCGGAGAAATAAATTACCTTTGTAATTTGGGACACCTCCAACGGCGCTACCGGGTGCCGTTTGTTGCCAATATGTCGAGCGATCGCGAAGCTCGGCAGACTAAAAGAGAGACTAAGCCCAGGAGGGATGACTGGGTCGAACACCTCAGTTGAACCGGAAAAAGTGACCACAATGGTTGAGTAGAGTGAGACTCTGAGAGTAAAATGGAGCCTGAGGGAGAAGCAGAGAGAGAGAGAGAGAAAAAAATGCTTCCTGTAAACACAGACTCAGAATTATTTACTCACAAGGCTAAATATTAAAGTATCGTCTCATCCTTAATTAAGTCGTGTTTATATTTCCCAGTGACGGGTCAGTGGTATACATAGGACGTCTAGTTGAGATGCATCAGTGCCGTCTCCTCAACAGCGCCTGCTACATAATTAATACACACACTGACATGACATGGATATGATATGACAAGAGTATCAGAGGCGAAGAGTTAGAAGAAGAGCTGAGCGGATGCATTTTTCATGAACTGCAGAGCTCCCCAGCCAAAGTTCTAGACATGATGTTTCAGTTTCACAGACGAAAAAAGGAGCACAGAGGGCAGGGGAAGCAAATATGTGGCTGTATGAAGACAAACCTGGGAATTCACATGCAATCGCACCCACACTGATAATTCACATCTCAGATCACACAGCCAGTGATGCTGAGGACTTTGATCGCCCTCGCGTCTCCCTCCCGGCTATCGGCTCGGGGTCTTGTTCGAAAAACTGCAAATGCGATACAACATCCTCTTCATCTTTTTTGCCTTCCACTGACGCCTCAACATCTGATGGGTTGTGGCGTTACTGCATCTGCTGATACTTAATAAAAGTGAAGGCTGGATTTCTTTAAGGGCAACATTTTCCATTTCTTTCACCATTTCTCCTCAGATTGGTGAAGATATAAATAGCCTCGATTTCTCATCCTGTGGCAGACAAAAAAAAAATATAGAAAAGCTCCACACAGGTGTGGAGAAGAATTCATTTTGCTGTGTATTTGGACAGGGCTGCTCTGCCTTGCCGCCGGGATGGGGGCCTTACAGGGGCCATTCCTCCTTATTCGGAGCCATTACCACCCCACTGTCACTGTCAGTCTGTCCCCTCACCCATCACAGAGCGCAGAGCAGCCCCACAGCCCGTCTCAAACTCACAACTAAATCACATTCTACGCACAAACGGCCGGAGCCGTGCAGCATCTACTGTATAATCTAATCTGTCCATCTCCTGTGTCCCTGCACACACACACACACACGGATGGCAGGCCTGCATCTCAGCACCTCAATCATGTACATTTCCGCTGTGTGTGGTGAAACAAGAGACGGTAATGCAAATCAGAAATCAGGATTTGCCTCGGTAATTGGGGCTTTATCAGCTCATTAAGAAACAGGGAGGCATCGCTGAAATGAGCATACAATATTCCCATTAAAACTGCCAAAGGAGAGAGCACTTAGAACATATCAGCACAAGTCCTTGGGAGCGAGAGGGAAGCAGCTGTGATTGATAAGGTTACTATCTTGTCAGTTAAAAAAAAGAAAAAAGAAAACACCTTGGGGAAGCAGCAATTTAGCAGAAAGAACGGAGCAAATGTTCTCAGGTGGCCCTGACGGCCACTTGTCTGCCCCTCACTGTTCTAATGCCCGATACAAAATGGCACATCTTATTAAAACTTTGACAGATTTATTATTACAGTTGTTTAACCTCTTCATAATCAAATCATGTTAGGGGTTCAAGGGTACAAGGAGACTCTCTCCCACTGAATTACAATCACTTTGATTTAAATCTGGTTACCCCATGCAGGCACATTTCCTGCTTACACCGAGAATGTTTTAAGAGTCAAGTGCATGCATCTAAAAAAATTATAGGAAATAAGGCCACTTTTTGCACTTATGAAGCGCTCTGTAAAGAAATAACAGTATGCATTATGATGTGTGAAATAACAGGGTGCAAAGTTGCTATTCCAGCCTGCTCCGGCCCTTTGTGGGACAAACTGTGCCGCTAACACTCAAAGATCTAACTGGCAGAATTCAGATTTATCACAATTACAGTGAGTGGCCACATTAATCCCACAGTCTCCGCATGACAGACAGCGTAGTGACGTGCAGCCATATTGAATTTCATGTACAGTAATTGCTGCGGCTCAAAGTGCTCGGAGGTGAACTCGTTGCATACAGTATGACGAGGAACAGAGCGCTGTCATTGGGCCTGCAGAGAGAGAGAGAGAGAGAGAGAGAGAGAGAGAGAGAGAGAGAGAGAGAGAGAGAGAGAGAGAGCTCTGTCATTAGCTAAAGGACGGTGATGATTGAGTAACACTTTCTTACTGCTGCAGAGGAAAAACAACCGAACGCCTTCAGCAAAATCAATACGGTTTGAGCCGTCGGAATGCAAATAGCGACTATACTGGCGGCATGACACGAGATGATGCACCATTACTTATTCTGGCTCCATTCAATGTCATCATTAGCCTTTAGAGTGTCAAATCCGCTCAATAAAGGACATTATTCCCAAAAGGATAAGCGCTGCATTAATCCTTTTATGCAGCTTTCAGCAGGATGGAGTCTCCAATAGCTAATATTAATGTGCAAGGTGTCAAGAGTGAGATGGCTAATCCCGATAACTCAGGATGTACAGTCAACTTTGCAGATGGCTATCTGCCCTGGACTCGCACTCATAATAGGCGCAGGAACAGGATGTGCTTTTGAAGCCGCACTTCCCGCACGTCGTCTTCAAAGAAAACGATAATTTTCAACGGGGCTTTCTGAAGTGGGAAGATAAGCTAGAGAACGGGGGAGGACAAAATAAAAATGATGCTCGCCTCAGAGAGGAAAAATAGCTTCCTGATATAGTCCTAGCTCCCTCTTTAAAGCTGACACCTAGAACATACAGTTTATCAATTATACATGAAGCCAGAATCCATCTTCTGTTGGCAGCTTGTTTGGATCCGGCCCGAGCCCTCTCAGTGGTGAAATGTGTCTGGGAGCCCCCATCCCTCCTGTCGCCTTTTTCCACTCACAGCCTGTCCTTAAATCAATCCCTTTTCAGGCCTGAATTTATTTTTCCTGTAACAAATCTGTCTTGGCAAATGATGTCACATAAGCGGAGAGAATGACAGCCTGATGTCTATGCAGGGAACATCAACCTTGCTCCAGCAGCCTCCTCCCAAGGTGAGTAATCATGCTGAGGAGCGGTGCAGTGTGTGGATGCCAGCCAGAGTCCAAACAAACCCGGAGTCTGTTGCTCAAGATAAACAAACCAATTAGGTGGAAGGCATGTTATTCCTCAGTTGGTGGGATATTTGCTAGATGGAAAATAATCAATGCATTCTTATTTCCACCGGGTGAAGCCGAAAAGTCCTGAGCAGAATAAAATCTAGGCAGAGAGGAAGAGTGAAATTATTCATTAGGAAAAAAAAATAAATAATGGGACTAAACTAGCTACTAGTCATGTAATTAATCCATGCAGGCTCAGTGGAGAGAGGAGAGCACAGAGGGGAAGATTCATCATAGCTTTTCGCCCCTCGCTCCCAGGGATACATGCCCTTCTTGTGTGGATGAGTCAGCTTACATCTTCTGACAATTGAGAGCCAAGGGCTTTGTCAAAAGGAACCACAGTTATTGTTTTGATTGGTCCCCCCTCGTTATGTTGGGAGCGCAAAATGCTTTCAAATGTGATTGCGCCACAGCATGTGAAAATAAGGCACGCACATATAGAACATCAAAAAGGCAAGACGTCTGCTTTTTATTTACCGAGGACAATCACTTGGCACTTTGGCGCTTTCTCCCTGGCCTCTCCTCCGCACTGGAACAAGCAGCCATATCAGTAATTGCAGGGAGCAGCGCCGTTGGCCAGCCGGAGCATTAGACGACTGGACTCGCGGTGCATGACATTCAAGCTGGCCAATAACGACGGACATGCTAATCAAAGTGGCTCTGGCCTCGCCATCACAGTGTGACTGGAGGACTTTGCTCGGTCGGGGAGGATGTGCAGCTGCTCTGGCTGCATTTCCACTCTGCCCCTTCAGGGCCTGGGCACCAGGCTCACCACTGGCACAAGAGTTTGCATGCCGAGGAAAACCAAAAAAAAGGAAAAAAAGAAAATGGCGACGGCAAACAACACCACACATGAAAAATAAATCACAGCCAGCTTGTTAGCATGTCGGGGAGGAGAGGGGAAGAGGAGGAGAGAGACCGAGAGAGGAAGGGGAGAAGTGGGTTAAGAGATTTAACTGAAAATCTAACACTTGCCACAGGTCCAAATGTTCCACCAGAGCAGCGGCAGCCCTGTTGGCTAAGTCTCCATAAAGCCTCTAAAGCTGCTTACAATATACACTTGAGGAACAATAGATAAGGTCAGAGTAGTAGCCTATGTCTGAGTGCATGGGGCCATGTATGAAAAAGAGTTTTTCCCCCAGACTGAGTAACTGAAACCTGGGCAGAAAATATCATGTTCACACAACTAAATAAAATGAAAATCAAATCTTATTGAGTGAAATGAGTTATTAAAGGATTGGTTTCTCTTCTTGTTGTTAACATGAATAGTTTGGAGGTTGGACTGGTCAGGTCAAAGTCATTTTATGTAGCTGTGGGCTCTGGGAAATGAGTGATCGCCATTTTTTCCCTATAGAATAGAATGAGATTTTGCTGTTCCTTGTCCTCATACAGAGATATTCAATAGAGATATTGATTGATAATGAAAATAATAATCAGTAGTTTGTCATTTTTAGAGATGCACATGTTCCTGAAGAGAAGATTGATGCCACTCTCATGTCTGTCCACTGAATATAAAGCAGTGGGCTGGAGATGGTTAGCTTATCTTAGCATAAAGACTTGGAACAGGTGGAAAGCGCGAGCCTGGCTCCGTCTAAAGAAAGGAGGAAGAAATTAAGATGCTCTGGAAAAAGCTTTTAAGTGTAGCTGGAGTTTCATTTTTTTTACTTAAATTTTGCTAAATTTGCAAATACTAGTGAACAGAGCAGTAATTAAAGAATACAAACAAACTGATACTGATAAATGCCGCCATAAATAGTATAAAAGTTGACGTACGACATAAAGAAAATCTTGACTTGAATTATCAAATCGTTACAAAATATTATTATGCTCAGTTGTCATTAGTCTCCTTTGAACAGGGAGTGTAAAATAAATTACTGGCAGTTTACAATGGATCTGGGCCAAACTGGCAGAAGGAAGATATGCACGAGGCTTATTACAAACCATAAACAAATTACAGCAACATAAAAGAGAAAAATGAAACCACGCAGAAGGAAACAATTTCTCAAAGAACAGTGTCCAGCATCTGCCGCACAGAGATGCACATCTGTGGCGATTTCTTTGTAGAAGCCCGTCGTCGCGCTGACCCGGATGGTTCGCGGCGAGGAGAATATTCCGGCGATATTTATTCAATCAAGGCTCCGGCATGACAATATAACAGCATCTGACACTTAACTCTACTTACTATCTTTGCCCAGGAGAGACACTATCCTAAAGCGTCTGCGGTTCCGTCATGTGAATCTTAATCAGATACTTAGCCAGTAGAGCAGGTTTTTACTCTCCCTGGTGAGAGTATCAACACATGGCCATCAGGCACAATTCACGGCCGCAAAGTGGCTATTTATTTTCTGCTCAGCATTACTTGACAAATAATTACTCAGTATATTCAATTAAGCCGTGGAACTCAAACAAATGGCCGCAACGTCCCAGTGTAGAGCGGAAACACTGTTCCACGTTTTACAACTTGGTCTCATGAATAAAAAAGGCACTAACACACACACGCACACACTGGGTGTCTTGATGCAGAGGCAGTGAGGGGACAAGGTGAAGGAAAGTAGAAATATCTCTGAGTCTGAACTATTTCATCCCCTGTACAGAGAGGCGGAGGAAAAGCAGACTTGTTGCCGGTGGAGCAGATGCACACAGTAATCCGGGGTGAAAGGACACGGTGTTTTCCCTGCTGAAGAAGAAAAACTGTTTTTACAAGATAACGTGGGTGTACAAGGAGAGAGTCGCTGCGTGCTGCTGGTGGAGTAATATGGACTCCAGCCTGGAAGCCTGCCAGAGTCCAAAAAAAATGTGCCCCTCCTCCGCCAACCCAGGAGGCAATTACTCAAGATACAGTGGATTAAAGCATTTTTCCCCCCCACCACCACGTTACTGTTCGAATTAGGATGCTGGAAATAAAACGTCCCAAAATAAAAACCAGCGCAGCCCTGCCAACTTTTAAATATTTCCACACACACACACGTTTGAAAACAACAGAAATTAAATAAAAGTTAATCGCACGAATCTAAACAAAAAAGTTTGATGCATCTGGATGTGATGAGAACTTCTCAGTCAGGATAACAAAACAAGGTGAACTCAGACATCCTGTGACTTTCTACAGAACAATTTGTTTTTCTAAAGCTACTGCTAAAGCTAATCAAACAAATAAAAGGAGCAACAGTGGGGAAAGTACATTCATCCAAATATTTTACTGTACTTTTGTCATTGTAATTAGGTTTGTTTCAAAGGGAACTATTGTACTTTTTCCTCCTTTTTTACAGTGTATTTATATTTTACATTAAAGTAATATACTGACAGTTTATAATAGTAGTTGAAGTTCAACTCCATCCTGAAGTAGAGGAGCACAAACCTCAGCCAAGGCCCAACAGTCCCCTTAAATTCAATCAAGCTGCATCAAAGTTCACACACTAGACAATAGATCCGTTCACTAAAGGTTAAAGAAAGTGAAAAAAAATCTGATCTTCAAAACAACAAACAGACAGGAGTGAAAACATAACCACCTTGGCAGAGGTAATAATACTTTTATAACAACACATATATCAGATTTTGCTTTATTCATAAACATTGTTAAACAAAACATGAACACTTTAAGGAAAAAGTAAATTACACTTATTTTAGTTAAGCAAAACCTCTGAAGTCTTCCTCTGCCTCTGACAGGGAGTAGTCAAACCAAATCAGCAGTAAAAATAATCGTAAACAACCTAAATAAATCTCACAGCCAGCGTCACTTGGCCTCTCCACCCTCGTTCGCCACGCTCCGCCCCCTCAGGCCCGCGGCGCTGGCGGATCCCCCAGAAGTGCCGGGCCAGCCCATACGTCCCACTGGCTCGGGACGCCCCGCAGAGAGCCAATCACCAAGCGCGCGCTCCTGACAGCTCATTACCACTCAATTAGGCAGGTGCACCTCCACGCACAGCTTTGTGACAAATGCAGCCCTCCCAGATGGATGTTTAACATTCGAGAGAATTATATAGTGACAGCAAACACTAAACGCCTCACCCTTATCACTTGATTGCCTCAAGATTGAAATCCTATAATTGGCCCAGGCCAGCGGGAGAAAAAAAAAAAAAAGCCAATAAATATGATGCAGTCAGCTTGTAATTGAACAATTATGAATTCATATTCATAAGACGCTCGCTGGCAATTACAAAATGCCATCTGATTAGGTGCAATTTGAAATGACATTGTTTCGTGCTAAATACACTGTGGTGTCAGACTAATAAAGAGAAGACACATCATAGCGGTGGTTCGCCCACTGACATGACCTCCAGAGCTGGGAGACGTGCTGACACAGTGGCTGGGCCGGTGACACGCGGGTCTTGGCACCAGCCGCTCTTTGTCCCCTAAACCTAAACTGCTCACACTCACTCAGACAGGAAAAACGTCGCCATCCACGCCCACGCCCCCTCCCAAAGGTTGACTTTCAAATTTGAGCACCAGTGGGCACAGACTGTGCACATAACAAAACACAAGCATGGCAAAAAAAAAAAAAAATGTTGATCCCTAGAGAATAGATTCTAATCAAGATGAAATGATTTACAAATCTATTTAATAAGGCTTGCCAGAAGTCAAACTTGGCATGTAAATGCGGTGGGGATTAAATTTCATCGGCAACCAAGACTGTAACTGATCGCCTGCAGACAAAAGGGGGAGCCTGCCAGTTTCCCCCCCCCTTCTCTTCCCTCCCTTTCTCTTACTCTCCACTGCCTGCATTTTGCCTCGTGATCCCTCCCTGGCTATGTGGAAGGACAGGGGCAGTGCAGAGTGGTGCAGTACAGAGTGGAGAGGAAAGAGAGAAAAAGACAGAGAAGGAGAGGGAGGGGGGCGGAGAAGGAGAGGGAGGGAGGGAGGGACGAGATGGAGACAGAGGAAGGGAGGAATATTGGATATGAAGAGCGTTGGTGAGAGGGAGAGTGGAGGATAGAGGGGAAGGATAGAGGAGGAGAGGAAGCTCAAGGTCAGTGTGAGGACAGCGTGGTCCTCGGAGTTGGACAGAGAGACAGCCGCAGTCACCTCTGTGCTAATCAGCCCTTCGGCTGAGGCTGATGAGGTGTCAGTTAGTTGTGTGTGTGTTAAACCTCTCCCTTTGCCTTTTTGGCTGCAAATTGCAGGGGCTGGTGGGGCGGAGTAACAATGTGTGTGTGTGTGTACACGTGTGTGTATTTGTGCCACTCTGGGGTGTAAGCAGGCTGACGTGCTGCTTGTGGTGCCAGTATTGCGCTTTTTTTTCTTCCTGCTTTTGCCCTCCCCTTCGCCTCCTTTTCTTTTTTTTCTTGCATATTATGCTACAGTGACTGAAGCTGAACTCAGCTTTCCCCTGCAGCGAGGGCAAGAACACAACTGCCAATTAATGCTATATGCAGTGTGCCAGTGTTAACAATGTGAGGCACTTCAACTCGCTGTTTGACAAAAAAAAAGAAAAAAAAGAAAAGAGGCGGGCTAGCTGTTTTCCTCAGGCGTGGCTGACCTCTCGCTGGCTAACGGGGGATTGTGCCGTTAGCTCAGGGCATAAACCAACAGTGTCCACAGCTGTGATCAGGTTTGTGACCTAACAGCACTGCAGCTTGTGTCTCATTGGGTGAGTTTTTTCGTATCATGCCAGTTGGCATAGGCGAGCGTCTCCTCCGTCTATCCTTGGGTTGTTTCTGACCATCTGTGCCGAGTCATTAACAGGCCTTTTCACAGTCAATTGTCCTGTTCGTCTCCCTTCGTCTTTAATTCAGTTATTTGCTCCACGCATGATAAGGATATTGGAACGAGCGCTTCTGCTTTTTTCCCCCCCTGAATGTAAATGGCACAAGTTAGGATGGGCCATTTTATTAGCTGGGACTAAAGAGAGCTGCAGAGCCATAGGTTAATTCATAGTGGCATCATGGAGGATGCATCAAGCAGTGGAGATCAAATTACAGGGCAAAGCGCTCAGTGTTAAGAAAAACAAGCCAGTGGTATGCTGCAGAATGTGTGCGTGCACGCTGTGTGTGTTTAGCAGCAAGTGTATGTGTGTGTGTGTGTATCAGAGGCTGGAGGAAGAGAGAGGGGGAGGCAAGGGAGACAGAAAAAGAGGAGAGGAGAAAGAGGAGGGAGGGAGGTGTCCATAAAGGGCCAAGGGGGGGATGGGGATGGAAGGAAAGTGGGAGCGAGAGGAAGGAGGGAGAAGGGGCTAACTGGGCCAGCACGCACACATCACCCCCACCAATTAGAGTCACTCATCTCCCCTTCACACAATACATCACCCTCCATTTCTGATGTTTACAATCCTTGGGGAAAGAAGTAACTGTAAACATCACTGCAGCAGCGACAGCAGTCAACAGGAAAAAAAAGAAGATATCGCCTGCCTGAAATGCGTTTAGCCATTCCTTCTTCCCCCTCACGCCTTTGTTATTGGTCTTTGTGCAATGATTTGCCTAAGGACCCAGATTTCCTAGCAACAGCCTGCCACCAAACATTTGGCAGGAGTTCAACATTCTCTCTCCCTCTCTCTCTTTGTGAGAAATGGCAGTGCTGCTTCCCTGCTCTGCGTCTGCCACCGGCCCTGCTGCTGCTGCTGGATGAGCCAGACTGGCTGCAAGAGCCCTCTAATAATTCTGTTTTCATCCAATCACACCACATAGTAGCAGGCACCTTGAGAGGCTCTGCCAGGAATCATCAATCACCTCTTTAACACACATGCTCCGACAAACACAGACGCACGTGTGAGCAAATAACATACTAACGTACACAAGTTTGGGCTTTTTTGTAATTAAATTTACAGATTAGCGTGTTCGAGCCCACGCAGCAGTGATTTAATGAAAATCAACAAAGCACATTAATACACAGCAGTGGTTGGTACAGTGAGAGAGAGAGAGAGAGAGGGAGAGCGAGAGAGCGAGAAAATGTACAATTTGGCTGTAAATTGGGTAAATACATCTGAGTGCTCTCGACAAGGTTAATGGAGAGAGGAGGCCTTGGTGAACACCGGTCTAGACACGCCACACAGTATTAAGTGGGAATAGCTGTGGCAGTGTATCTGGCTAAGTACTTTAGAAGTGCGAATGGGACTCTAATAAAGCGAATGATCCCCCTGTTTTGACAAAGAGGCCCAGGAGGGACGCGGAACACCATGTTTGAGATTCCAAGCACTGACAAACACCCATTTGTGGCCCTTCTATCCCTCCTCAAATCCCACGGAAGCTTTTCCCTGTGCACAAGACTGTCGGATGTGGGCAAAGCCCAACTGCCAATTTGCAGAGGATGTGCAGTGTTTGTTAATGTGAAGCAGAGTCTAAAAATGAGACCACACAAACTGTGGAGGATGGACAGACTGATCTGCTTTCTAGCACAAGCACTGACAGCTTCTTTTTTTTAGCGTGTGTGTGTGTGTGTGTGTGTGTTTGTTTCTGCGACTGGGCAGCTAATTACGAAGCCTCTATCATTATTGCACTACAGTACACTTTGGAGGGATTGTGGGCAACAGGGGGACCATTGTGAAATTCACTTGGGACAATATGTCAAGGAGTATGCTGAGGGTTGGACCGCGAGGCTGATTTATGTCGATAATGACCTGCTTAAAGATGTGGAATGCAAGCGCAATTTCAGGGCTATCACTTTGACTTGAGATCAGAGAAAATGTTGATCTGCCGGAATTAAACTTAATCCCAAACAGTGAAACATGAGCATGGCAGGCCATCCTACTCCAGAAGCTGTAAGTGAAGACATTACCTCAGTGGGGCAGCTTGAATGTGTGTGTGTGTACGTCTAAGCGCACATCTGTCCTCCTCAATCTGTGTGTGTGTGTGTTTTGTCTGTAAGGGGGTAGACTGTGTAGGAGGGGGTAAAGCCAAATGAACTTGCATAATCAATTTTCACACTTTCTCAGCACCTGTTGGCTTGTCTCCACATTAAAAGAAACGAATGAATGCATTACATGTAGAACAATTTCACACTGTGTTGCAGTTTCATGCACAAAGACGAAGGGGGACAAGGGGAGAATGGAGCTGCATTGTCTCAATAGGTAACATAGCTCATTTCACCCGACAAAGGATGAATGGATATATTGACAATGCAGAAGGCGCGCTGAGGCATTTCCTGAATAAAGCCTCTTAACATTTCGTCCTCTTCTGGCAATGGAGTTGGGGAACAATCATTCTGAATGTAGAGGGTCTCACTTACCGCAATATAATAGACCTTGGCTTTCTTCACCAGCTCCCAGTTGCCGTCCAAGTCCAGGTGTTTTTCCTTTTTGTAGCAGTTTGCCGCTGCCAGGTTAGCAACAAGGGACCTGCCGAGACAGACCCCATAAATCTTGTGCCTCGCTTATCATCCATCTTAATTTTGTCTCAAACACACACAAAAAAAAACACATCCCTAAAAAACACTGGGGCCCCAGACTTTCCTTTGTTCTTTCACGATGTAAAAGGATGATAATGGTTTCTCAGAACGTCTGAACCAAGGTGAACTAAAGTCATCTGGATGTCTTTATTATTCATTCCCTTTAACCACCAGTTATCTCAAACAAAGAAAGGGACAGATTAAAATAAAAAAGGATGTTCAAGGCCAACAATGAACCAGCTCCACGTTATTTGTTATATTACATCACCTGGAGAAAAGGGTCCTCAGTCAACTCAAGTGGAAAAACATCAGAAAACGCGTCACTAAATGAACACTTGAGTCGAGTAGTGAATGGCAGGAGCTGGAACGTGAAGCAGGTGGCATTATCTGAACACAGCTCATTAGCCAGTCCTCGTGTGCTGCCTCTTTATGAACGGCCATCAAAATGAGTGCAGCCATCATCGCTGCTTAGGGGCGGCCATATGACGGGAGGCTGCAGGAAGAGATCCGTTCTCACACGGTGAGAGGGCTGCTCAGCATGGTTAGCATCACAGAGGAGTGTGCTAAGTTGATCATACTGTGAGGACAACAGCTACGATATGACAGCACTGTTGGGACTCCCCTTGACGTGAGCTGCAGTAATGGACTCAAAGGTTAGAGCGAGCATGACAGACAAAGTGTGTATCATTATTGAGTAAGTCCAGGCGACATGACAAAAGCTCGGCGCTCTCCGGTAACGTCTCAATCGACTGATATAATACATTTAAGATGTTTGCTCCACAGTTTTCTTCCAAAGCAAAACATTCAGCAGTTCCTCCAGGAATTTTGCAGTTTCACTACGTCTGCAATTATTGCAAAATTTAGCATTTTTGTTCTCTGAAAAAATAGTTGGACAATCCCTGTAGTTTTCTACAAAATATAATGTGACCCAGAACCATTTTAAACAGTCAAAGACAAAGAAAAACTAAACTTGCTGAAACTATTGTGAATGGGACTTTGATTTCCTACATCTTGTCTTACATCTTATGTTAACAAAACTGGACTGTTTCTAACTAACTGTATGAAACTTGGTTGCAGCTTGTTGGCAGTGCTAAATACTACAGTAAGTGTGAGACGAAGGTTACTGTATAGACCTAACAGGGGAAATCCAGTGACAGAGCTTCAACTAATTTACACATGGGGAACTCAGCATGTAACTGTGGCTGCTTGGGGTCTCTCAATCAGAACAATAACAAAAGGTTTAGTTTGATGACCTTATGAAGCAGCGTTTTATTAACGTTACGCAGCAAACGCTAATGATCCATTACGATTGACCAATACAAATAGTGGAAAATACAGCCCACTAGCTAACTGGCTAGCAGCAGGTTTTTCCATCATCATACATCATTTGCCCCAGAAATCATAGCAGAGATGGTCAAAGCCACGTGTAAAGTGGTTATGATTTAATAAATAGTTGACCAAAATGAAACATCCCATTACTTTGGATAAAATTGGGGATATTGTCCATTGTTGGAAACATTTTGGATAATGTAAGCACACAAGTCGAAATATTTAACATAGTTCTAGTTGTTTTTAGACATTTTAATGAAGAATTGTAAAATATTATGTCTTTAAGTAGAAGAGTTGTTTTTGTTCTTTAAAGACTTGCACTAATCAAAGCCCGGGGGCTGTGACATACTGTCTCCAAATCCTTCAAAGCCATCACCCTTCCAATCTGGCCCTGCCGACGACCTTTCCACCGGCCTCCTGAGCTGTCTGTTAAACACCTGTAAGAAATATTACAGAGCTCGTCTCCCTGAGCACGGCGCCTGACCTTTTCAGGTGTCAGAGCCCATATCAAACAAGCCCACTAAGACCATTCAGCAGGGCCGGGCTCCCGGGGCGGTCAGGGTCCAGTCGTTGACTGACTGACAACTCGAGGAGCAGCGGATGAAGGGCTGCAGAGGAGGGGAGTGTTTAGAGAAGGAGGATATTGATCCACACCTGGTCTATCATGAACTGGAGCCCTTACTGCGAGTGATATTTGTGTGTGTGTGTAGGCTTTGACCTCTGCTGTCTGTAGGCTGACGTACTGATGATGATGCTAGCGTGAGAGTCGTCAGAGACGCTAAAGCCCCTTTTACAGTCGGGAAGGCTGACAGGTGAGAGCTGGGATAGCCCAGCCATCTCTAACACATTGCTACTGTCAGCCTATAGATGGATGACAACCCACTGGGGCGGCAGAGACCGAGTGGGGGCCTGGAAAAACACACTCAAGCTGTGCTTTTTCCTTTTGATGTGTGAGCGGAGCTATGATTCCCTGTTATGACTTCCAGCCCCCAGGAGTCAACTGCCTGCCGGCGGATGTACAAATGAACCAAAATGACTCCTTCAAAATCCGAGCTCGGGGGTCATTTCTTGGTCAGGGGTGACGAAAAGGTGGCTAACCTGTTGTCCCCGGTGATGCAGGCTGCACAAGTACCGGTCGGCTCCTCGTTTTGCTCGTAGTAATGGGCGTCGACGTGGGCTTCTTCGGCCTTCTTCTTCAGGATCGCCCCGAAGTGGTCGGTGCCGATGCAGCCGAAGAAGGTGGCCACCTTGTGGGGTTTCTGGATCATCCACTGAGAAAGAGAAAAAAATACAAAAACAGCAGTTACAGTGAGCTCAGTTTACAAATTATAAGTCTGTTTGTCGGGTCAAGTTCAGCCAAGGCAGATGGCACACAAACTGTAGCTTCACAGCAAACATACTGCTTGTGATATACGAGGGCTGCGAGCTGTCGTAAACAACCCAAGACCAATTCCGCTCCACACAGAGCGCACTATTTTCATCCACGCACTCCTTCCTCCCTGTGTGCTAAAAACAGTCTCATCGCCTTATTTACACAAACCCAATAATTCAAGGCTCCATCCTACTTAAGCAAACACAGACTCTCTCTGTGTGTGTGTGAGAGAGAGCGTGTACCTGCTACCACAGGACTGAACTGCTCGACGGCCATTTTTTGGATCTCAACAGTCCTGATGTACTCAGTGACTTTTACCTGATGAGAGAGGCGAGGGGGGTGGGGGGTGGGGGTTGGTGGGCTGCTCAAATTCTACAGTGCTCATGTTTAACCTCCAAAGATTTATTGACGCTCAGTACGTGCTGCTGTTTGCTCATTTTATTGCAGCCTCCTGTTTTGTTGCTGACGGGGGCCTCTTGTGAATGAGATGTTGCTGCTTTCGGGGATGACCTGTATATGTGTGAAATTAATCATTTCACACGACCAAATAGCATCTCAGTAGGGGAAGAAAAATGCATTTTCATCACCCGTCCTGAGATGCTCTCCCGTTATATTTTGCACTCGCCAATCCCCCCCTCTGGTCTCCAGGTAACTAGTTTCGACACAGAAAAATAAATAAATAATCAAACAGAAAAATAAAATTACCCGGGCACAGATTCATTACTTCACACGAGGCTCTGGTGAATTTTCAGTCCAAGGCTGCCAATTTACAAACACAGTGGATCTGGAAGGGTTTTATGGCTTTTACCTGGTTTAAAAAAAATCAGGCTTCTATTTTCAATATCAGTGTTTTCTATGATTTTTAATGAAAAAGTCTCATCAAATTTTCCACAGCCCAAGGTGATATTTTCAAAGTGTGTTTTGTATGACCAATAGTCCAAAGTGTTGGGAGGGAAGAAAGGCAAACCTCACATTTCAAAATGTTTGTCAAGTGTCTTGATAACTAAGCAATCAGAGGATTTTTTTGGTCAATATAATCAATTAATCGACAAATCTTTTTTTAGCACTAGTGACCGCAAAATAAACAGTAATAATGCCACATATGCCCGTTGTGTTTAGGTCCATGAGCAGGCCGACCACGTGCCATCTTGAGTCATGGCTCAGTCATCCAGCCGTGCTCCCCCCCCACTCCTCACTCCCCACCTGGCTGAAACACACAAACAAGTACACACAACACGAGCAAATCCACAGCGAGAGCTGACAGAAGCGAGCTCTTCTTCCCTAACCTCTTGCTGCAGGCACCTCACACTTATCAAGGTCACTGGCTCGGGTACACGTCAAGTCCAATCTGATTTTCCCTTCGCAGTGATGAGCTCCGAATCCAAGGTTAGGTGCTGCAGGCTGTAAATAATGACAGCACGGCCCCTCCATTTGCAGGCCTCTCAGGTGGGAATAGAGAGGGCCACTCAGGGGCCCCTGTCCCCATGATGACAGTGTGGTGAATCACAGTGCAACAACTGACCGCCGCCGCCGCCCCCCCCCAAAGACACACACAGACACACACCATCACCACGATCTGAATTCTCCTGCTTCCTCCCCCTCTCTCTCTGACCGTCGGCTGTACTCTCACTGCCAGCTCAGCTTGTCATTTTACAGGGTCATTAACAGACACATACACACCAACATGTACATGAGTACACAGTGCACCCACACAAGGCTGACAAACACACACACACACACACACACAAAGAAAAATATTCTCTAGTGCCACAGCAACCTCCCTCCCTTCCTGAAAAAAAAAATTCCCCCTGCTTTTGCCAGAAGCTGCTCTCCTCCTCCAATAAACACAAAGCGGCAATAGATAAGAAGAAAATGTCTTCATTATGAGCATGTAAAAAACGTGTCTTGCAGTTTCCCCCCCCCCTCCTCCTCTGTGGCGCACAGGAGAGAGGAGTTATATCAATTCATTTCCATCCCTGGCACCCTGCAGACAATCCCTCTCCATTCCCAGATTATGTGAGATAATACCTCCATTATGACAAAAGCGCTATTCGTGGGGTCGCCGAGAGGTCAACCAACCCTGCGCTGGGTATTCATGCTTAGTCACATCCCAATTATACCGCAGTGGCAGAGGCAGAAATTGGCAAATGTACATCAAGGCGCTTCATTACTGAGGGCCGCTCCAGTGAAATTAAGCAGCAGATGAGACGGAGTGAGATTTGCCCCCAGGTGGCATGTTAGAGAGAGAGAGAGAGAGAGAGAGAGAGAGAGAGAGAGAGAGAGAGAGAGAGAGAGAGAGAGGAGGCTGGGAAGAAAGAGGGAAGCTGAAGAAACATTTTTCTGAAGGTGCTGGGAGCTTGTATCTCGCACAGCAGCTCATGTATATTGACTTAACTAGGGAGAACGCCGGTCCCCACAGATTAATAAGTTCCCATGATACACAACAGCTACATATCTCTAGGTGCATTAGATACGGAGGGAAAACCTAATACAAACAAGAGAGAAAAATATCCCTGAAAAGCAGCGGGTGAGATGCTGCACAGGCGTGCTCGCTGAAGGCAAAGCGATGGTAAAGTATACGTTATGTTAAGTGCAGAATACGTCTGGCGTCTCCTTCTGTTTGGCTTCCATTCACCAAAAGAACCCCCCCACCCTCAGCCCCAAAACGCTGGCCCCCAGATAGCTAATAATTATGACATCTCATGGTTGCAAGGGAACCCGCTTGGAGAGCTGACCCAGGCCTGGTCCTCAACATCCAGCAGCTGCCACTCTTCACTACGGAGGCAGCCGCTTCGCGTGGCAGCTTCCAGGGGGGGGGGGCAATTACACAGCCCAGATGAGATGAGGCGGCTGAATGTTTGGGACTTGAGCGCTCACACTGCCATTAGCACTATAAGCTAATACATTCCCCCTGTTACTTTTTTTTTTTGCTACCCTCCTTTCTGTCTCCTCACTCACTCGCTGCTGTATATTGATGAAGTGGTAATGGGGGCTCTAGTTAAATATTCCCCACTGTAAAAACATTGTCTTGTTTCTAGTCTCCCTCAGGGGTCAATGTATTCTCCTGGAGTTGCTGGGAATCATTTCTGCTCTATTAATGATGCAATTCCAATGCAATTCAGATCTACTGAAGACGCTACACAGTGGGCTTTGGCGGGGAGTTGACAGATGACGCCAGTCGACAACAAAGCTGCGTCTTCGGCACATCACTGGGACGCTGGCTGGTCGTTATCCGCCTCTCACGCTGCTCAGTCCATCTTCAAAACAAGGACAGAGGAGAAGTCTCCACTCTCCTCCCCCCGCTTCACCTCACCAGCACGGTCCTCTTGAGAAGAACATGTCCGTGCCTAATGATGGTCACATTAATTACAGGCTTATCAACCCCGGCAAAAATTCAATAAGGCTATTTATAGAGTCCTAAAATAGCAGAGGGCGAGGGCGCTGCACGCCGGGGTGGCCTCCTCTCGCTCTGCAGCCTTTTAGAGCCAGAGGTGAAGGCTGATACCCGTGTTTCTTTTTACTGTGCAGTTAAAACAACTAGCAAACATCTGTCCATCAGGACCTGTCATGGCGAGTGCTTTTATATAAAGCACGGCAGAGCGGAGGGCCCTCACCACAAGCACTGACATTGATGAGGTCTGGCAGCTTCCATTAAATCACTCTTTCCTGTAAAGTGCCAGGCATCAAAGCAACCGGCCGCAGATTTTTCACTCAATCAGGTAACACACAGCCCCCGCCTCCCGGACCCGACCCACCCTCCTCCATGTCCTCTCAGGGGCTGGAGCCTTCTGGTCAATAACTCCAATCAGTTCAATTTCATGCACAGTTAGCCATGTTGGGGTGCGAGGGCACTGCCCCACGTCAGGGTTGCATATGCTGTTGTCGCTGTTGTTGTTTTTCTTTAATTTTTTCTCTTCCCTGGGAAGGTTGATAAGTGGGGTGGGGACCTGCACTGTGTAAAAGTGGAGACTAGCCAGGGCTAGCATGGCTGTTTTAACTCTGCCTCACCACAGCGGGCTCCCTGCCAAGCCATTAAAAGTCTCTGTGCTCTGCTTCAGTGACACAGCTGAAAGAATAGAGAGGAGGCGAGAGGGAGAGCTGTAAATGATCAACACGATAATGAGCTGATTATCAGTCAAAGGCATGGATAAGCTCTCTCTCCAGTAATTTCCTTTCAGATCAGTCAACCACATTCTCCTCTCTGCAATCAACACTCAAAGGGGAGGCATGCATGTAGCCCGATGGGAATCTGGCCCAATATCAGCTTCAAATATCCACATCCTCGTTGTCTTCTGATCAGTGCCTGGCGCGTCCCTCGCTGACACACCAGCGTGGTGGGGAGACATGTGTTTTACTACTTTCGTAATGGTTGTTTCACAGTTGTCATGTAGTTTAGGGTTCTGGCTGTAGGGCAGTACTGTGCAGTACTTTGCAGTCTGTAAGTATTTAGTCAGTGTCTCATTTCCTTTCGCCTCGGCACCACTACAGCATTAGATTTGGAGTTAGACAACAATTGAGGTCAGCGTGCTGTGGCTCTGTTTTAAAGATCTCAATAAAATTGTTTCCTTCCAGAAATCAGTGTGCATCTTCACTGGAGGCCATGTGGTGCATTATTACAGTGAATTAAGACATCACACATTTTTTGAATAATGTCACCTTTCTGCTGATCCTATTAATCAAGCTGATTGTGATATCTCATCAGTCTACACTTTGATCATTGATGTAAAGTTCACACGCAGGCACAATTTACTTTGAATCAAATGAAAAAACAATTAAAAGCATCAGAGGGGCGATGCATTCACTGCACAGTATATACCCCAATCAGGCTATGCTAATTTCTTTAGAATGTAATTGCCTGTGGCAGCCTGCCATCGTCTAATTTATCCTACCACAGCTTCACAATGATACAGGATTTTTCTGCACAAAATAACAGGTCTAACTTAATGTTGTTGCTTCACTGTAAGGCTGAGGGCAGAGCTATTTGCTCCACTGCCGCACTCTGTCTCTCTCACACACATATACACACAAACATATTGACCGTCTGTTCCACGCAGACTGGCCATTGGCAGCACTGGGAGATAACCCACCCATGTCCATGGTACGTTAAAACATGCATACACATTTTTTTTACTATCCTGTGCAGGCAGGCAGGATTCAGCACAAACTCGGTGGCTCTCCGCTCTGCCCCTCCAAGATCGTTCAGCTCCAAAAGTTCATCATCTGGAGATACTCTCCCAAACAATATTCCAACCAATTTTGGAGAAAAATCATTGATGCACTGTGGAGTTATTTTGTACACACAAACACACAAACAGAGGTGAAGACAACACACTGCTCCCCACTAGGCTGGCACACAGGCTACAGATCTGTTTATCACGTTTACCTTTCTTTTACTTCAGGCAAGTGTAAAAACCTTTTTGATATTTCAGCTCTTGCTGGAGATAAAAACTAATATACACAGGAAATGTGTCATTGTCCAAATACTTATGGACTGTACCTGGTACCAACCACATGAAATCTGATAAACAAACAATAAAAAAACTGAAGAGTGGATGCTTCAAGTGAAGGGGAAATAAACAGTCTGTCTACACTAGACACTAGTACACCACCCCAGGGGAGTGATGTTAGACAACACAAAACAAAGGAAGGCAGCCCGCGTGTCCACGTACACATGTGTGTGTCACGGACGGGGCGGGGGGTGGAAGGCGGGGAGGTGACAGCTCCCCGGGACAGCCCCCGATGATAAGCATCAAACTTGATGAAGCGCTGACACACTCCATAGGTTCTGATGTTAAACACGACAAGAATGTCCCCGACAGTATCTCTGCACCCTCTTCAGAGAGCTATCAAAGGGCAAGTTCAGTGAGCACACAAAATAAACAGATCTCCACATCCCCCCCCCCCACAACCAAACACAACTCCTAACACATCTCACTGCAGCATCTTCGCGCTGCATAGGAATCAGGGATGTGTCGCTGTCTCCGGGCGCCAAGTTTATCTAAAGAGGAAACACCTGATTCTATATTTTGGGGGGGGAGGGGATCTTCTTCATTCCTCGCATCCCTTGTTAAACACACAACCTTGATTTCGATTCTGTTGCCTAGGAGGGGTGAATTATTTACAGGATAAACAAGGTGATGTTGTTTCAGTCAGTCGGAGCCAAACTCCCCTATCGCGGCAGCAAAGAGGGCTGACGGGTTTACCTGGCAGGCATGAGGGGCTGAACTCGGATACAGAAGCCGTGGGGCGGCTTCACAATGGCGGGCTGTGCAATGATACCTATCTGGGGGTTGGCGGCGACTGAGGCTGAGGAGAGAAAATGCCTCCACACCAGATTCATGGGCTGGGAGTCCCAGACTGCTGAGCTGTCCTATTTATCCGCAGAGACAATGGTGGCTATAAAAGCACACGAGCTGATATACTGAGTGAGCGTGTGCATGGACTGAGGGTGGGTGTGTTATTAAGTGATCATAAAGTGGCATTTGTGTTTGCGGGGGTTGTTGCCATACAAGGTTCAGGCGGAGAGATGATGAGGGACCTTTGCAGCTAAAGCCTCTAATCCTATCTGTGGTCTGTGGACTCCAGCTGGTGGGAGTGCAGCTGTGCGAGGCCCCTGCACAGGTGAACCAGTCCTGACCCCAGCGCCGCCCGCCTCTCCCACAACTCTCCTGTACACAGTATGGTGGATTTCCACGGTGCTTTGATCTCTCGCATGTGGCAGCGCCCCCTCCCTCGTCCTCCCAGATGCGGTGACAACACGGGTGATCCGTGTTACCGAAGAGATTTTTCTTTTTTTCCTTCTACATATGCCAAATGACAGCCCCGGTTGTGGGTTTAGCACAGGTCAGGCCCGACTAAATTCAATGTGGCAGGGCGGAAAATTACCAACAATGAAATGACGATCAGGATCATTCAACAAAAAACAACCATCCATCCCAGACATTATTAATCCTAATCTCCCGTATCCATCGTCGGATCACTGACACATTTCTATATTGTCTAACAGTAATTTGGACATGTACAAAGTAGGTCCCTGAATATAAGCAGCTTAAAAATACGACTGCCACAAATTCAGTCATGCTGCATTATCGCAGCCAAATGCTTATGTTTTTCGTGAAAAGTGGGCTAGCAACAGCAGGCGCCTCACGTTCATCAGGAACCAGCAGACGAACCAGCTGTGCTCCCAGCTTGACCTCTGACCCTGTCTACACGTTGGCTGCAAACTGGTCCACATGTTACACACTGCTTTTACTTTGACAGGGACACAATGGGAGGATATGATTCGACCCCTGGGCGCAGATCGAAAAAAACAACATTCCTAATGTCTTTACACACGGTTGCGAGATCCTGCTTATCATATTACTCATGCCTTTGTGTCCTTTTCTGCAGGCAAAGCTCTTATTGTTACCAGCTGGAAATATCGGTGATGAGCGCCCCCGCTTACTAAGCTCGCTGTTGTAAAGGCAGTTTGTGTGCTGATTCTGTGGCCGGCCGGCTGCACAGGTAAGCAGAAAATAGCTCTTAGCTCCGGCCTGACCTTGAGGAGGATGCCATTCAATCAGCCAGCTTGCCGCAGTAAAGGCCCTATCATTGCACTAATAGACTGAATCTTCCTCTCTTGCCCGGATCATGGACAATGCATGGATGGCTTCCTCCTGCTCGGCGAGTTAAAAGGGCCAATTTATTCAATAAATTAAACAGAGAAAATAAGCCATGATGAAAGAAAATACTGTTGCTGCTCTTGGGCGGATATAGATTTAACCTGTGTAACCGTCTGCACACCTAATTTAATTTCCAGTTTATAGACATAACAGAATTGGATGACGGCAATTGACAAAACAGTTAAAATGCAAGAGTGAACACACTGTGCTCGTGTTCTCATTGCCAGGAACGAGCCTCGGAGGTGGAGCGAGCGTGCGGCGCGCTCCTTATCCGCGCCCCATCATCCAGCTGGAAGCAGACAGAGTCGACGTAATAAGGAGAAGATTTAAGAACAGTTGCCCGCTTTGAACTTTGGAGGTTGTGCGATCAAATTCCACCTTATCAACTGGCAGCTTAAACAAGTCGTGTTATTTTTCAGGCGGCTTACGGAGTGAGGGAGAGGAGGAGAACAAGCTGGAACCGTCATAACGGCTGGCTGCTGCAGTGCATCGTGACAAACAACGGCGAGAAAAAAAACTTGGGATTTATTGCTCTGATAACCTTCCAGATTTCTTGGGCTGGTGCTGTATGCCAGGCAACTCTGACAGAGTTATGCATCATTAATCCCCATGAACACTGCCAGTGATAAATAATGCTCTACATCCCTATGAAAAATAAGGCGGTTATTACCAAACCATAAAGAATGGTATTCGTATCATCACTTGGAGCAGATAAAAATGTGCAGATACGATGTTTCAAGGTTTCAGCAGCACACTCACGGTGACAGCGAGCAGTATATTTCTGCTCTCGTCAATGTGCTGTTGGAGAAAGAAATCCCAATAAATAACAGCACTTGAGCCGAGCAAATCAAAGCTCTTTATATCCGCGCCATACTGCTGCAATGCTGAGCGAACACTTAAGTTATCAAATACCATTAAGCGCATAATAAACCAGGCTAAATAATAACTTAGCTTCCTAATTGCGATCATGAGCAGCATAAACGCGAATGGAGGCTATCAGGTAAAGCAAGACAAAACTAAAGTGCGTCTCGTAACCTGTTGCTCGACGCGTTCCCACAAAGAGCAGCTTATTTGGCTCATCTGATCATTTCTCAAGGCTCAGACTTGAACGCGGTCCAATAAACAGAGTAATACTATATCCCCTACAGGTGTAAATTCTTGGTGGTTAAGCAGCGCAAAGAGAAACTCGAAGGAACTCCTTCTGATGCAGAGATGTTTCCAGCGCCAGATGCTGTGGGGCCCTCTCTTGTGAGAAAACCGGGCGAAGATCACTTACTTTCCTATTGAGAGTTGGAACATAAATCCAAACCCCGCAATAAATCAAATATAAATTTTCAGCTCCCCTCACTTTCTCGGGGAACGGCTGCAATAACAATGTCATTCGACTCTGCCTGGTTACCATTAATGCTCTGGATTTCATCCATGTTAATGATTTGGTCCTGTATCCTGTGCGTTTTACAAACCCATGCAGAAAAGAGATGGGAAATATTACTGACCTATTTAACGCTTTGCAGATTAAGAGAAGAAACTGAGGTCTGTGTCAGATGCTCTTTACATACACAGTATTTCCAAATTCTTTTAAAATGGATTCTCCTTGCCAGATATAACACCCCGCGCGCCAATAATGTTAATATAGTGAAACACTGTGGCTGCGACTTTCACATTTCTAGACAGTAAAGTTTCTGAGCCAGAGAGGAGGACAATGCACTCCAGTTAAATCTAACTCGAGTGAAAAATGTGATTTCTATTTAGATATAGTTTTGTGTGCCAACAGGCTTTTCCTTCTGCCAAAAAACTGAATTCGATCTCTTTCGGTCTATTTTCTCCTTGAAATCACAGTCTCATAATAATCTTTAAAAACTGAGCGTGTGCCAAAAAACTGATTCACCTAACTCCCAGCCCACACTGCATTTTTACTGGAACGGCCACATATCACTGTCTGAGCAGTTTTCATAACCCAAATAGCATGAGAATCAAATTCATATATTTATTTCACACAGTGTAAACACGCTTTGATTCCAGTGAAACCATAAACCCAAAGCAGGGCACAGGGAGCTGAGTCTGGTTACAGAGGCTGTTTGGAGAGAGCCAGTCTGTGTGAAGCACACTTTACCTTTTTAAGCAAAAAGCAAACCAATTTCAGTGCAGCACCTGCACCTCGTGCCCTGTTGGCTTTGGCAGAGCAGATTCAATGAGTTCTCAACACTACAGGGCAGTGTGCCTGTAAGAATTTGCACTGACAGACGGCTTTTAGAGAAGAACCAAGGTCACCGCTGCAGAAACGCAGCGCAGAGGATCCGCTCAGAGCCAGGGGGAAGTGTGTGTGTGTCTCGCTCACACCCTTGAAATGAAAACAATGAGTGCAGACGGATACCAAGTTCAATAAACTTATCTTCACTTTGTAACCTCTGCAGAAACACGATATACGCAGGAGGCTAACAAGCTGCTAACAGGCTGGGCTGTTCTTATGGCACTTCAGCATAAACCAACTGTTTATATAAACTTCCACCAAAGCTAAACAATCCTCCACACGTCTGTCAAGTTCTTATAATAGAAAAATACAAGGAAACAGTCTGATAATCTGCACCAAATTACACAAACTCATAAATGTCAACACCATGAATATGTCTTTTTTATATCAAGATACAGACATTTTTGTGATGAAAAAGAAATTCCTGGAACAGTCTATGGATTCTTCCTCCACCAAGTTTGTTGCAAACTAGTTTAGGGGCTTTCTGCATCAGCGTACTGACAAAGAAACAAACAGTCACAGGTGAAAAAACAATCACACTCAGTAGAGCGTATACTTCTGCCAAGGCCCTAGAGTCCCATTAAATTCAATCAAGCCAAGTTGCACACTTAAATTATTTTTCATCAAGATCCAGGCGTTATTCACTGGGAAATTGGGGAAAAACTCGCCCTATCTCACGATGTTGAGAAATCTGTTCTTTCTTGGCCCATGTCCCATCATTCCGAAAAGTTCTGTGGAAATCCATTGGGTAGTTCTTGCTGAAAATCGAACAAACCAACCAACAATCAAACACTTTGATCATAGGGGGTAGTTAGAGTAATGGCTGACAATCTAAGTAACATTAATATTGTATTAGGCCACATTCACACTGGCTTTATCACTGCATGAAAGAATTTAGCCATTCTCATTCCTTTGAAGATGGGAAGCGAGCTGATGAAAAAGTTTAATCGGGGTCTGTATCATCTGGCAAGGCGCTGGCCAATCACATGCATGACTTTGTAACACGAATGTTTTTCTGCTGTTTACCGTGCGATTGTCCAGATGAAATATAAAACTGTTGCTGCCAACGATGACCTCCCACACTTTTAAAACCACTCTGCTGCGTCCTGGCCTTGGAAACACATAACTGCGTTCCTCCAACTGGACTTCCCGGATCAGATTTTTATTGCCTCACTGGTATATGAAACAACACACCCCCCTTGTGCTGTTTAAAAACCAGGGCTTTTTCCCCCGGTATGAGCGCCGCCTCAGTGCTATAATGTCACAGGGCGATGCCAGACGTGCTAGCCTGTTTCAAGGGGAAATGCAACACAGCTGCCTTCAGAGAGACAGAACGCACATCTGACAAAAACTTCTCTACTTGATAACCAGGAAACCTGAAACCAATGAATCCAATACAGCAGAAAAATAAAACACAACAAGTCAAATATTGAATAAATACACATGCAAACCTTTTGTCAAACTTCTCTTGGTGCAGTTTGTTGTTCTATCTCTGTGCAAGTTAGCAGGATATCAGAAAAATCTTGTTGGGGATTACAAAGACATTTGGTGAAAAGTTGGGCGATGAGCCAGGGAACAAGTAATCAGTGTCTGGTGCACATCCAGCGACGTATTAATGGACTTCTTAAGGGATGAGTCTATGTTTTTCATACTGTCATCACAGCCCAGTCCCATTGGTCCCTAATGAAGATATACAGTCTTATAAATGAGGAGATAGTTTTAGACCATATTACTTTAAGCAGCAAATCAATGCACGCTGGGTGTTTTTACAGTGACTATTTACTGCAGCAAGTGAATGTGAAAATTAACCACAGTCCCCGTGTTCAAGGTAAATCTATTTGTAAAGAGCTTTTCTAGTCTATCGACCACTCAGAGCTCTTTACAATGTATGTGTCATCCACCCATTCACACACACACACACACACACACACACACTCATTCATGCACTGATTATGTAGCGTCAGGAGCAGGCAGGGGTTCAGTGCCTTGCTCAAGGACACTTTGACATGCTGTGTTTTGTATAATGGAGTTCTGTGGCAGGGAGGAAAAAGTCAGGTCAGTCAGATAATTGTGAGAAAGATGATTTTTGTATAGTTTTCATCTTTTCAGTGAACATATCTTTTATAAGAGACATTATTGCTATTTTCTCAAGATCTATACACAGATAAAAGTGTATATTATTATAAAAAACGTATTATTAATATTGTATTCAATAATAGCAACACTTCAGGAAACAGACGACTATGCAGCCATGGCAAAGAAAGAGTTTTCTCATTGTTGATTTATTTATTATTAACACCATTTCAGAGAGGTGTTAGTTCAATTAAATGATGTGTTTTTATAGGCAGTGTTACCTTATACTTATATACTTTGAGTATTTCTCACATTCTGTCAGCCTCATTTAAAAATACACAGTGTTCAACATTATAAATAAATCCACAAAGCACCCTTTTGTTATCACTATGTACACGGGTTTTCTCGACGTGTGCACGCGAGGAGAATATTTTTCCTAATTGTTAATGATGGGAAAGCCCCAGCAGGCTACTTTAAGAAAAAGGTTGTCAGAGAAATCGCTAACAGCTGCCAGCCACAGGAATTCAGAAATGCCAAACCAGCACTTTGTGATTGGCATAAGGAAGTTACACCCACTTTGTAATAATACGTTTCGCTTTTGGTGAGGTGCCAAATGGGTCGCCGCCAGTGCAGACATGACAGCCTGATCAGATGATTCTGTGCAAAAACATCAGGACAGGGAAAACTATAATTATTTGTCTGAGGTCGGCTTCAGGTTGCTGTACGGCTCATAAATACAAATGAGATGTAACTTATAGAACAAATCTAATAATAGTGGCTCCACTCAGAAAGTCGTTTTGAGGAACAAGCCTTAATTATAGCTTCACATACTTCTACACACTTCTCTCTGCCCATGTGGCCCTTCTGACAAGGTAATAATGGCACACACTCACTAATGGAACCAATATTTAATGTTAATTCTTAATAGGAGTAATTTCATGTCATTGTAAATGTCTAATAACTGATTTCAGTACAGTGAAGCAGCATGATACTGTTGTTGCTCCAGCGATCGCAGTGTTTTAAAGTCAAGCAAAGGAAAGGAGCTATAACCTTTCAGAGTAACTTGGCTCAATCGTACATCTTCCCTGACGCCACCACACCTGCTCAGGTCTGTCTGCTCTGCAGGTGCACTCTGGGTATTTACTCCAGACCCATTTACCACAAATACATGCTACCGTCTGTTACGTTCCTAAAACCTCTCGATTTCTTCTTCCTCCATCTCTGTTGACCCACTCCCTCTTCCTGCCCCGGTCCTGTGGCCTTGACATTTACTTTCCATGAATCAATTTCTGAAACTCAGCAATTCCCCCGCGCCACGGGGAGTCAGAGGAAATCTATGAGTCAGAGGTGCCCGAAGATGCTCAATAGTCAGCCCTGTCACTTCCTGTCTGCCTGCGTCAAAACCCAGTGATGGGCCGCCCTGATAAAGATAACACAGGTCAATAACAAGCAGCTGACACAGGAGACAAGTGCAAAAGAGGAGCTACAGTAGGTGGGGACAATAAAATGAAGGAAAGGGAGAATCCAAGGGAAAGGTAAGTCAAAAAAAAAAAGATTATTATACATGTGGTTTTTGATGGCATCTTTGAGAATTAAAAACTATATTCGATTCCAAGATTTGAGGCATTAAAAACACACTTTTCCCCCTAAATCCTGGTGCCATCTGCGCCACATGTTCTGTCCCACTTTCAAAGTACATTTGGCACAGTACAATAGACTTTCATTGTTCCTGCTATGGCAGTGAGTAGATAAGAAATCAATATACTCTTCTGCTTTGTTCCAACAGGATACAATACAACAAACTGCTAATCTATAACAGCACAGCCGATTAAACTTTACAAAACAAAGGCTCTTCACAAAATAGTTTTTCCAAATATTATATACTTAATAAATATTTCATTCTTATATATATTTCATACTCATTCCACCACCAATGCCCTATTGCGCAATGTTAAAGATATATCAGCTCCAAAAATGAATGGGTTCTTCCCGGGCTCATAACCCACAAGTCCACCAAGTTTCAAGAAAGTCGGTTATGTGGTTCTTGCGTAATCCTGCTAACATACAAACGAACAGTGAAAACATAACCGCCTTGGTGGAGGGAACAACCCAAATACAACTAAGTACAATACTGTACATTTAAAACCTGCTTAGATGAAGTATGTGGAATTGGAGCCCAGAGATTCTTCAGTGTTGTTTTAATTCTAGTTGTGTCCAGATAGAGGATTGTTTAATGGCCCTTTAACAACTTTTTGATGGAGAAAGTAATGCTTCCAAAAAGGCCAGGAATATTTTATTGTGACAAGTGCAGCTGAAGTACCCGAAAGACCCTCGAGACAAAAACTGTGAAATTGCGATATTCTCCCGTTTGTCCCACCGCTCCTTTAACAGCGGCTTTCAAGTGGGGAGATTTAATTTCCCTACATGTTTACCTTTGCATCATCCCTGCCGCCTCCTCCTCTCCTGTAACATTTCTCTCCTCTCTTCCTTCCCAGGAGACAAAGCAGGCAGACGGCTCTAATAAACAGCGGCGTGAAGCCTCACAGTGACGGCGTATGCCGAGGCAACCGATGTGATCAATTATCGAGTGGCCGATTCTCTTTAATTAGAGGGTTTAAGTATTGAGTTTGCCTGGGTGGGAAGCTGAGAAGCAGCATGTAAACCAACCTCATTACACTGCAGTGATTCACCTCCAAGGAGCTGTGATCCACGCAGTGTTTACACCATACATTTGTTTCTGTGGTAACATATCGAGTGGAGGAATGGCTCAGTGACAGACCCAGTTTTTCCCCCCCCTCCTCTCCTCTCTCTCCATTTTTTTTTCCTTTCACTCTCCCTCCCACTCACTGCTGAAGAGGCTGTCACACTGGTTTGCCTTTTGTTGTGGAGAGTCTAGAGAGGTAGCACAATGTGTCCTAGTTAAAGCAGTGCCCCATCTGCCTGGCATAATTAGACAATTATGCTGGAAGGATCCGTCATTAATTCCTTTGTGGTGGCCAATTTCGCACCACAAAGAGGTCTCAGGTTTAGTTTTTCTTTGCACATCTCTGCTCATTTACCACGGCCCCTGTTATCGTCCTCAAGTATTGATACTATGGCAACTTGGGGTGGGAAAATATACTCCTGCCAATATTGACTGGTTTGTATTACTGTAGTGAAAAGGCCAAGGGGAATATTGGCTGCTGTCTTGTGCTGAATAAAAACCAGCAGCTAGAAAACAGCGTTGTGAAAACAGAGGGAGATGCACAACAAACAGCCGCAGTTAATGTATTGAGTTTTGAAGTAGGTGCCCTGATGAAATATGCATTATGTGGAATGATCGTTGTGTTGCATTGTGGGATGTATAGATTCATCTGAGCAAGAAAAATCGTTATCATTTCTCAAAAGCCACACTGACCGACTAATACACCACTAATTAAATATGAAATCTAAACTTTTTCAATTAATACACCTTCATTACGTCCATGTGGGATTTGTGAAATGCAAGATTTTTCAGAAATGTAGATCTGTTTTTGGGATCACATCAGTTGCCGTCTAACTTTGGGCGCTTCAACACCTCGTTTGGTCTTGATCTTTGGACTTTTCAGTTTAGTCCAAAATAACTGGAATGAAAAGGTGCATCGGATCACAATTCGGGCAAATGGACCAAAAGTTTGTCTGACCAAAAGAGGTGCTCTTGCTCTGGATCAAACTGGACCATGGTTCTATTTATTTGCATTGTGAAAACATTCTTTGGACAGTTGCAGGAAGTTGGTACAATAGAACAAAAAAAAAGGCTGAAGTGGCTCGCAGGAGTATTTTGCCTCCAATAATATCACCTCCTACGATATTACAACAAGGATGAATTTGTACTTGATAAACACAAATACAATGTCGGTTATATCACAAGCATATTCAGCATTAGATGATAGCACATTAACATGCACATTTTAGCACATCAGCATGTTATGTCATATTCTAAATTCAATGCTAGCTTAAGATTGTAAAAGTAGCATTTCATTAGAAGTGACGGTAAGTGTCGGTCCCTTTGGACAAGTGTAAATGTGATCTATTGTGATGCTAGGTGAGAACGAGATGTCTACGCTTCACAATCCTTTATCATTACATTTAATACTTGTCAAGATATTTCAGAGCGGCCAACTGGCTATCAATAAATCTACAGCACTACTACTGATGGTGTAGACTTATAAGGTAAATTTATCAACTTTTAGCAGCTGTGACCACAACTATTTTGAAAGTTTGACTGTGAAACTTGTGCAAGATAAAGGCGGGTGCACTAGAATGGAATAAAAAATGTCAGTATTTACTACTTTTGGCCATAACTAGATGTGTTGTGACACAACATCTGGCAATAAAGTTCAGAATTTCCTGTTTTTACTAAAAAAAATAGTAAATGAGTAAAGGAGGGACAGCACCAGACACACATTCAGTTAACCAGACACAACCTCGAAGATTTACACTGAAATAAATGTCTGATAAATAACTGTCACCAAATGAGGTAATGATGTATGAATGACTGAACCACAGGGACTGATGAAAGTTTTGTAATATTTACATATTTGCAGTTTTGACTTTTATAATGAAGTCACAGGAAGTGCAGGAAATGTCAACGAGCTTAGCAGTTAGCGCCACTTTTAATCAAAAGTGTTTATAAAACAAGGCAACAGTGATTCTCTGCATTCTTTAACCATGGATCAGTGTGAGATATTGCAGGGAGTAATGAAACAAGACGGAGCAGCCGCAGAGAGCTGTCAGGTGCCACCAGTAACTACAGGTGTCGCCAAATCAACCAGGACGGGAATCTTGCAGATTGTCATTTTAATTACAAGGTCCACCTTGGTTTTTCATCTGCTGCGATAGAGGAACCTGCTGCTTGTCTAAGTACAATTTAGAAACTCCTTATCAAACATTGGCGTCTCCACATTAACTGTTTCACAGTAACACTGAGTAACTCAGCTTGAGCGAGACATGTGGGAAGATGTCTTACAATGTAGCTCAAATCTGATTAGAGCAGTGATCTAATCAGCCATGAATTCATCTGTGAAGACAAGCAGGCAAAGAGAAAATCACCGCAGAGAATTCTGTGTAATTATCAAAAATCTCACAGCGGTACATTAAAATTCTAATTACGACATATTATCTTAATTGCTAAGGAGATGCAAATCAAAACAAGGTTAACGCCGCTCCCTTAACATGCAGGAGAACATGCGGTGGGAACCTCGTCTATATTCACTGAATCAGCTTGACTTGTTCGACACGAGAGGCTGTCATTTTGTAATGCTTCCCCCCTCTCTTAAGGGCGATAATCCTCGCTGAGAGCACAAGCAGCAGCTCAATCGTGCAACAATAACACGAACAAACAGCTAATTGCTGCGCATTCATTTCCTCATTTTATCAAGCAGAGCTGGTGACAGCTTATCTTAAGAACTAACTTCCTCTAAAGCCATGTACCTCCAAAACTGAGGAAAACAGCCTTGTCCTCAGCTCAGAGACAATGCACTTTTCAGACAATCTAAAACCCCAAAAGGGGGCTTGTAATCCTTCAACTCATCTGGGCACAAAACAAATCACAGGAGCCGGAGATAGTCGATTCTCACACTTGGAAAGAAATGGTCCAAGAGACACGTGTGCAACAAATACAGAAAAACAGAGAAAAAAGGTTCTCAAGAAACTGAAAGTCCCATGGTACACAACAAATTGCTTTCCATAAATTGTACCTGACAGGTGCACACTGTAACTCTGCAGACATAAGACAGCTGGATGACAGCAGGCACAAGGGGTAATGGTGACAGGAGAAGAACATGCCATTGAACATGGATTTATGAGCGGGTCCAGGCTGAGGCGATCCATCAGTGAAGTCACGTAGCGTCAAATCTGGTCATGTTTAGGACACGTTTAGGTGCCGACGCACAAAAGACATGTTGGACGTGTGCGGAAATGAGCAATTTGCTGCTTTTTTAGCCGAGGGGGAATCTATTCCCACCCACAAAGTCGATTTTCAGTCTCTTAATTGGAGTAGTTATGCTTTGATAGAGAGCTCCCTTTTCTCCGGAGGTTCTCGCAGTAGGCTAATTACAGTACGTGGTAGCGTTAAACTAACTGCAGTCATTTCTGAAACATCAGATTCTTGACAGAAAATAATAAACTGGAGGGGCCGATGTTTTCACTTAGAGATGTTGGAGTTTCTGTACCGTTTGGCTTTGGGGACGTGGTTACCCACATACTGTAAATTGAGTTTCTCCTTTTCACTTTCACACACAAACATACAGTGCAAACACTTTCTCGCACGGTCCTTCCCCTGCTGGACAGAAATAAATGGAGACCCCAGGAGTTCCCTTTGGCCCCGGCCCTCGCAGTCTATAACAGAGCCGACAGCTCCGATAGCTCCTGAGAAAGCAAAAGCTGCTCGGGGATCGCTTTACAATTCTCAGGGGCTCGAATAACCTGATCTTGAACTGATCCCGTGCACTGATCCTTTGGTATTGGGTTAGGAACGTGTGAAGGGGCCTGTTGAATGAGCTCGCTGGATATCAACATCCTCGCTCCGTGTTGCTCCAGCCCGGCAGATTGTTTGACTTGATTAGTCTCTGCCCGAGTGTTAGACTACCCAACGCCGAGCCCTCCAGACACCGGTATCAATGTGTCAGAGGGAAAAGTGCTCTCCCAAGGCTCAAGGTGGAGCCCATTACCCTGAGTGAGAGCACTGTAAGTTAATAGGATTTGCTCCCGATCAAGAGACTGAACTATTTCCTGAGGCTGTTACAGGCCGAAGCACAAAAATAAATGTTCTTTTATTCAAGTCTATTAAAGCATCCCCTCCCTCCAAAAAACTACCACCACCAGCACCCAAACCACTCCGACCCCAACCCTCCTTTCTCTCCTTGTTGGGATATCTGTTATTACTGCAGGAGGTGGTGCTCTCCGTCTCCTGTTCTCCTGTGTGTGTGTTTTTCACTCTCTCAAGCAGCCAGTAAAAGTAAAAGGTTGGCACTTTTTGTCTAAAGGAGTCATTTGTTCAGGTGAAAATTAAACTTGCATGGTAAGCAGAGCCAGGCCTGCGGTTGGACAGGGGCAGAGGGGATTCCAGATTAATCATATGGACTATACACCGTGAGGATATTCATTGAGGAGTAATTGCCAGGGGGGCTTTATGTAATGTATTCTCCCCATGAGGTAAAACCTTGTAGTAGTGAGAAAGGATAATAGAGTAAGAGGATCATATAAAATGTTTGCTGCTCCAACCTTTAACTCAGAGCTTAACCCTGACCTCCAGCAGTAATTACAGCGTTAATTGCCAACTGATCTGAGGAGGAGGTTCCATCCAGCTCTGCTGCAGATGTCAACAGGGCTTAGGAACCGTCATCAGAGGTGCAGCGGATCAGGCGTCGTCGCCGAGGTGCACCTCTGGATGATAAGCAACACAAAGAGGAAGTGTTTGGTGATTACGTTTACTGTAAAGAGCCTGATGTGAATTAATAACATCTTCCTGGAATTTTTTATTAGGACTGAAAGACAATGTTTACTATCAATCAATTTGTTGACTTTTAATGTGATTATTATATTAAGTTATTCTGTTGATTTAGCCTATTATTAATTTTCTTATCAGATATTCATTTTACAATCAATATATCCAATAATTCATGGTAGCTGTCTGTATGTGGTTCACATATTTCGAGAATCGTTCATCTAATCAGCTTCAAACTTGGCACGAGTGTTGTTTATGTCCCAAGGAAGTGCCGTGTCGAACTTGGTGCGATTTGGACCCGTGATCCCTTCAATATTAATACATTTAGAATAAACAGACGACCAGCGCTCTGCAGCACCTGCTGCTGGGACTCATCAACGAAAGTGACGTTGTCATTGACGAAAACAGCGTAAACAATATCATCACTGAATAATACCTTGATATTGTTTTACATAATACGTTTACCTGGTCAATTCACAAAAAATATAAAAATATAATGAAATAACAAAATTAGTTTCTAACAAAAAAAGTTTCTGTTTGTTCAATTTGATTTTATGTGATATGTGTAATAAAAGTCAGTAAAATATTTGTATGTTGGTTGCTTGTCAACATTTTTGTATTTTACTGTGTTAATATAAGTCTGACTGAACACTAATTTGATTATGATTTTGCATACAACTGATATATTATGATTATATATTTAAAAAGTAGAAAAATATCATTACTATTACTGTGAAATAGATTTAAGCCATGTTCTTCAGCACTTATTTCTTGCCATACATTTGACTTTAGCATTCATGACAACACACAACTTCAGTTTTGACAACTCAAGACAGGCGATAAAGAGCATTAGACTAAATAATAAGCCTGTCAGTGTGAAAAACAGACATATTTCCTCTGGATTTGTTTAAAACCATGGAGTCGGTGCATTTCACCACAGATCTAAGCACGGCATCACGCAGGAAACCTGAATGTCTTCAGTGAGTCAAATAGTTAAGTTGAGCCAGTGCTGCCATAAACCCTGTGGGAGAGCTTGGAATAATCTAGGCGATGTTAATGATGCAATTTATATGTGAGGGGACCGGTGTTTGGCAGGCTCTTTCCGTCTGAGCGGGCTGCACATCCCAGCGAGCTCCCAGCACCCCCTGCTAGATGGAGGGGGTGGAGTAGGAGGAGGATGTCAGAGCCCATGTGAAAAGAGGGAGCGAGCGAAGCACTGATAAGAGCCATTACTATTAGTGTCTGTCTGTCACCTGCTGTGCGTCATCCAGCCTTCTCTCTCTCCACATGCGCCCCCATCCCCGTCGCTCCATCCCCATCCGTTTTCCTGAGGCACATCACTTCAAATTTGCACTCACCTACACATTTTCCATCCTGTCACAGGTATAGTCAGTTGACTTTAAAACCGAGCCAAGCTGCACTCTGAAAAACTACTGTGAGCTTTGTTTCAAAACAGTTGTGAATTAGTGGAGGTGCAGACAGCTGCCAGCATTTATTCAGTAAACAAAATAGCTATAGATGAATAACTGAATTGGCAGAAGGGGACGCAATATTCTACACACACCGTTCCCAAGCAAACACAAAGCCTAATTTGGTATTTCATTTATTACTTGGCACAAATTCTGCAGCTCCTTAAACTTATGAACTCGGGAGAAATGAACAGTAATTGCAGTCTGTTCTTTATTTTCTTAAAACCTTTTTAACCAAATATTTAAAGCTGTTTTTCTCAGTTGCTATGCAACACTTCAACCACAAGAGTGGGAGCATGCTGAGAATGTGCCAAATAAATACTACTGCCACCGACATTCTGCGGGGAAATATGAGAGAAGGGCATCGTTCAATAATCATATGAAAATGTAGAACAGTTGTGTAAAATGCACAATCATCCTTGCATTCATCACTTACTTGACCTGTGTCAAAGCATGATTCCAAGCAATAGTTAATTTAATGAACCATTGTTTACAGTCTGAAAGGCATCACACAGCCATGTGAGCACTTTTTTGTTCATTGCATGCGAATACAAGTGCAAGGATTTAACCACAGAATCCAGCAACGTGTCAGGCGTACAGAGTGTCCTGTGCAGAATATCATTCTGTAATTTGATGTGCGAAAGCTGCCAGGTATATAGACAACTGCCTGTTTCACAGGTCCTTTCAGATTTCACTCCGAGCTCGCCTGGAGCTCGGGCATCTGTACAACAGCCAAGCAAAAAGCAAGCAAGCCAATGGTGCAGCCTTTCTTCCTGAGCCGGGAATCAAGGACTTAAAGCAAGGACACGTTATGCAAGATATCACGTTCAATTCCACCGCCAGCCTCTGAGGCCAGATGATACACATTGAGTGAGTCGGTCTCTCTCGAGCCCTCAATGTTAATCAACACTCTTTCCAATGCATACTTATGAGTTACAATCTACTCCCCATGTCTTCCCTTTGGCAGTTTAAATTAAGTCGCAAATTTGACGGCAAATTAACTTCAACGGGGACGGTAATGTGTCACCTATACAGAAATCTGTGCCATTTCTCACCAGGGTAACTCAAATCGTGCCTATCTGAGAGGAAAATTAAATCAAACAAATTATTTTCATATGAAAATCTAATTCGAGGAAACAGAGGGAAAGACGGCGTTCTGCGGCGGGGGCCATCAGCTGTTAACAAATCCTGATGTTGACAAAGCCATGCATAATTGCCCAGTCAACCTTTATCATTGTGATCACAGAGCTAGAGATTTAATGCACACTAGTATTAGCTGTGACACACAGTCACAATAGAGTTGAGGTGGGAGGAACACGTGCTCAGACAGTGTGCGCTCGTACACGTGTGTGTAAACGGGAGGTGGATGTGGAACCAACGGAGATCTCCCCACTTCATCATTGAGTAAATGGCACCACAAACGTGAGCTGCGACTTCACAGCTGCCTCATGGCGGGTGACATTGAAGCCCACGCATGAACACATCACTCATCAAAGCGAATGAGCCGTTCTTCGCTTCCGCTGCTCGTGGCGAGCAAAAGACAATGGCAGCCCCCCCCAAGAGCACACTTGCACACCTGGAAGGACGAGAATGAGTGGAGATGGGAAGGAGGAAGGAGAGAGAAAGGAAAAAAAATCCATTTGGTTCCATGCATCTCTCACAAGAGGCTTAACAGACTGTGACCTTCCGCTGCTTCATAATGGGGGAAGGAAACGCCAAGACCCTGGTGCCATAAAACGGCTCCGAGCGGGTGCTAACAGTGGTTCTGCAATTAACCTGTCTTAAAACAAACAAGAGGCTTTTGCTTTAACAACAGGCGCATACTTGAGAGGCTTGATTTCTGCGGCGAGGAACTCAAAGGCCCACCAGGGTTCAGGTTTTAATCGGTCATTAGCATGCTCATTCCAGCACAGCTGCGCCGAGATCTATGCGGCTACAAGCTCGCTCAGTGTGATCAAAAACAAAAACAAAAAGGTCTCACGCAGATCCCCGACACGCCAAAGAAAGGTCGGCCATCAAACGTGTCAACAGCCCTTCAAGTCTCTTTACAGACAAAGGATATTTGCCTTGACACTATATCATAAAAGGTTTGAGAAGAATGCAAGAGAGAAAACAGAACGCGAGAGGGAAATAGTGAATGCCCTCTTTTAGCGTATAAGCACATCCTCCAGAAAGTTCAGGCACATAGTTTGAACACAAAGAGCTCCACTCTTTCTCCTTAACTGTCCTCTTTTCCCTAAGTGGTACCAGACGTAGGTATTTCTTCATTTAGCTCATTCGAATGGAGGCGAGCTGCTGTTCTTTATTTATTTAACAAAACGAGCTGCAAAAGCCAAACATTAGGTCATGGAATATTTTCACCCAAAGAAATAAGTCAATGCCTTCAATGAGACATCAAACCCAGTTTAAGTATTCCCCTACAAAATATGAGCTGGTGAGGACCTCTCTCTAAGTCAAGTAGTGCTGAAGGGAATTTTTTTTTCCTGCTTCTCTAAATACAACTTTTGAACAGCGCGGTGCACATGCGTTTTCAATTAAGAGCTCAGAGCCAACATCCAAGCCTGGGCCCCATTCACCCCTTTTCCACGATTGACCAAGTCTGAGGAAATGTTGAACAGGCATCATAACCATAACAGAGACGGCAGATTTTTCAAAAGCTCTAAACAATAATTAAGACATCACAGTGAATTGATGAGGCAGCGTTCAAGTGCCACACAAAATCTAAATAAAGAGGAGGGAACATACTTAATCATAACTTTTTGTGACACATTCACGACCGGAGCACTTACACAAGGCAATTTGTCCCTTTGGTGAACGGCTACAAAGACTGCTTACAGTGCAAAGAAGTAAAATATGTCAATGGTGTTGATTTGTGGGGATCATAATGAGAATGCACGGTTTACACGAGGCACTTGGAGTAGGATCTACTTCCCTGGCAGAGGCAATAACTCCCTATGAGCCTGTCTCTGCTCAGACTTCAATCTCTGGGCCCCAAGGAGCTGTTGGAGGACTTTGATGTTCTGTCTAAATGAATTGACTGTGCTTCTTGATACAGCCCTCCAGTCAACTGAGTCCCCCCCCCCACGGATTCTGTCACCTGTGATAAACACAGTGCGTGCTCAGCGGTACCAAATTCTGGATCACATGCCCACAAAGCCCATAGTTGTTTCTTTCTTCCCCTTTAACTTTGTAAATGACTGAAATAAATATGATTGTGGTTTCCCGCTGAACTCAATCTGAGGAGAGAGCCCTTTGAAGTGTGGGGCTGTATGTGAGCAAACAACGCTGGGCTGGTTTCTGTTACCTTACAGCTCCACAACATCCACGAGGTAAGCCTTTATGTCGGATGCCCCTTCAGGGCATGGTGTTTGGTTGAGCCTGGGCAAAGACAACAACCTCCAGCACACTTCTATCATTGCATCCCCCCCCCTCCTTTAGAATCAGAGCCAGGAAGCTCTGAATACAAGCCCGCTACTTCACTGACGAGATCTAAACAAGATCTAAAGCTTATTGAGAAGTGCAAAGCTAAAGAAGAAGTACAAGTGTGTTGATGCATCTACCTTGGATCTACTAGTTTGTCTGCTTTGAATACGGATAAGTTGTGACAGGAGCCGTAACCCATGAAAGATGAAAACAAAAAAAAGCAATGTCCCAGCACTAAAGATAGCACCGAGCGCAACCAATCGACGACTAGCAAACACTGCTATGGATGATTTGAATCAAAGAGCAGGGCAGAGACAGCGGTTAGAGGAAAACAATACTTATCCATCTAAGCTTCAGCTTGGTCAATTCTCATTTGACTAAATCCAATTACCATTGATTCTGTATCTTCCTAAAGCCAAGGTTTAGGTTTTCCTTGATAGTGCAGAAATCTTAACTGGGATGAAGCGGTAGTATTTAACCTATTACAGCCTCCGATGAAGCGGCCGGATTGTGGAGGAGTACGAGTTCTACTGACGGAGGCATTGATCTTCCCACACCCTGGGTTTTCCCAGCGTGTGCAGCGATTCCAGTGGAAATCCTCTGAACACCTCTCTCTCTCCTCCAGCGGCGATGGCGCTCCCGAGCAAACCTGCCCTGGATCGAGCATCTCATTTAGTCACCGGGCCCTTTGATGTGGATTCAGTGCTGCAGTGCATATCATTCGTGTTTGAAGGTTCAGCTTCCACAATACAGCAGGGTTTGAAGTTTCGCATACTGCAGGTGCTACAATGTGATAATCTGGGAGCCGGTTATGCATTATACATTTTTCATAAAAGAACACCATCAAGTGAAAGTGAAATGTGGAAAAGTCAGCGCTTCAAGGTATATATTGACAGAAACTGTTTGTGAGACTTCTGGGTGTGGGACGAAAACACTCTAGTTATCTTGAGCATTTCAGAATCAGATCTACATCTCCCCTCTGAAGGGGGTAAATATCCAAATAAACAGAGTAGAATAACATTTGACTGGAGTCTACCGTGCCATTATAAGAGCAATTTAGTTGACTGAATGCTTCTCTCATGGCGCAGAGGCCATGACGGCTCTTTTTCCAGAAAACGCCCGGACTAAGAATCTCCTTCTCCATCTGATTTCCCTGAGGAGTGGCTACGCACCTTGCGGCAGTTTCTTCAATGTCTTCTTAAATAAAACATGACAAATCCTTGTCAAGGTCTATGTCTTAACTGAGGCAGACCCACTAAACCCATGGCTTTAGCTGGTGTAATGACAAGACAGAGAAATAATCCATTTAAAAATCTGAGATTACAGTTTTCAAGGTTGGTGTAATTGACTCAATTGGAAAAGTCGTTTTTTTTTTTTTTTATCCAACTGCAACAAGTACAAAAGATAAAAAAAAAGAAGGGGAAGTTGTTGCCGAAAGAATAAAATCAAATTGGCAGTTACTGTCTGTGAGTGAGTGAAGTTTATGCAAACGCTTCTGATCTTGATAATTAAAGAGTGTTTGTATGGAGGTGCAGAGCGCCGCGTCTCCTTTTAAAGGATGTTTACTGTCTCCAAAGCATGGAGATGGTGGCAGCCTGAGGGGGCCTGCCTGCCTGCTTTCCTTCTCCCTCCCTCTGTATCCATCTTGTGCTAAATACACACAGAGACACACATATATATATACGCGTGCATACACAAGCGCATGTGTACAAATCCGAACTCTACACACTGTACTGGCATGTACAAACAAAAAAACCCACACGGATGAGAGAGAGAGAGCGAGAGAGAGTGAGAGCACGCTTTCACAAACATCAGCCTCTCAATTAGCTTCTGCTCTCATTTCTTCCTTGGTAGAGTCATTTTTCAGCTGGATGCTTTTCCTTTGTTTATCGTGAGCAGACCAAAGCCTTATCAGCAGCTAATCACTGCATGTCAAATTCACAGACTTGCTGCAGTCACTTAAAAAACACACACAAAATAAAACAAAAGCGGATCTGAGTGAATAATCGTCTCAAGTTCAGATTGCCATTTTAGATTTGGACAATCACCCATTTCTTTTAGATGCTGAAATCTGTCTCCGAGCCAGGGAGTCGATCAGCGTTTGTTTGATATAATTTGTTGTGACATGTTAATTGCATCTACTTGTAATTCTCTCTAATTGATGTTTGATATGTCTCAGGAAATTAGGCCAACTAGATAACACTGCAAATATTATAAATCCCTCCTGCCTTTCTCTTTCCACGGCAGGTCTGATGAATTCACAACACCTAAAACTGTAATGTGTCAACTTGCTGTGCAGCTATGCTCTGTATTCCCAGGGCTGCCAGGCTGACAAATCTAAGGTTACAAGCACACCACTGTGTATTCAAAACACATTCAGGCGCACTGCAGAGGGCCAGAGGAGACTAACCTGAGCAATTTTCACTGAGTTCTGGGTTGAGCCACCAGCGTGATATTCAACTTTGTTCCTCTTGACAATTTCTTCAAACCTGGAATAAAGACAAGGACAGGTGTTGTTAGAAGAGACATTAACATTGGAGATAGAACAGTGGATTTCAGGTGGAGGGTGAGGGAGCAGCTGTGACCTAGAGGGTGTGAAAAGAGTGAAATATCTAAAAAACAATGTCATATCAATTTAGAGAATAGATCCTTATGACCTTTGTGATTCCTTAACCAGTTGTAATCATAATATGAATCTGATTAACATGTAATACTACTTATATTAATGCTTATGCTAATAATACTACAAATAATAATACTCAAAATGATGCCAATAAGAATTAGAATGTAATATTAACCAGACTAACATATCTTACTAATAACAATAATTATTATTATGCTAATAAGAATTCCACTAATAATAATGCTATTAAGAATACACATTTTTATTAGTCTAGCACCAGTTTAACATACAAACAGGGATAAGATAGAATGCTAAAATATGTTAACATCACAACCTGCTAACAATGAAAAACACATCTGTATTTTCATATGACATTGTATCTTGTGTAGTTAGCATGCTAAAATAAGCATACATGACCTAGCATGCTAACATTATGTTAACATAATGAATTTAACACGCAAACAGAGTCTTTGCATGTTAACATATTTTTGGTGGCTCAAAGCTGCAAACTGTCACCAGGCTCAACAAAGTGTCTTACAGCTCATTGTTTGTATGTCAGGACCATTAATCTACTGTTTTAAGTTCAGTCTCATCAATCTTGTTTCCAGCTGCTGGGGCTGAACACGTGTTTCGAGGGGGACTGAGAACAACTGTTTTCAATGAACAGAAAAGTTAGCAACCTGTTCGCTTGTGAGCACAGAGCAGCTGAAGAAGCTCATTGACAATAGAACAGTAGAGGCTTTAAGGAGGGCTGATAGCACTTGGCTTATTTACCAATGTAAAGACAAAAATATCAAAATAACTTTTTCTTTTCTTCAAGAACATTTTGCTCTAAATATACAAATTCCTGAGTCTGGTTCTGTTCGAAGTTTCTTCCAGTTAATACTTTTTTGTGTGGGAACTGTCGGGTTTCTGTATAATTTTGTGTCAAGTGCCTTGAGATAATGTTTGTTGGGATTTGGCGCTTAGAATAATATTGAATTGAAATTCAAGCACTTTCAAGAACTCATCTATTTCCAAACATTTTGCAAGATTTGATTTTTTTCTCATTTTTCAAACTCTCTCTCAGGAGCTGGTGAAGATCAAAAACCGAGCTGAAAGGAGTGTAAATATTGGACTTATTCATCAGATAGAGAAATGAAGACAAAATGGCTTCACTGCACTATAATTCATATATATATGAAGTTAAGCTTAACCTGGAGAATCGCTGTCTAGGAATCTTGACGTTGAGTCAAAATAGTTTAGTTTTTACTTACTCTGCAATATAATAAACTTGAAAGTGACATACATACATACCTTTTGACATATAAGGTCAAAGATGTTTAAATAAACTTTTTAGGAAAGACAACAGGAAGAAGAAATGAAGTGAGCAATGCTGAGTTTTGTTTGTTGGGATACTTCAACACAAATGTTGCAGGAGTTGAAAAGAGGCAGTTTGGTAGTTTTGTCTGTACAGTAGTTGTAGCTGCCTAAATAATATTAAAGCAGAAAATAATTTCTGGGCAACCGGAAGAAGAGAAATCTAAATAACTAATAATAGAATATATTCATTCATTTCGTTCATCATCATTTTGTTTTTCAGGGAATTAGAAATGTGTGAAAAAAACCATCTCATAGTTAAATAACTGTGTTTAGGGAGCGAGCACTGATTAAATGTTTGATGTCTGAACCATGCAGCGAAGTTTAGACACAATGAGTCAAGACAACAGAAATTACATTGGGGAATGGGAAGTAAACAATTGCGGAGTTTTTCCAAACACAAACCAAAGGAGCACTCTCGAGTCTGATTCTATCTTTTTTTTGTATTTTCCCCATCATGCTGCCATTTCAAGCATCAATAGCTCCCATGCTTGTGCGTAACGTGATGCAAAGCCGGGCTATGCAGCGAGATAGAGTCTTTATCTGGGGAGCCGCGAACATGAATAATGTGCATTCTCCACGTCGCTCACACAAACAGCCTCCCAGGGGGCAGGCTGTATAAACACGTCCACTTTGCTCAGGAAATTGACCCAACTGCAGTCAAGATGATCCGACACATTAGGAGGTCCTTGACTCCCTTTTTTACCTCAACTGTAAATTGAAGACTGTCCATTTGTAAGTGTATTTACATCAGTGGGGGAGAAATCCAATGAGATGGTAAATAGTTCAAGGTGCACCATAGCATTCCCACTGGCGCGACGTGCAATTCCACCCTTAAATTAACTGAGTGAGAGGGGTTGTTGAGAAAATGCTTGTGAGTTATCCCAGGGGGGTGGTGGTTATGTAAAGGCTCTGCAGCACAGTGCCAATACTTTTCCCTTTTTAGGATTACAAAAACATTTTCAAGGGAGGTCAAAGGTTGCACTTTTTTTCGAGGGGGAGGGGGGCTTGCTTAAAACTTGAATATGTTGTGTCTGTTGCATATACTCGCCGCAGAGTAGAGCAATCTGTATGCAAAGTGCACCGTGGCTTACCAACACATGTCAGCCAGAGGTGTACAACCTGGTTTAACTAGGCATGGCCGAATTTTGAGCAAGTGTGAAAGTAACCTTTACTGCTTCAAAGAAAGTCTGCATATCATGTCTCAAGGCGAGGGGTCTACCCAGGGCAGAATGTTTCCAATAAAGAAAAAAAAAAACTTTCCATGCAAGTGGAAAATATGCTAACCGGGAAAAGCAAAAAAAAAAATCCTTCCTGAGACACCTGTTATGACTTCTTGACAAAGGAAGAATTTGAGCACTGTGGGTGTTTATAACATGAAGGCAGCCGAGGGACTCCAGAACCCATTTCAAATAGACACACAGCTACTGAGGATATTTTTTTTTTCTCTCCCTAGAAGTATTTGCTCCACCTTTCAGTGCAGACAGCATGGGGCCCTGCTCCTGGACGCCTCGAAAATCCCATCCGAAAAGGAGCAGCTGCCTCGAGACCTTTACACCCTCAAACATCATGTGATCCCATAGTAGTGACACCGTAAAAGGCCCCCTTGGCCATTTAGGGAGAGAAAATCCCTTTCCATCTACTGCAGCCTGAGCTCACTCGCTGACGGGAGGGAGCGGAGAAAAAGAAATTGTTTTGAACAAAATGTCCTCAGCCGGTAACCTCCGCTTTTCAAAACCCAGTGGTGTTGTTCAGAGCAATTCCAACTATGCCATCCATACTGCTAATGCATGGACGGCCCGTGTTATGCAACATGTGCCCCTGACACACTGGTTAAATACCACTCTCGACTAAAGGCTCTGTGCTATTTTTCAATTTCATACCTTCCAATTTGAGACTAATAGAAGCACTTATTTATTCGGCCTAAATCAAATCATATTGAAATCAGGCGAATTAGGCTCCTGAATGCAACATTTGTATTCAGAGGACATGAGCGTTCTCCTCAAAAACTAATACCGTTACATCTCCCCCCAGCTTAGCACATCCAAACTGTTGGGGCCGATCTCACAAGTCAGGAACATTGTGTTGTTTACATTCCTGGAGCTGGAGCCCCCACCGCTGATTCCCATCAAGGGAAATATGAGAGCTTTGAAAGTACGATGAGTGTTCTCTGCCCCGAGTGACTCATGAGTTCCTCTCTCACCCCCCAAAAAAAGCAGAGGCAAGTAGATTATTTACATGAGGCAATAATTCAAGATTTGCTCGTCTAAGTCTCTTACATGGAGGGCAAGGCGAGCCCCATTTACCCAATCCCTCTTCATTCCCCTTTGATGTTAGCCTATCTCGATAAGACCGGATGAGTGCCCTAAAATCCCCGTCGAGTGATTTCACAGGAAGAACAAGTCTCTGTTAATCAATGGCTAGATTGGATCTGGATCCTCGGGAGTGGTCGGCCTGAAAGTCCTCCCAAGTGTTTGAGTGCACACCAGGGTAATTCATCGCTAATGATCACCGCGGCACCCACTCTCCTACGCGCCGTTCGTCCGTATTTAATTGCCTCATTCACGTTTAAACAGCTTACAAATCACAAGGACAGGCAGGGAAACATGATCAAACGGCCCCTATCGCTAATCAGGGGAGGGCAAGGGAAGAAGTGAGAGGACTTTGCGGCTCTCCTTGGGGATTAGGAAGGAGGAGGGCTGCACAAGAACAGTAAATTGTCTCTGCTCCAGCTCCAGCAGGCAGGTACATTTAAACAGGCAGATCCATCTTTCTCTCTCTGACAGAGGCAGAGCGAGGGGGCAACACAGCTAAAAGGCTCCAGTAATCCCAGTTTCAACACAAGCATCTGGTGTGGAAACAGGTTCCGCCATTGATTAGATCCCCCCCCTCCCCAATCAGCGTGTGCATCCTACACCAAAACCTTCCTTGGTAGTCTGGAGGCAGTACAAGGCCTGATGCACAGTAATTGTTTCAATAGGTCAGGCGCAGGAAAAACAGCTCGGGGAAGTGATGAAAGGGAGATGGAAAGGGTGAGGAATATTGTTGTTTTTCCCCCCCAATTAAATTGTTTGTCAAACCCTTCACAAAGGGTTACGCAGTTTATCTGTTTAAAATCAATACGCTCGTCTCACTGTGAAAGCTTGTCCCGACACAAGACAGGCCCATTAATTATTCTGTTCTACGCGCTATCGCTGTGCTGCTCAAGGTTGAGCCTTATCTTTTCTTATTTCAAATCAATAATTATCTTCTACCGTGCTCGCGCTCCCCCCTCAGAAATAGATGTGCTTTTCATTCAATGCCTGTAGAGTCTCTCTCTCTCGCACTCTGTCTCTCTTTATAGCAGCCGGTGAGGAACGCAGAATGAATAGGACATTCTTATCAGTGGCACATTAGAGCAGGATGGGAATAGATGGCGAAGAATGAGGCGCATAAAAGTACCGAACACAAATGAGTCATGATTCAAACAGCGAGCGAGGCCTTGTTCCCATCCTCTGACATCTTCTAATAGACTGCAGTAACGGATGAATGTTGATTTTCACAAAAGCATTACGATATCGCCATCGTTCAGGTGTCTCTATCCATTTGGGTAAATCCCCATTCAGCTGAGAAAACCTGCCTCGAGTCCCTGGGTGCGAGAAAAACCCCAACTACAAGTCTTTACATGAGCCTTTATGCATTATAGACTGGATGCACAATTAATGACGGCACAATTACATGGTCGTGATGGGTGAGTAATTGCATTAGGATGCAGAAACAACAAATGTGCATCCCTTTAATAAATCGGCCGATCCAGCAGCAGCAGCTCATTTGTTGGCATTAACCGAGGACCGCTGTTTGTACTTAATTAGGCTGCACTCAAGGATTAGGCGAGGTGGGGTGGGGGCGCAAAATCTGGTCATGGCGGATGAGTTCATATTATTTCGTCTAAAATGTCACAGGTTTTTGGCTTCGCGCTGCAGAGGGTGGCGTTGTTTGTCACACTGCGCTGTGTGGATGTGGGAGAGGGAGTGCGAGAGTGAGTGTGTTTGTGCGAGGACATGAAAGAGCGACAGAGGGAAAGAGGGACACGTTGAGGGAGAGAGTGGGAAGAGCAAGTGTGTAAGCAAGGATGAGGCTTCTGGTGTTCTCTTGAGGACTGAGATTTGAAGCCCGAGCACAAAGCCTTTGAGACGTTCCCCTTATCTCGGAGGTTGATACCGGGATCTTGGTGATTCAGAGCGCTCCGTGTGAATAATTCCACCAACACCCCCTACTGCGGGGACCATATGGCCCAGTGTGAACTTTAAATACACGGGGAGTGTTGCCGCTCACCAGCGAGGCCTCCCATCTCTACCCCCGCACAGGCTTGCTGTAGAGAAATGATCAGCACAGACAGCACACTAACTAGCCTACATGTATAAGGTGCTGATACCATCACTGGCTTTTCCTGTGTGGCTGCCGGGGAACAAGGACGACTAAAAATAGCCCTGAGGATGCTTTTCTGAACTGAACATGCTGTATGTACTGGCTGAGACACCCACATTTTAATTATAAAAGGCTCTTTAAAAGGGGGAGTTGTAGGGAGAGGAGGGGAGGAGAGGGGACGCCCACATGCACAGAGATGTGGATTATGTTTTCTCCAACCCCCTTTGACTTGTGATGTTTCCTTCTGGCACCACCTGCTGGCTGCCACCTTCAACCAGAGGGAGACATTTGTAGCTCCAGCAAGGACGAGCCTTAATTATGATTGCATCAGCCGTCTCTCATAATGCAGCATGTGTGGCTCTAACTGCGGAGCGATGCACCCTTCATCTACAGGAACACAGCACAGCAAGACGGGGGAGGGTGTGCTTTTTCCTCCTCTCTTTCAATTATTTGAAAGGTTTTCTCGTTTTATAATTCAAAAGGTCTAGATCCACATTCCTTACAGTTGAGTACAGCTCTGGTGAGCATGTCACATTTATGCAAGCATCCCCAAATGGTTGAATTCATGCGTATCAATAAAACATAAACAGCAGCGCGGTTGGCAGCGGAACATGTTTCTGATGTCTCAATTACCAGTTGAGTGCCATTAATCTCTGCGCCCCCTCTTTGGCTCGGAGGTCGGCTGATGGATGCAGGCCCGTGACCTTTGCCCTCAGCGGCAGAGGGAGCCCGCCGTTCCCTCCCAGTGGGCCGGCGGAGGTGAGTTTAAGTACTGTAGTACACCGCTCAGCCTCAGCAACAGACGAGGCGAATGGGAAGTTTTAAAAAAAAAAAAAAAAGGGGGGGAGGTGTAGTAATGTGTCTACACACTCAGTCAAGCATGAGTGCATCCAGTGAAGTGGCACCATGGCAAGCACATGCAGCTTCTGCACGCATGCTTGCATGTGAGCACACAAACACACACACACACACACACACACACACACACACACACACACACACACAGACAGACACACAGCAGAGTGTTTCTCCCCCTCACACACCAGGGTAGCTCAGCCGGGGGTTTCTAGCACTCACGGTTCGCTTCGTTATATATTGAAAACATAAAACTATAAAAAACAAAAAAAGAGGGGTAGAGTCAAGTGTGTTTACAGAGCAGAATCTATCACACGCACACCCAGGAGCCAGAGTGTTTAGCATGTACTCAGTGAGAGGGGCCTTTGTTGTTTTCCTCCCAGTAAGCAGATTGAGCTTCACGGCAGCAGCAGCAGCAGGGGTGTGCGAGATGTACACAGACAGCGGGGTGTGCGAGTGGAGAGGCACCTCCACTGATCTCCTGTGTCGTGTGATGATGTGTGTGTGATGTGTGTCTCAATCCAGCGCTGATCCCCCTGAGTCAGCCCTGTCAGTGATATGAGCCTCCCACCCTCTCTCTCTCTCTCTCTTCCCGTCGCCATCGGGAATGCTAATAACAAGCCAGCCACTAACACTGCAGCCCTGAATTATTCATGCAGCAGAGGGTCACACGGCATAATGAGGAGTTTACTCTCATTCTGGATGCGATTGTGACGCTGCTAATCTGCATTTAGCACACAGAAAGAGAGAAAAGGAGGGAGGGAGCGAGGGGTAGAGAGCGGGAGAGAGAGGGAGGAGGAGGAGGAGGAGGATGAGTGCTGATGAACTTAATTGCTGTGAGCAAACAACCTCTGAAAAGAGTCACGCCATCATCCAGAGATGAGAAAGTAAACAATTAATTATCATCGGACAGAGGGAGCCATAAAACAAATGTTTGAACGAGAGTAATATTCACGAGCCAGCTGATCTTTACCACCCCCCCTCAGAGGTGACAATACACTTTCAATAACGATGACTCACTCATTTGACACTAATAATCATTAGCTCTAATATGATGTGGTTAGCGAGCCCAGGAGGGATTGGGTGGCTGGTGTATTATGAAATACTGCGTGCACTAAAAACACCCGTAATGCCTAGTTATCCTGAAATAAAACGTCTATTTGCCCACATTATAATCTCCTGCAGAAAGAGGCGTGTTTTCATTAGGTTGACATGTTGTTTCCTTTGGAGGCTCCTGGAGGTAGAAAACAGCAGGCGACTGTTGCCTCCTGCTGGCCACCAGAGGTACATACCCCGTTTACTGCAATTCAGAAAGTGAGAAGCAGAGAAATTCAACACTGTTGTGGCATCCATCCATAGCGCTTATGAGTTAAGGGTTACAGGGGGGCTGCAACCAAATCCTGCCATTGGGCAAGAGGTGGAGTTACACCCTGGACAGGTCACCAGTGTATCCCAGAGGCGACATACTGAGACAAACCATTAACCCTCACGTGGTCGTTTCTAACCAACCTAACCCCAACCTGCATGTGTCTGGACTGTGGGATAATAATAAAAAACACAAACACTTTCACTAACATCACTATCGGTTTATGAAAAACTTGTTTACATTTCAAATACAAACATTTATTTTCTTACTTCAAGTTTGATATATTTGGTTGTATTTGTGTTTTCTTTTTAGTTATATATACTTTTTTTTTAAAATGTATAATGTAGTATTCATGAGTAACAGGACAGATGTTAATATAGCCACATCACAATGATTCAACCCTTACATAATATTGCTGATTTTAAAACCTTCTTCTAGTTTTATGGCCTAAAGTTGAGTTAAAACATAACTACGCATTGGGGAAATCTATAACTATGCTTAATTTGCTTTTAATTTATCATATCAGTCTACACAAATCTATATTGGTCGGGCTCTAATCATGCGAGATAAATACAATATGAACTCCATGAATCCTTGCAAGTTATAAAACACCATTATAAACCCACTAACCCTGCGGGAGTCAGGCTTGCGTTTCAAGCCACATGATGGCAGCAGTGACTATAAAGAGTGAGAAACATCCTACAGCGTTACATGACAACACCACATGTGTACGCGGTGCAGAAAGGAAGTCATGGACAGTGCGTTGGTTGACTGGTTTCCTCTCGTACCCTCATTTCAAAACCCTGGAGACCTCAACTCAAAATCCAACATCTTCTCGAAACAACCTTTTCAACTGCCGCTCACTCACCACCGGGGAAATATCATCTGAATAAGATACGCAACAACACCTGGATGTTCAATGCAACATGACTCACCAACCACTAACCACTAATATACAGAGCACTGACAAGCAGCAGCTGCCTCACACGGACGACTCTCTCTGAGATTATACTGTGATTTATGAACTGAGTTTGGTTTGTTTCAAAGATTTGTTTGTCTGCTTATTAGATACTAGATACGCACATGGGGTGTGAGTACAGTACATGGTATGAAATGTAACAACAGTCTGGGGCCGGAAGCGACATTGCGGTTACATGGTATGAGTCTTAACTACTAAGCAACAAGGACACTCAGGAAGTCAGTGTTTTTGCAGCAGAGCAGATCCTGTGTCCGTTTTCATGGAAAGGAAAACGCTGGTGTCTTTCTTTGCCATAAAAACAAGACCAGCTGGGGTTAATCTTTAAAAAAAAAAAAAAAAAAGAGGTCACAAACATACAGTATAGTTTCAGTTTAAAAAGGTTCAGGAGTGTCCCTGAACAGCTGGGCACTGTACTTTCCAGCTGATTTATTTCAAACACGTTTTTTAAAAGGGATTAGCTGTGGATCAATACACAGCTGGGGAGCCTACGAGTATTTACAGCAGCAGGATGTGTACGTGGGATTGATTCAAAATAAAACTATACAGTGCCCATTGTTATTGTCACACAGTGCAAACAAGTGGTTCAGTCTTGCGTTTTTAATACTTATATCTAGTGTTGATATTTAAGCTGCAACTAATTACTATTTAAATTTTTTAAAATGTATTGTCTTGATTAGTCAATTCCCTAATTAATAATGTATGCATGTGTGGATGCATTAATCTGATGTTTATTTAATGAATAAGAAATGTAAGGAAATGCAGAAAAACAATCATATTCGTCTAAACGCAAAGATTTTGTCGATCTATTAAACCAGTAAATATTCATATATAAGTCATAAACAGTGACATTTTTGGGCATTTTAAAAAATCAACCGATTATCAAAAACTTTTCGATGATCTACTTACGGCATCATATTTAAATTCATAATGATGTGAGACGATAAGAAAATCCTCCGATTTGAGAAGCTGTAACCAGTGAACGTTTGGAATATTCGCCTGATAAACGTCAAATGCTTTAATCGATCATTTAAACAACTTTCTTTTGTTTGTGGATTTAGCCGAGACCTACTCAGGAAACAACACACATATCGAGTCCCCAGCCAGTACTAACAGGGACGCTGATGGTTTCTACTGTACAGCAGGCAATTTCTCAGCCACAACAGGATTATATGGGCTCTGCTGTGACTAGATAATTGAATTAAGGCATGGCCACAGCGCACTGCATCCAATGATCTCTCCCCCACCAGGGTGATAGGGGAAAGAAATGAATCATGTTACACTGTGTAGATTCATAAGCACAACAATAGTGTTAGCCGCCTCGGCTTGTAAGTCTATTGTGGCCTTTTCCAGTAACGATGTTATTTGTCACAACTCTTCGGCCCAGTTCTTCCTCACCCGCAGATCAATGACCTTGTGTTTGACCTCTTTGCACTCTGAAGTGTTTTCACTGACCACACAGAGGCACCAGGAAGGCTCGTATCTCAGCATCTACAGCCACAGCTCTTCATAATCCATACTGTATTAAGTTAAAAAATCCCACATGTACATTCAGATACAAACTGACAGGCGTGATGGCGATGAGTGCTGCTCTGTGTGTGTGCGGTATTGTATGCATTGAAATGCATTGTGCTGTGGAATTAAGCACCATGTTAATCCTGCCCTGACCTTGTGTAGAATGTGGAGGGAACGGTGTCTGTTGGGCTAAAGATAACACCGCTGCCTTTGTGCTGGAGGAGAACAACACTGCTGATGATGCTGCTGCTTTGTGCCGCCGCCGCTGCCGCCGCCGCCCGAGGTCGCATGTGTCCCTTTGTCAAGTAACAAGACCTGACAAGGTAGCCTGTTGTAAGGTGCAGACCATCTGACGGGCTGATTTGTCTTTAGAGAGTTTATACGCTACACCTGCTATTTTAATTTTACAGTTATTTCCTCTGAACTTATGCATTTATAAGATATTAAGGCAGAATTTATGAAATCATTAAAGCACAAACCGTCTCTGTCTGTGTTCAACAACAGAAAATGATTCATCTGGATCCACATCTGCATCAAACTACAGACAGATAGCAAATAACTGTCAATGTCCTTTTAAAAACTGACATGTTCTGCTAATAAGCATAAAAACAAATGTCATGTTAATGAATTTAACAGCTATAATACATTTTATTTCACAGCTGAATCAATAATATTAGTAACAATAACTATGAAGAACATGAGTCTTTATACACATTTTTCAATGTACTCCAAATAATAATAATATTGTTTTACTGCTGTTGAAGACTTGTTTTCATATAATACAAATAATGCTGGTGTTATATCACAGTAAATGTCAGCTAATGCAATTACCAGGGACGCACAACGTGACCAGAAGGTCATTGTCTCTATCTGCAGACTGATAAATGTGTGTCCAGGGAAATGAAACGGCAGCAGTTGCTCCTCCCTTAACACCAGTGCAGAGGTGCCCCCAGTGGATAGCAATGTGGTTATCTTACATTCACCAGATAAGACGTGTTGTGCTGGGCAGTGGATGTGTGACTGTGGAGCAAGAGAGTTGTTCGTCCTCGAGCATTTGGCGACAGAAATAAAAAGTTCTGGGGGGGGGGGGAGCACTTAACTGCCTGATTGATCCACCAAGGCTTTGCTTTCTGTCCTGTTACTCAGCAGGATCCTGTCAAATGTTATTGATACCTGATGTAAAGTTAAGGCCACAGACCAATAAACGATTGATTTCTGGTGCAAAGCTGAATCCTGGATTTTCACCTCCACCAAAGGGGTTAACGTTTTTATTACGGTTTGTTTGTCAGCAGAATTACTCAAAAGCTACACAACCGATTTTATTGAAACTTGAAACTTTGATACATGGGCCAAGAAAGAACCCAGTGACTGTTGGTGCACATCTGGATCAGGGGGCGGATCTAGGATTTTCTTTTCTTTTCTTTTCAGGCATATTTAGGGAACTGATATCTTTGAGTGTGTTGCTGTGTAAGTGTGCAACTAAAAACGTTGACAGTTGTAAGCCTCAGAAAGTTGTGTTTTACCACTTATGTAATTATTCAAGTTAATTCAATCATAATTTTCAAACAATTCAAAAATGTTCAATTTAAAATCATGTACAGTATATATGGAATATGCAATTTGCTTATTAATGTGTCGTTTTTGACCCCACTCCCACTCATCATCCTTTCAGATGGTTAACTTTTTTTATGTGTGTACTAAAAACAGACAAATTCCCAGAAGAGACACCATGTGGACTCAATCATATAAAAAGAAACAGGATGTCATACGGCTGGTGAGCGATCAGGGCTCCATCCTGTGTTAATGCGAGTTGGTCTTTTTGCCGTTTACAAGCCAAGTTTACATCCCGCTGCGTTTCAAAAGAGCATATGAGCCAAACGCACTAGCGTGTTTTCGAGGAAGGTTATCGTGTTACTGTTTGGCATGTGCTTGCAGTGTGAATGAGGGAGGGTCTGCAAAGGGAATGTGCATGCTTAGCAAAAACTCAGAATAAATTCCCTGGTGTCAGTGTCATAGCATGTAGATGAAATATATCCATTTACTAGTTAGCTTAAAAGCAGGAGGAAATCTTGGTGTAGCTTAGCTTGAAAAAAATGTTGGCGTGTCGAGTTCCGAGGCTCCTGGTTACAGAGGTCTAATTTATGACTTGGCTATTTTAAGCACAGCATGCAGGGTTAAAATGGAAGTAGTGGGTATAAATGACCGGTGTAGCCCTTTTTTGGTGCCACATCACGTTACACTAGTGAAGCATGTGGTGGTGTCCCAGTGAAGCTCTGACTCACAAGGCTTTGTGCCGGTCTTCAGCGAGGATCTGGTCGTTGGGCTTCAGTCCAAACCTTTTAGGAAAACGTAAAAATTAAATTCAAAGTGAGAGTGGTTCGGTAACGTGAGAGAGAAATGTGAAGATGCAGTGGAAACAATCAGTCGTCCCCCGCTTACTTGTCAAGGAAATCTTTGTCCACAACAGCTGAAATGTCCAGCAAGGGGTTTCCCATCCCAAAAAGCGTGTTTTCACTGCGAGGAGACAGAAACACATTGTATTAGGCGAACTCCCACACATCAGTCGAAACAAACGTCCTGCTGTGACACGGACGATCATCTGCTCCCGATTTGCTGAATTTAAACCAACTTGAAACTCTGATGAGAGACGACCCCCCCCCGCATGTTTCACAGATGGACTGAACTTCTTTCTATGGTCAATACGTGCAAAAAACACACAAGACAGTAAAGTGACCCAAACATTTGAAAACACACACAAGCCTAAAACAGACTCATGAATGGATTTGTTTTATAACTTTGGCAGAGATGGCTCCTTCGCTCCCACTGAGAAATGTACAACTGTGAAGGATTGAGTTACTTCCTGCCCCTTTTAGATGGAGACCAAAAGCACAGCAGGCACTTCTCCGGTCATTCAAACTCTTGATGATGTGTCAAAGACGGAACCAGTATAAATTAAGAATTTCCCCCCAATTGACCATATAATGTAGAGACAGACAACAGTCCTTAAAAACCATGTTACCCAACTTTCATAAAACACAGGAGACACATGTGACGCTTGAGAAATAACCGTAAAAGAGTTTTACATCACATGCAAAAGGAGGAGATGTCAAAGAGTCACTGAGGCCATCACACTCAAACTCAAGGTGTGACTCCACCAGTCATTTCAATGAACCCACTCAAACACATCATGATAAAACATTGGGATTTCCCCTCAGGTGGCTTTTCTCGTTCTTACCCTGCAGTTGGCATGACGTCAGAAAACTCAGCAGCTCGACCTGATGATGAAATGAACTGAACTCTTCCACTTCTCTGTCAGAGCAACGTGCTTTTTTCACTACAGGAACTCAAGCTGCACTAAGGGACAACGCTGATTGGTCGGCTGAGCGAGCAGGCGGGCCTAAATTGCTCCAAGGCACGTGATTGGCTACACATGTCAAAATATTGTAAGGTATTCCATGCCGCGTTTGAGGCCAATGGGAGAGAAAGTGAACACCAATAATAATCTAAATCTAAAAGGACGGATCTTTAACCCTATATATGTTTATTTGCATTTAATTCAAACACTTATATATATGCAAAATTCTTCATTTCGCAACTGATCATAATAGAAATATATTTGCAATATACAAACCAAACAAACAGCATCAGATCGTGTGTTTAACTTGGTTTTGCAGCTGTTATATATGTAAAATCTGTGATAAGTACACATTTATATACATTATATAACATTTGGGTAGTTCCAATACATTAATATACAAAATAATTAAATATAAATAGCACTTGTTTTGTGTTTATTTTTGTATTTAAAAGAGCTTTATATGATTTTATGTAAATGCAGCATATAAAGATATTTTTTACCATTGCATGGCACCTTGCTATTTCCTGTATTGAAATTCTACCTGCCTTCATGAAGCATATTTTCCTCATTAACCCACATTTGATCCTATTTCTATCATGTTAGCCAGATATTAGTTTATTCTATTTATAACAATATTAAACATGTACATTTATTTATCAAAGTGTAGGTTCAGTGCCGTTAGATATAGATGCTGTCATGCTTGAAAATGTGCTATGTCCTACAAAGGGGGTTTCAAGTTTTCCGATTTTAATTTCTGTTTTCTTTTGTTGTTTTGATAACCTTTGGTCCAGGTGTTACACAATATCTTTGTATATGTTTTAGAATAAGAAGCCAACAGGAAACATGTTATGGTATGCAGAGCATTATGGGATGGCTTTAATGCAAAGAAAAAAAGTTGCATAGTAAAATGTGCAGGTGAAGTCAAGTGAGCTCCATGTGCTCATGTGTATTGAAACTCGCCAATAATCTGTCAAAAATAAAAAGGGACTTTTCCTGAAGTCAGTGAACGCCGCAGTGTTCACTTGACACCATGCATAAAGAAGCAGCTGTTTCCAGCTGTGCTGTGAAAGTGACACTCATTATAATAATAAAATTAATATTATTAACACCATTGTTTCTTTACCAGAAAACACGTCTGCGTGTTCACATTTTAAACCCTTTTAAATGAGCTACACGCTTCATTTGACTCGGATGTTTCACAGCCTCTAACGCTGATGTGCCTGTTTTAACGTCCTGTTTCTGTCAAATCTGATCATTTTCACCTTTAAAAACAAAACCCTCCATTTTAACACGACTCAAACACACACGCTGTTATTTGTCTCATTTAAAGAAGAACCCCTGTCTCCTGTCAGGTGATAAACAAACACACCCTCTCCTCTCCGCGGCTAACTGTTGTTAGCATCGTTAGCAACACACTTAGCGGTCTGTAGCCTTCATGCTAACGTTAGCTTCACTTCGTGTCACGTTCAAATGTTCCGGTGGTCCAGCGCCTCATCGCGCTGCGCCTCCTCCCGCAGACACCTCACCTCGGCCCCGCAGACCTTCACGGGAATCACCGGGTTAGCCACATTAGCTAACGGCACACAGCCGCTCCAGCACACGGCGCTAACAGCGGAGGCTGAATTACCTTAACAATGATTTCCTCCTTGTCGACATGTTTGGTTCTTCCTCCGACATTTTTAAAAACAGGAGGCTGTCGAGGAGGAGGAAGAGGAGGAAGAAGAGGAGGCTGCTGCTGCTTCTCTCCACACACACACAGAGGAGGAAGAGGAAGAGGATGGTGGTGGTGGTGGTGGAGAAACTGGTCCAGAGAGAACATGAATGATTGATTCCAGGCAGGCAGCAGAGTTAACTGGTTAAACTCCTCCAGGCTGAGGCCATGTGCTTTTAACACAGAGGAGACAGAGACACTGTTGTTATAAAAAACCTTTAACAAGAGAAACAACATGGTCCTGTTTACCTGCAGAGTTCATTCATATGCAACCAGTGTTTATAGAATTATGTATAATGTTTTATATATAAGTTTATTTAATTCATCGACCAAACAAAACAATTTAAATGCAAACACAAAATCTCACATGTGAAATGAAAAGGAGCAGAAAGAAGAATAATCGTGTCTAATCTGCCCCTCAAATCATAATAACAACAATAATAATAATAATAAAAACAACAGACAAAGAAATTTAATTCATAAAACACCTTTCATACACAGATACAAGATGCTGTACAGGGACATTAAAGCACAGTTTACGATACAATACAACTTCATTGTAAGTTTACACTGAAATTCATTCAACATACAATTACATGACAATGTTTCAATCGTATTGTATCCACTGGGTTCAGATTTAAGTAAGAGGGACACTTTTCATTCATTCATTTGTATTTATTTATTTACAACATGTAAATAAAATAAAAAGAGAAATTATACGTGGCCAGGCCAAGAATAATAAACCCCTGGTTCACCTGGTTACACGTATTCAATTTTTAAATTTTTTAAGGGGCATTTCTTCCATCACTTTAGTATTGAAGTTATCAGTCATGTTCAAGTTCAACAGTAGGTGTCACTGTTCACCAACTTCATTCTGCCACATTCATCACCCACAGATTGAACCACTGACCATAATAATAATAATAATAATAACAATAATAATATTACATTATTAAATGTAAGCAATTACTTCGTGTTTATTTTCATATTTTAACCTATGATGATGTTAACCCTTTTAAATAGATTAAAATGTGTGATAAAATATTCAATACTAATCTCCCTTTAAAGTTAAGAAATCAAGACATAATTCCTTACACGTTCTCTCAGACAAAAACAAATATTTAAAAAACTTTTACTAGCAACATTTTTAATGTAGGAGGAAACTGGAGTAAATTGACACAGGGAGAAGCTGGTATCGACCATGGCCTTGTTGCGGAGGCCAGTGTTTGACTGAACATATAAACTTTACTTTATTTCATTACTTTTAACTTTAACAACAGCGTCCTCACGGAGCTGCTCGGTGTCCGGTCCAGGCAGAAGTCTTCAGAGTCAGCGAGTTCCTCCATCATCTTCCTCACCACGAGTTTGACACCACTCCTCCTGGCTGTTGTTCAGGTGAGTGTGACACATTCACAGTCACAAACAGTGGGAGCCGGGTGCAGGCAGAAAGATCAGCTCACTGAAATTAGTTTTACATCCTTTATTGAATCCACTTGTCTCAAAAGTTAAAAATAAGATTTCTTTGTTGATGGAGCGGGCAGAAAGCTATACGGCAGAGGATTGCTCAACCATGAGCAAAATAGATGTAGCAAAAAAATACAAAATATTGTTGTTATAACAAGAAACCTTTCTCAATTGATAAACTTTTAAGGTTAATATGACATATTTTTGTCATTATCGCAAAATACCAATTTTATAAGAAGCTTTCCTTGTTATAACAACATATCGCAAAACCTTATTACCCCAAAACAAGGCATCTCAATTAACACCAACTTTTCTAATTGAACAATAATGAGTTAAAACGATGTGACATTTCTATATGGTGTTAAAATGAAAGAATAGAAAGTCCATGGTGATGGTTCTGACATGCAGCATGTTTTTACATATCATGACGTCATACTTCACCTCACACTGTAAATAAAGATGGACGACATGACCCAAAGTGAAGCCAACATACGTCGATGGCCCCTTAGAGGCTGCCTGCAGAATAGATCGTAAACACCAGCTCCTGCGTGTCAGTGGATGGAATATGGATAAAACTAAAGTACAAAGTACACGTTTTATAAACTTTTCTCAAATGTGGCTTCCGTCATTTTAGGAAGTTCTTATCATACCAATGTTTGTCCAAGTATTCACGTATCTGGTTTGGTTTAAATTAGTAAAACCAGTAGAAACGCCATGATTGATGGCAAAGACCTTGAAACTGCTGCTCCACCCCCCCTGTGACTGCTGTGCTCCAAATGAGCAAGATGGCAGCGTTCGTATCCGGGATATTTTGGCTTCATTTCTGGATAGTGTGAGATGCATTGTCCATCTTTATTTACAGTCTATGCTTCACCCCATGAGGTTACATGTGTTCGGATATCATGGTATTTCTAATGTAATGTATCCACTCGGGGCAGAGACTGAACAAGTGTTTATAATCTGGTCATAAACATATGTAACTGGTAACCCCTCTAGATTTTGTCTGTGGAAGTGAGGTTACCTGTCCAGGTGTACCCACCCTGTTGGCCTGGGACACCCTGTGCTTTAATTGGCTGTTTCCTAAGCATCAAATTAAACCATATGTAAACCAGTAATTGCAGCCGATGTAAGCTACAATCTCAAATTTGCATGTAGTAACGAGAACAGTTTTGTGCTTTGTGAAATAACGTCCACTTTTTGCGATATGAAAATAAAGTGATGCGCATTCGTGTTGGCGGAACCGACCTGATGCACGCGTGAACTAAGAGCCTGCACAAGCCGGTTCATTTATTACATGTAATCTCAAAAGCAACATGTGAAACAACACATACCTAGAACGACTTGAATGCAACCGTAAAAAGCAATTTTCTTCGTTAATTGTCGTAGAAATTACAGTTAATCCTTGAATCAGTGTGTGTAAGAAACTAGCCCTTGTTCTCAGTTGCTGACCAAAGAACGAAAGCTTCAAAGATCGTGGCAGACTGTCTTTGGCAGAACTTTGATGAAAATAATTGCATTACAAAATGTGAAAAAAAAGGAACAGTGTTTGTCTTTCATGTGGTAATAATAAAGAATAGTGTAAACAGACATAATACCGCTGGCTATATTTAGTGTGTGCTGAGCGAAGGCCGATACTGTACTTGTAACATCTCTTAAAGATAATGTGCTTTTCCCTAGCAAAGGCAAGTGAATGATAATAACACCATTATCAGTACAAAGATATAAAAATGCCTCTTGAGGAACTCTTTAAATTTAACTTAACTGTGGCTTGTGTCTCGAAGACACCAAAGACCTCACATTATATGAAATCCAACCTCTAATCAAAATATATATATTCCTGGGATTTGTCAAAATAAGCTTTGAAACACATTTTGTACACGATTTAGGAAAAAAAGAAAGAGGTTCCCAGTGAGAATCTAACCCATAATTCGTACTGATAGTCCCATTGTTTACATTCTACTAGAACAGCAACTGTTACAGACAGGACATGGGACAAATAGAGAAACCCACATTAGAGTGAAGGGCACTGATATCATCGCTCTGATAAAGTATGTATCTGTCCATTCAGGCTCCTCTTGAGACAGCTGGACCGATCCAGCGTGAGGCAGAGGAACAGGGGGGGGGTCCTTCTCCTTACTGGTACCAGGGGGTCTTCCTGATCCAGTGAAGGGTGAAACCTGCATCTGTCCGGATCTTAATGGAAGCTGCCTCGGCCTCCCTGACAGTCTCCTTCACGGACTGCATCAGGTTCTGAGCGTTGTGGACCAACATCTCAGTGGCCTGGTGGAAAAGGGAACGAGAGATGTAGTGATGAGAATCTCAGAAAGTAACAGGGACCTGCTATATTCTTTACAAAATTATAATAAACACTGTTTACCTGCTCTGACTCCTCTTCGCTGATGTTGGTACGACCCAGCATGGTGGCCTTGACTGTGGACAGGATTTTGAGCTGAGTGCTGATGGTGGGAATGCGTTCACACACCTGAAATTAGGTCAGAAAGTCAGCAGAGGGAAAAGAAATGTGATTCCAAAACAATAAAGTGTCGCCTTTCCACAGTGAAAAGACACTAACGCCATTGTTCCACTCTCTGACAGAGTCACGTGAACTGACCTGGAGCAGGTTGGTCCGGATTCGCTTGTCAGTGCACTGCTTGGCCACCTCCTTCGCCAGCCGCGTGACTTCATCAGAAGCCTTAGCGATGTCCTTGGCGCACTGGATGAGGGCGCGCTTGTTGCCGCTGCCTCCGCGCACCAGACGTGACATCTCCGCCATGAGCAAGGCCATTCGTTTGGCAGCGCCGATGATGTCATTTCCCTACGAGGTACAACGGCAACGCAGTTAATACGGCAGCACAAGGCTTCAAAGTAAAAGAGCATTACTGCGTTGACTCACTTTGCTGGACCATTTGCGGGCTTCATCGTGGAGCTGCCTGGCAGCGACCATCATGGGCTCGTTAACCATGACGCCAGCCGGCTGCTCAGGGAAGTCCTCGTCTTTCTCCTCAGGAGGAGGAGGCCTGGGGGGAGGAACCTCACCCTCTGGAAGGGGAGGCTTGGGGGGTGCTGCTTCATCATTGAGCTGCAAGGACAGATCAAAGGGATTCTGGTGAAATATACACATCATTTGGACACTAGCATCAAAGACTTCATCTCCTGCCACTGCCCTGGTTTGATTCTAGCTGTTTCTTCCTCGCCTCCTAACTTACACTAAGTTGTTCCAGTTCTGGAGGAGGAGGTGGGAAGTCTGGCTCTTGCGGCTGGAAGGCCTCCCTGACCTTTGCTACAGCACCGAGAATCTTATAACCTGAGTCCAGGAAGCCCTTCTGAAGACCTGGTGATCCAAACAAACACGTCACCACTGATCAGAATGTTCCAAATACATAAATAATCTTAAAATCTGTGACTAGCATCTGTTTACTTGGATCGTGGATATTTCCAGCCACCGCCTTCGCGTCCATCACCATCGGAGAAATCGTCTGGCTCAGTTCATCGGACGCAGCCTTCACCATCTCCCTGAATTTAGGATCTTCAGAGTTCTCCACCTCTCGCTTCGCCACCAGGAGGATGCGGTTGGCTCTGCGGGCGATGCTGGTGGCGCCGGCGACCAGCATCTGAGGTTGGTGGTTGGCCATGGCCACGCGGCACTTATCCAGGTCCTTCTTGATGGCGTCCTCTGAGGCATCCAGGAGAGATTTGGTGTCGATGGCCTCGTCCACCAAACCTGAACATCCATAACGTGTTAATATCGTAGGATAGAGATCATCTGTGATCAGGGAATTTAAAAGCGTCCTTATGGTGCCTCACCTGTCATTTTTTCCACATTGTCAATCCACTGATTCTTCATGGTTTCAAAATGTTCATACGCGGCTTGGTTGCCAGGGTTTCTCAGCAGGATACGAGCGGCTGATACCACCTAGAAAACAATCCCCCCCCCCCTGTTAATTGTTGGTGCAAAGACAAGTGTTCAAGGCTTGGCTCAAGAAGCAGGAAACACCTAAATCTCTGTGAGTGGAGGGCAGACAAATAGAAACAGATACGGTCTAAACACTAAACTGTGACATACTTGTGGTGTTAAGTCTCTCGTTGATTTGACAGCGGCCTGGATTCCCTCCACTGTGCTCTTGTTGGCCGTGCCGACTGCAGCCGCCTTCTCTGCGGTGGTGCCAAGCTTATTGGCGTGGTTCTCAAAGTTGGCAGCGCGTTCGTCAAAGACCTACACATGATCAAATTAAACAATTATCCAACAGGGCAGTTAGAAATAACACAACACCCTGCCAATAAATATAACAACCACTGACGGAAGACTGAGTGCAGGGAAATGACGGCGAGGAGCGGAGTGACTGTACCACTGACCTCATCTCGGTTGGGGGATTCCAGCGGAGCCGTAGCCGCCACCGCCAGTAACTTGATGGGGGTCGTGGTGTCACTGAAGATGTCGGACACCTCCTGAGTCATCGCTTCCTGCATCTTTCCTTTCAGGTCCTGGGAGGAGGACGAACAGATGTTACAAGTAATCAGCACACGCTACCACACCATTTTAATTTAAGATTGAATACTTTTAGTTTATGTTAAAGTGTGAATATAACACCTTGTACTCCATTACATTTACATCTGATAGTTGCTGTTGGTGCCTCGTTTGCAGATGTTGAGTTTTTATTCAGCTTGGACGACAGAAACTCTCTTATTTTATCACTAATCTGACAATTTTGCCATAAAAAATTCAAGTTTGTGATTTTAAGTTATATGTGTTACTGTCAGGGTACTTATATTTTTGACTCTTGACCACATACTGCTTATATTTGGTTACTTTTAATTAATTTTGACTGCCGACATTTATCAATTTTCTCACAGTGGGATTACTACTTATATTTTTGAGTGGTGTATGTCTTCCACCACTGGTAACCAGCAGAGGGGGTTGTTTGTCTGTTTCGTGCATGAATCCTAATTCACATTGTCCCAGTGAAGCTACAGGTCTGAGAGGGAATAAGACTGGTTCTGTGAGCTGTCTTACTTTCAAAGCCTCCTGGAGCTGCTGAGCCACAGCTCTGGCCTGTGGTGATTCCCCTTCACCGCGGGCAGCCAGGTCGGCGAGCTGCGCCATGAGCTGCTCCACCTGCTCACATTTACCCAGCATTTCCTGCCTGTACGGCCCCGGCAGAGCGTTGGCCAGCCTGCGGCCCTCTGCCACCAGGCCGCGGATCGCTGCCTGGCCTGGAAACACATGCAGACAAATACATGAAAAAACCTGAATTCTGAATTTATATGGAATACAAAACCTAAATATCTCTTTGCTATAATTTCAAGGCAGTTTTGCTAAATGCACAGTTGCAACTAATAACCAGTGGTTATAATAATGATGGTGTGTGTGTGTGTGTGTGTTCTGTATTATTTCATGTTGTTTCCTCCGTTATATTGTGGGAACCAGTTCCTCTGAGAACAGCCTCCAGCACTGTTGTATTAAAGATGATGTCCGGGTCCTCAGCAGACAAACCAAACCAAAGAATAAAACATCACCTCTGGGACGAGTGTTGTGGAGTGATGAGTGTATGGACTGCAATGTGGCCACCAGAGCAGTGGAAAGAATGTTAAGGAGTGCAGGAGGACGTTAGTGAGAGGTGAGGAGGTTGGTGACGCTGGGAGCCGGACTCACCCACGCCGCTATCATCCACTGTGGGATTGTCAATCCAGCGATGGGCCTGCTCGATCTTCCCCTCCAAATGAACAGCTGCCTTCGCCGGCCTGCTGTTGGCCACAGCTTTGTTGGTCTTGGATTGCAGGTTCTGCAGAGCTGTGGCAATCTGTTTAGCCAAATTTCTGGCTTCAGGAGTGTCACCTCTACCCCTACAAGGAAATGAAAAAAAGAGTAAAAATGTCTGTGGTGCTGTTTTATCAAAATGATACAATGAGGTCTGTGAACGAGCAGCAAGTAAGTTGACTAAGTGCCCGTTTAGTCCAAATTCAGAGACGTTCGTCTAATGTTGGGAAACAGAGGTGAAGACCAAAAACATTAACCAATTTTAGAATTAAATCTGTATTTGCACTGGAAGAAAACTCGTGTGCATGTTGTGACAGGATCTTTAAATTTCAGCGATAACTAGAAGAGAAGAAACGTGGAAACAAAATACATCCCTCATTTATGGACAAAGAAAAACTTTCAAGCCCAACGTGATACACGATACTACACAGATTTCTCACTTTTGGATGCATACACGAAAACTAACACCACCACTGTTTCCTGGCAGCAGTGTTAATCAGCTGCACTTAGATGATGGAAGTGAACTGAACTGATCCAAGTATTGAATTCAAGCATTTGAATAAGTGGAATAATGTGTGAAAGCAGAGCGGCGATGATGAAACTCAGGCCTGAACTCGGACGAACAAACTCAGCATGAATCAGTTTCATATTTTCGAGAGCCAGCAACTTACTGTCTTCTGAGATCCGACAGCTTGGCAGTCATGGCAGCGATCTCTCCAATAGAGCGCAAAATGTCTTCTCTTTCTTTAGGATCCTCGCACATGTCTGCAATCCTTTTGGCCTCCATGAGCAGAGCCCTGATGTTCTCCTCTCCCTCTGGGCCGCTATTAGGGTCTGCGAGCCAATTCTGAGCAGGAAATAAAAACACTCAAAACTCCCAACGAAAAAACGTTTGGTGTGAATCCATGTTTTTGTAAGACCGACTCTTTTCATACAAGGGTTAATGACTCACTTGTGCAGCGTCAATCCTTTTGGCGATCGCCTGCTTGGAGTTAGTCATGGCTTCCAGTTTGCGAGCGGCGTTCTCCACCTTGCCAGTTAGCACGTCGAGCCCTTGGGAAACCTGCTGGGCCTTCTGCATGGCGGCTGGGGATGCCCCCTGACCTCTGGGGTGGAAAAAGAACACATGGATACCACAAAAGCCCACACATGCACACGTTACATTCCCTGATCTACACACCCGATTACTCCAAATCGTAAGCCTTATGCTCCCCTTGTTTAAAAACAGTATTTCCTATCTTAAAGCCTCTATTTCTAGACAAGGCTCAGAAGCATCGCTCAGTTTTCAGAGGAGTAACACAACCAGGGGTTAAAGCAGATTATAGATTAATACCAGACAGCTGCTTTTAATCTAGTTTAACTCAGGGTCCCTGGTGACAATCAAATTTCACAGCAGAGGGATATCACTTCCACTCTTCCACACTTAAATCCCAGATAATATGCTTACTGGCTTACACTCACATGGATGTAAAAAATAAACTAGTATAGAGAAGGAGCATTTATCAGCACAAATATGAAAATTTAATTAATTTGGATACAAAGATCATGAGGCTGTGTAATGAAAAAACGACATGAGATATGAAGAATTGCGACACAGACACACAAAGCACAAAGATTTTTTTTAATGTTTTTATTACCTGGCTCTCATGTCAGACACCTGGTCGGTCATCTGGCTCAGGGTCTTGGCCGTGCCCAGGATATCTCGCCGCTCCTTCCCAGCACACAGTTCGCCGACCTTCCCGGCCTCGTCGAGGATCTGTCGAATGGCGTGCTCGCCTTGGTCCCCTAGAAGCACAACACGCACGGTCAGACACGCCGATAACGTCACTAAATAAAATTAGGTCATCAGCCTGAGGACATGATCAGCGGCAGATAAAATTGTTTAGGGTAGAGGATGTGGTTATTACCAGGTTGAGCGTTTGGATCCCTCAGCCAATTCTTAGCCTGAGACATCTTTGAGTCGATGAGCCCCAGAGCCCTCTTCATGGCCTCCGTGTCCTTTAGGGGGAAAAGACAGAATAAATTAATAACTTAAAGGGAATCGATGAAACCTTTGGTCGTTCCATGTATACATGATGTCTCTATAAATCATGGCTTTATTATTACACAGGCATTTTGTTTTAAGGGTTAATTTTAGGTTAATATTCATGTTTAGATGTATCATACTCTTATTTATAAACCAAGTCATGACTCCTAGGAACTGAGATATTTTTGCTCACTCACTGCGAGTGAGTTACATTCAGGAAGAGCCTCAGGTTCTCTGCATTGCAATAATCAAACCCAGTGCACAGCAAAGTCCATGTGCAGGATCCCTAACATCTGTAAAGCACATACGAGTAGTGCATGCTGTTCCCATCATCAGTGCTGAGCATGTCACGTTATGAAAGCCAAACGAGTCTCCATTGTATCTCAATCACAGCGGATGGAAATACAACAATCTGTCCAACAGCGTCTGACTTTGACAATGAGTCCCCTCATTGGCAAAGTCTGCCAAACAAAGCGGAGGCCTGTCGGACACGGAGCAAAGCAGGAGGCCGGAGCGGATGAATGAGTGGGTAAAGTGAGCTTGTTTTTCGTGACAGGGATTCAGGAAACACAAGTTTTTCATGATGCAGCTTGAATCTTCATCACAGAGTTCAGCGGGAGTTTCATAGGAAATCAAGAACACACTGCTTGTTTAAAACTATTCATCACAAAACATGTCGGAGCCCCCGCAGTGTTCACCTTGTCAAAGTAAAAGAGAACAACAAGCGCATTTGTTTGCCTAACTGGGAGTGTGCCGAGCAGAACAAGGGAGTGAGGCAAACAGGAAGTCGAAAGGTGTGAGGTTACACCACCGGAGCTGCGTGGGTGCGTTAGTTTACTGTTCAGACTTGTGCTGCTACTGTGGTCACTAACCATAATGAAGAAGGCAGTGGGGTGAAGTGAAAGATGCACATATTAAGGATCTTTGCATTCATATTAAACTCAAACACACATCAAATACAGCTTATGAACAAAAACACACACATTTGCACTGTTAAATAAATCAGACATGGTGTGTTTCATGACATTAGTGAGAGTGCATATTTTTAGTTTTTATGGAAGCAAGATTTGTGAACAAACTCCGTCGGATTAAAACTAAAATTAGCCATTCGTACAACAAACTCCATATCAGATATTCTATGTGTGCTCCTCCTATGGCTGTTAGATACAAGAAGAGATGAGAAGAAACCTGATTATCCTGGTGAAAAGACATGAACAATCAATACCGCATGAGTCAGCTCGATCAATAACCAGAGATGCTGAGGACATGCATATACTGACATAGGAGGAGGACACACAGATGTTGATACTACGTCATATTATGAAGCAAAACAAATCCAAAAACTGAAAAACCATCAAAAATTCAAGCAATTCAACAACTGCTCAACACTTTCAATATACACCATTCCAATACCTGTATAACAATATTCACACTGCTTTATTTACCCTATAAATACAGTTTAAACTCACTACAGTCCTGCGGCTAAAAAAAAGCACACAATGGCACCACAAAGCACAAGACAGCACACACATCTGTCAGACATGCTGCTGCACAAACAGGGCGCGAGAGAAGTAAGGCTTACCTTCTACAGGGAGTGAAGGGAGAAATAAACGGTAAACAGAAAAGGAAGAACGACATAAATACAAATGTTTAACTGGACATACCAACTGGGACCGACAAAAAAAAGTGTAGACAAAGAAAAACGTGGCACAAGATAGAGCCATTTAGATGACAAGCAAGATTTTCTCGCCCTTTTCTTTCATTTATCTGAGGCTTTTGGTACTGTTGATAATTCTATTGGAATCTATGGGACTTTGATAAAGATTGTGGAATTATCTCGGTGGTAGAACACAAGCTGTTGTTGCCAAAGGCTGCTTTATGAGTACTAACAAAGGTGTGCAACAGGGTTCTATTCTAGGACCACTTTTATTCATATTTTTAACGAGTGAATTTGGTCAAATAATTAGAGTCAATGCAATTCATCTGCAGGTGGAAAATGCTATTCATGTACAACAGTGCTCTCTGCTCAGTACTTCAAAACTTACAATATCTGTGCATTATGGCAAACTTGAATTGATTTAAAAACAAAATGCACCACACATAGTACAACCACTCCACTGAGGTGAATATTACTACAAATTGAAAAGGTATCTTCTTATAAATACCTTGGTTTCTGGCTCGATGATGAGCGGTGCTTCAAAAACATTTATAAACAAAACTTTATTTTATAGAAATAAGGCAAATATTATCTAAAACTGCAGAAGCTAATACATCCTGTTTAGTTACCAAGTAGTTATCAGTGAACTCCCATGGGATACCTAGCATTAAGTACCCAAAACTATTTGGTCTTTTTAAATCATCATGTTAATACTGACATTGGGTTATTGGCTCTTGAATACTATCCTCCACTCGTGAGGAAAACTAAACTCTGTTTAATCACATCATATCCCTTCACATAAGTGTGAATGCATGTGTTCTCTTTGCATTGATGTTGAAATATACAGTGACTACAATGTGCTTTTAATGTTTCATATGCACTGTGATCAGGGCGTCCTTGTAAAAGACAACTTAATGGCCATCTCTGTTTAAATAAAGGTTTTAATAATTTCAAGAGTGTTGGAACAGGAAAGAAGCAGAACGTGCAGAGCAGAAAAACATAAGCCAAAAGATTAAACAGCTACATAGACACAGACAAAGTTGAAGCGTGCCTACTTTAATTACTGTATCTATTCTTAAAATATAGCAAAAGCATTTTTTAAATCACACCTGTCAACCTCGAAATTAGGTCCCCTGATGAAACAGGCAGAAAAAAAAGATTAAAGATCTCTCCTGTCTGCAGCCTCTAGCCAAAGGCATTCTGGGAGTGTGAGAGGGCACAGTAGGTAGCAAACAAAATTCGATTTTGTGATCCATAAAGAATGCAATAATCTGTGTAAACACTCTCAGCAGCTTAAAGGGTAAAGCAGTAAATGAAAACATTTATGTGTTAACGTGTGCAAATGTAACTTTAATGGCAAAAGACAATCTAAAGTTTTAAAGCACCTTAAGAATTGAAAACGTATTAACTGTTGTTTGTACCTTGTTGGCCCACGCGTCCTCGTCCCAGGATGTGAGCTGCAGAACTCTGATGATCTCGTTTATCTCGCCACTCATCTTCTCAAAAGTGAAGTTACGGTTCTTCAAGGCCTCCTCCACACCCTGGCTGCCGGAGGTTTTGGTTGTCACAAATATTTTGATACCTGAAATGTAAAACAGAACTCACAATTCACAATCCAACCTAATAATACTATCCTAAAAAGAAAGTTTGCATGGTGTGGGCCAGTGTCTGTGCTTTACGTGAGGTCGTGTGCGATTACCTGAGATGAGGATCGGCAGCAGCTCTTTGACTGTGTTCATGGAGTTGACCAGCATCACACGGTGCTCCTGGTGGGTCAGCTCCTGCTGTCGTTCATCTATCATCTTTGCCATCTTCGTCATTCCTGGACACAGGCGACAAAAAAAGAGGTGGAAAGGATAGAAAATTAGCTCATTTAAACAAATAATTCACTCGTAGGGTCATTTTGTGGTCCGACCAGTACTTGGATATCGTGTTAAGGGAAGGGACAATACTTCTATTTATTCTATCTATTTAAATTATAATACTGACCTGGTCCGAGGTTCTTTGTGTATGTGACCAGGTCCCCCATAGACTCCACCACCTCTGCCACCGTCAGGTACTCAAGGATCCCTTTGCACACACGGATTATTTTGCGGACCTGTGACAATGGTTGGATAAACATTAAAAACAATGATGTCTTTGCAGAGAATAATGATTATGCAACCAACCGTCCCCAACACGCACCCAGATTCCCTCCAATTAACCTCTGACAATGCCGCCGCCTGACATTCCGGCCCCTTTTTGTCCTGCGTCACACCAGATTAATGTGGACTGCTGGAGTCACCGCTCCACTATTCAGAGCGATCCCAGGGCTGTATTTGAAAACACGATGGCACCGCTGACGGATGACTCCTGCTGAGTCCTGCTGACTGCTGCACGGAGTACAGAGACACCCGCCTGGTGGCTGCTCACAGAGAGCTGATCTGCAAGTTTTCTTTTTTTCCTCTCCATCCCTAAGAGGATAAGAGCGTTGGGCCTGATAGATGATACCACTGCCTGGTATAAGACATAGTGTTTGTGGAAGAAATATGTATAGTTCCACAGGCACGTCTGTTATATTTATCTACAGCTCTGACGTCTTTGTAAACATTACAGTGCCCAAGAGGAAAGCAGGAACAGATTCTGTCCTTATACCAGTAGAGCCTGTGGCAGCATCAGACCTCTGCCATGCTCAAATGTCCATTAAAAAGATATTAAAGCCCTTTCAGCTCAGCTACTACTCAGTGAAAATCAATGCAACAACCCTGAATACAGTTACAAGCTTCTGTCTATGCTCTTCTCATTTCTCAGCTTCTGTTGCCAACTGGTTTTAAGTCGGTGTTGGTCAGTCTGGCCTATCCCCATAACCTTCTATCGTAAAAATACATGTATACATCATCTTTTACAGCCCGACCAATACTTAAACATTGATCTGATGGAAACATATCAACTGGCATTTACTTTTTGACAAAGAAGTAAGCTATTCAAATTTGGTAAATAAAGATATATGATGAAGCTACGTCTGGGGCAGGACATTTGACAGGTGACAAAAATACACTGTGTTCAGCTGCTTAAATTGCGAATTCTGCTTCCTGCCTTCATTTATAACTATAACCAGACAAGAACCTACATAGTTTTAGTGATCTGAAACATCACCTTTGAATATCTGACCTGTCCAAGTGAGAGCAGATACCAACACCCTTCTCTCACCGTTTTGCTCTAATGCTTTATTAATGCACTTGGAGGAAACCCGAGCACAAGAGGCAGAACAATTTAATTCTTCCACCATCAGGAGTCTCAATAAACCAGCAGTGAATTCACACATGTTTCTGAAGTTAGAGGCAGAACCACATCCTGCAAAATGCATAAAATCACAGAATGGATGAGGTGGGCGTCCTCAACTCCTTGATCAGAAATCTGCCGGTTAACAGATTGTCCAAATAAAGAAGGAATTAATGACTGAGTGAGTGAATGACTGAATACCTCAGCTTCATCGAAAGTCAGGAGAAGGTCAGAGGTCCCGGAGAGGATGCCCCGGGAGCCATCGATGAGGTAATCACGAGCAGGAACGGAGTAGGGATCAGCTTTCAGCATGGAGGCAGCCTGCACCAGCTTAGTGCATGCAGTCTCCACTCTGTGGAGAGCAGAAGATTTATTTAAGGACCAGTAAAAAAAAAAAAAACAATCCTCAAAACAAGTCATGCTGATAATATGAAGCCTCTCAGAAGCCAGATGGACACTACACATGGAAACAGCAGATTGAGTGCAGCAATAACAGAAGCTTGGGGATACAGATATAGTCATAACATACAGTAACTACTGTCTAAAAATGACTTTGTTTTATTTCCTTTTTTAGTCTAAATCCCAGATAAAAATACAATCATCCTTCCTCTTTTATACAGAGGTTAAGCCTAAAACCACTTTCTGTCATCCATTTGTTTATATAGATAATTAAGGAATCAAATAAATCCACCTGAAATAACACAAATCAAGACATTTCAGCGTAAAATAATTACTCAACTAAAAAACTTTAATTAAGAAAATGTGTATAAAAATATAAATAATATATATATAAATTATAATATTTTTAAAATATGTGTATGCCAATACTATTAGCAATATAAGCTATGGCTCATTAAATTCAACAAAAATAAGTAATTACTTAAGGTCAACAACAAACATTTTCCACTGAAACTTTATCCCACAAAATGCAACTGAAAGAAATCTTCCCGGAGGACACTAACTCGAGATTGTTTTTGTCAAAAAGCCTAATGAATTAGAGAAAGGATTGGCCATCTCATTTGAAGTGAATGGTTTGGTCCAGGACATGGTGGAGCAAGTTTGCGGTTGGGTAAAAATAAAAAACAATACTAAGAATGGAAGGTGTCATGTGTTGTATAAGTTTTATGACAATTTAATGCATGAATATCTGTAGCATGAGCATGTCTATCTCATGACTAACTGGCACCGGTTTAACTCCTGCTCCCACAGAACTGTAAATGATTGCCTCCTAGGCGCGATGCACTCAGCGAACTCCAGAGCAACAGAAACTGCAGGCTCAAGCCTTCGATTCAGCGTCATACCACCATCATGCCACCTGTATAGCATCATAGCAGACATATTGCACAAAGGAAATGGCAACAAGCCAAGGACAAACACATGTTCTGATTCCCACAGTGTGCTAACTTCTTACTTTTGTCTTTATGCCAAATGTTGCCACAGTAACAAGGGGAACGTTTATCACTGTTTTCCACATTTTAGGTGTTGGCCTTGGTTTCTGTTCTCCAGGAGGAGCAAGTCTCCTGAAGATCGAAGCTGACTTGAGTGTGTGTCTGTGTTTTTGCAGAGCCAGCCAGCCGTGTCCTTCAGCGTGCACTAGTGAGAAACTGCCATGCATTAACCGGACCCCGACAGACACTATATTTAGTGGAGGAGAAGCATTCCAGCACTTGTGCTGATGGATGACGACAGGGTGACGATGTGACTTTGAGGCGCCAAATGTGTTGAGCCTGACGACCTGTGCCTGCCAATGCATTTCATCCCTGACCTTGGGGGGGCTCCTGGGACCCGCCCTGCCCTCCCTCCACTGTATTATCTCATGCAGTTACGATCGGTGAAGGACTGAAACGGACAGACGGCAGCTGGGCACAAGCTAATGATTTATGATGATGCGGATTCAGCAAGGGAGACAAATACATTGATTAAATGTGTGCACGTCTCCTTTTCTACATTAATATATAAACTTTAATATTTCAACAGGAACGAAAAAGCAGCAGCAGCCAGTGGCTCTTATCTATGGGGACATGTACAGTATGGGTCTGTGGCCCTTCTCCTTCAAGTGTAAGCAGCTCCTCCCTGGGCAAAAATGTATCTGTGCTACACCAGGGCGAGACTCGGAGGCACTTAACATGCCATGTCTGACCTTTGCTTGGGCACAACCGGCCATTACTGCAACAGATAAAGAGAGAAAGAGAGCGAAAGGGAGGATAGTGGGTTCCACATCCTGTCGAGAGAGAATCACTTCATCTAAACACATCAGGGATCTTTGTCATTAAATGAATTAGATGTGTGCAAAGCGATCCATGTGTGCTTACTTGCTAAAAGCTGGTGGCATGTCCCTTTTCATGACCTGGTCCTCTGTGGTTTGTACAGTCTCCCTCCCCACCTGGAAAAAACAGATACTTTCATCAGTAAACTTAGTTTCATGAAACAAGACATGCTGGAAGACAAAAATCTTGCTGTATGAGCCTTTTGTGGACATGTCAGTATCAGCATTTTTGTTTAGCGATATGAAAATCTATATTTTAAAGAATTAACAAAGGAGGAATCAGAAGTTTATGTTCCGTACATTTTTTTTAAACCCTGAAAGGATAAGCGGTATATAGATAATGGATGGATGGAAGTTCTATATATTTATGTTTATTTTTATTTGTAGTCATTTATAATAAAGTGTAAAATATCCTAATCTAATTTATTTGTCATAAGGGTTTGGTAACATCTTATATATATGTAAAAGCCAACTTCAACATTTTGGGCACAAGGGAATTATTATGAAACTGTTTTCTAAAGCAGGTGCTCACTCTGACTGGTCCAGTCAGTTTCATACTGACTTCGCCCCCTTGTGCCAGTCATTCCTTTTGTCTCATCTCTTCTCGGGGTCACATGAGGCCGGTGACGAGAGGTCTGTGAGGACACCCTGTGCAGGTCACTGGTCCTTTACAGTGCCAACACAGATGCAGTGCAATCACATTCCCTTTCATGCAACAGTTCAGCGTGACTGCATGTGTGAGGAATGCAGGAGGAAACTATGTCAGGGAAAACCAGGTGACCATAGACGACAAATCTTAAAACAAACCATCATACAGCACCTGCATGTGTAACTGTGAAGGACCTGATATGAATCAATGGTTGTTTTTTGCCTCTTTTGTTTGGACGGTGAGATCATGTGCCACAAACCAAGGTTAAACGTGCAACAGAGACATGTTGTGTGCTGTTTTCAGTCGACAGTACTTTTGCTATTTTTATATTGTTAATTGGATTGTTGACCGAACAACTGGAAGAATAAAACTTTTAAGAATGTCTATTAAACACAGATTCGTCAAGTTTTTATTCTTCATCAGAGCATTGTGTGCAGAACAGATGAAAGATGCTGAGATAAATAAATAACAAAAGGGAATACAAATGTATGGTTGGTTGGGCAGCGTCAGTTACAACTCAGCTATATTTAGGATGATAGCCAACAGTCTAACCATTGTTCTGTAACAGTGCATCAGGTCATATGCACCACCTACAGAAAACAGCATTCATGTTCCACATTCGATCTTGTGATTCTAATTCAACCACAGGATCATTTGACAACACGCCATCTTTTGAAGCTCAACTTCTTTTTTCTTTCGGTAACAGTATAAGCGTGGTAATGGAGTATTATAGAAACAAACATGGTAATTAGACAGCATTAAATTAAATTAAAGGAGGAAGCGCTTCTTTTAGTTGGAAGATCCTTCCTTAATCAATGACAAACCAGTTAGCTACTGTATCATATTTAGTAACTAATTGTGGAAGCAGGGGCTGACACACCCACATCAACCCCCCCATCCTCAGCCCCGATGACTGGCTCATCAGTCATGACGAGGCTGCATCAGTCAACACCTCCAGGTTCAGAAGCGCTGACACAGATGCACGTCCTCAGAAGTGTTTAAAGTTTAGATCTAGTGCAACTTGAGCACATATTTTAATACAGCAACAGATTGTGCATTGTTGTCCCAGTTTTAATCGTGCAATTTTCCAGGAGGATGTCCCGTTACTCAACCAGGGAACCGATATTTCAACGAGACAGCTGTTGGTGGTGGTGCTGGGGGCGGGGCACTCGGCACAGTTATATTGTGTAAAGCAGCTGAACGCCTCCACTCCTTCTTGTTCCAAAATGACTCACCTCCCCCACCATGACCTCAGCTCTGGAGGGAGACACAACTCACCCACGACAAGCTTGTCTCGGGTGAGGGATCGCACACGTTCATACTGGGACACGTTAACTGGGTTAAATGAGCTGCATCAGTGGCCAATGGCGAGATGTTCAAACTTTTCTTTTTACATCATTGTTTTTATAACAAATATAAACTACAGGAGCAATTACCTCACTGTCATGGTGTGCAACATTTTCCTCATATTCCAATGTGCTGAATTGCACAATCTTGTACATGCTGAGTGCTATAAGCTAAACAAGATGGTTTACGACTGCTGAAGCAATAAGTTGATCAATCAATCACTATAGGTCGTTTGTATCATTTGTAATTCTTATATTTACGGAAATATAATAAACAGACGTGTTTTGGACTGTGGGTCGGACAAAACCAGTAATTTAGAGACGTTAGCTCAGCCTGAGAAACTGGTTCGATCTGAAAATCCTAAAAAACGTATTTAGCTTATTTAGGATGTGGCCTTGATGCTGTGACTCGGAGAGCTTGTCAACATGTCAGACTACAGGCAGTGAGCAGAGCCATTCCAGATGGCTGACGTGGAGGTTGAAAGGGAGCAGCGAAGACGTGCATCTCTTCACTCTCTTTTCACTGGACCAGAGGGACTCTGACTCACTGGGGGGTTATAAATTAGGGCCAAAGGTTGTTCCAAACTAAAACTGAACCGTAATGGCAGCGTACATATGCCACCCTGACATTCCACCAGTAAGTGGCTCTGAACAAAAGCCAACAACAACCAAAGCCGTTTGGTCCCGTTCAACTAGAGAGAGGCAAGGCTGCAGAGCAGGGATATAAAGGGCAGTAAAGTGAGGAGGGAGGATGTGATAAAAAAGATGTTATAGGCTAACTTAGCAATATATAACACACACGTGACCTCCTCTAACAAAGCAATTCCCCTGTCTGATCTTGGGCAAGCCGTCCTTTGCAAAAGGAAAGAATTTTTTATGATGTGAACTTGGCAGTTAAAAAATCAAACTCTGCCAAATAATACACCCCCGCTTGTATTTCACTAGACATTTTGAGGATCAAATGATGTGACCCACATTATATTTTGGTAGTTTGCAATTAAATAAGTTGGCCCAAAAAAACAGGAAATGCAAATCATGCCAGAAAAAATAATAATACATCCCCACAGGAGTCAAGCCAGTAGTTTAATCAAAACGACCATGGGACACAAATTAAAACAATTCCACAGGTGCCTTTGCTAGTTTCATAACAGCTCAGTTGTCACTTTCCTGTCAGCACCCACGTTGTTTGAATACAATATGAACTTGCTCCCATCTAAGCTCTCAAAGAGACAAGAAGATGGCACAACACCAATAATTAATTAAGGGACAATACGTCTGGTGCAGTGACCTTTTTTTGCCCTTTCTTAAATAAGCAAAGGTGGATTTGGACACCGGCATTCTGGCTTTGGAGGACAACTTCTCCAAGGTACTGAGCTGCAGTTTGACTGGAAGAACTCGCTACACCTGCTTGTGTAATCTCAACAAATTATCTCAACACCAAGATTTATATGAGATCGAGTCAAATCCAGACATGACCTAAGCTGAACAAAAGACAGACCAGATGACAGATTGACAATGAGGAGGCCAAAAGCCGCGTCTGAGCTGCATTTAACAAGCGCTGAGTCAAATTCTCCCCAAAGGATCACACAGGAGTTTCTAATACCAAGCAGACTTCAGTTTCATGGTGCTGTATTCAACAGGTCATCGCCTTCTTCCTTTTCCTGCTCCCGGTGGAGCCTCATCCTGCTGTCTGTGAAGTTCAAAATTAGTCTGCAGCCAAAAAGCGATCCAAACAATTCACTGCAAAAATAGATCAGTGACCCGAGTTTATCAGAGTAGTTGTCAAGCAGTTTGTGGTGCTTGGCTGTCTTCCCCATTTTTGAGCCTCTGTCGTGATTATTTTAAGTACAGCCTTATCAGAGTAGTTCAAATGTCATTTTTTTAGTCCCCAGAGACCTGGATTATATCTTCAAATTGCATGTTTCACTAACCAACAGTTCAGACTTTAAAGATATTCAATGTACAAGAACATGAAACTGAAAACTCATGATTAGAGAACCTGGAACCAGCTAAAGTATTTGCTTGATGAATGACTAAGTAGGTCGATCAATTTTCAAATCTACCAACTACATTGTTGTCAAAGAAATTATTTAAAATATATGTTGCCTTTCTTTAATAAATGACAACGAAGACAGAAAACAGCTGTGCAAGAGGAAGTAACGACATGAGGCCATCCATTTCTAACCAGAGCTGAGACCCATACAAACCACAACACAAATATCTCTTCCCCTGAATAGACTCTGGCAAACCACTCCAGGGAAATATATTTGTTCACTTCCTCCTTCTTTATAAGATCATTGATTCAGTGTCATTTTCTTCCAAGCTGTCACATACCACGCTACAGACTGACAGACTCAAGTCATTTACCATTTTGATCAGGAGGGGAAAGACTGACGATCCTTTTACCTTCCAAGAGAGCTGTGCGGAAACCATGTGCTGTGAAGTAGCTTGATAAAGTGGCTGCTCCTTTGGAACAGACTCGGCTTTGTTGACAACGGCCCATCGCTCTGCCCAGAGAAGAAAGGCCACTCTGAAAGCCTCAAGGCTGCCAAGACACAGTCTGCCTTTCACATGTTGGGCAGTTTCACACAATGCAGCGTTAATTGTGGTGACCACAAAGATTTACGATGGCAAAATTCTGGCAAGCGCCTTTGCCGCTGCCCGTAGCAATGTTTTACAGATAAACTGTATTATTCTGCACATGGGTGGATTTCCTGTGCAACTCAGATACTGATTCGTACTCTAGGTGACTTTGAAATGCAATCAGATGAGACATAGTCACACAAACTGATGGTGCAGCACTCCGTTAGACACCCATGATCAATAGTCTCGGATCCTGCATTCTGAGATACCGAATGGCTTTCGACAAATAATGACTCGGAGGGGCGACAAATAAGTTGCTCCATAGGTCAAAACCTTTATGGTGCATCTGTCAAGTGTTGTCAAGTATAGGTCATTAGTTTGGTTCAGGAAGTAGCTACACATGGGGTGTCCGAGGCGATGAAAGTCACAAATCAAATGGCTTGCTTTGCCACGGCCAAGTAGGCCCCTGCAGCCAGAGAGAATATATCGCAGCTATCCATCTCATGTTACGGGAGCTTAGCAGCTCATACAGTGTTACTAGGGAGCAGCACTCATCAGTGTGAATCCTCCTCTTAAAAAGAAGAGTGAGTCAATAAGACTTGTCAAAGATAAGCTGTCATTTTCCACCAGAGCAAGGATTGCTAAAAGTACAAAGATAGCAGGAGATTACTTTTTACTGCATCTACAGAGGGTGTGCGGGAAGACGTAACATCATACTCAGTGTTCCAACACGGGGATTCAACGGACCATAAAACTACTGTGAGGTACAAATGTCTGAGACCACGTTCCAATAAAAATCTAAGCAGTGAGTATTATGAGGTGCTATTTTGGGTGGTACAGAATACTGGTGAATACTTATTACTCAGTACTCCCACTTTCTAGTGAGTGGAAAACATCGTGGTTATTTCTATTTAACTGTTGGCCAATTTTTTGGGATAACTCATGCACATGAATTATCATTAGTCTTTCATATCATAAATTAGTCATTCATACGCTCAAATGACCAATTCTTGTTCATGACTTAAGTTGTGCATCCAAATTATCTAACCTTTATTCGTACTCAAAGAAGCATTGGGGAATGCCCTCATTTACAATGATGTCGAGTGACAGGATGCATAAATGCTGCAGCTGCATGCCATTGAGTCTATTGAGAGCCTTGTTCATTTTCATTCAAGCCCTCGGTAAAAGTTAAGACTGTTTGCCAGCTTCATAAAATGTAACTGCTTGACAACAAATCACAGGAATCGCCTGTAAACTTGTCGCCCATGTGAGGCAGCATGGGGCGCCATAGGGCTTAATGGGAGGCATTCATTTGAACAATACAGATTTTTACTTTTCATTCATTTGAACTTGACTTTTTATTCTTAGGCAAAGGTGTTGAATTATTTGTCATGGTCTGCAGCCATTAACTCTCACTATCTCACTGCAGAGGGAGAAGGGGTTTCCCTTCGCTGAATCGCACTCCTGTTCCTGAGAGAGGCCGACAGCTGCCGGGTCTTCCTGACTTGGCTTCCTGCATTTCCTTATAATTTCTAAATTCCTCCGCAACCTCCTGGTCAGATAAAGTCTTCAGGTGCAGTATGAATCCTAACCACAAGAACAATTGGAAACACTGCACTGCACATGCACACATTGTTCTTGTACTGTAACCAAGATGCCAGAATAAAATTGTGAGCAGTTTTAAAAGATTTCCCTTGAGAAATTGCAGGAAGTTGGGGTTCCAGGTAAGAGGAAGTGTGTCCTTTTGTACGCTTTTAAGCACTTAGGTTAATGAGCATTTTGTTCCCATCTGTAAAGGATTAGGGTTTGAGGGTTGACCCAACCCCTATAACCACAGTTTATCATATAAAAACTTCTTCATGTTGTTTGGATGTTCAGCTTCGACAGTTGAGCCCAACTTTTAGTCACTGCATGTTTTGCATAATGTCGTATTTTGCTATTTCAGCATTGCAGAAGTTGCCAACTTTTTTTTAACCAAACAATCAATGTACAGCCATTTAATGACCTGCATACAGGAGCCTCTCTTAAAGTTTGATCTGTGCAAACAGCAGGACTAAATCTTATAGCTTTATCCGTTCCAGGACCCTAAATCACCAGCATTCTTTCTTTATCCAACCTCTATAAAAAAGGAGCTATAAAAAAAGTACTACAACATGCCTGGCATTAAAAGGAGCCGTTTAGTCAGCTCAAAAGAATGACTGCAGAGTCTGACACAGAGAAGCATGTTGTTCTTCCATTTACGGCAGCAGGAAAAAATTTGAGCTATGAATCACTTAATAGGCAACATCAACATTTGTATATTTTTTAAGCTGTGATGTGAACGGCAAACATAATGTAATTCCAAATGTAATGCAATGACTTTACAAAGGTTTTTGTTCCACAAACACCTTTGAAAGTTAAACCTGAGACTAATGAGACAAAACTAGAATGAGGCCTCAGGCGCCAGTTGGTTGACGTTACAGAGGAAACAGTAGTTCTTCATTTACAGCAGGTTTTGAGCCCTGCTACCAACATGGCTAACTGTTCTGACTTAATGTCATTGTTGCATAAGTTTTGCATATTAAACAAGAAGTGAAGACACAGTTTCTCACTGTTTAGCCATAAAAGCCACATCCTGCGGGTGTTCAGCAACTTAAAGCTGCATGATGGGTCGAACCCAGTTCCCAGACACTGATGAAGCTGACGTTGACTGTTGTGTGAAGACAGGCGTCTCTCTGGGAAGGCTTGTTGACTGATAATAACACTCCATAATTCAGTAAAGTTGCTAATTCAAAAGGATCAGCTCAACACCCCACCCCACCCCCCTCACGACAGATGCATTCCGGCATGCTGGGAACTCTGCACATTCCTCACATTCATCTTTAATTGAGGCCTTAAAACACAAAGTCAGAGATGCTGAGCACGTGTAAAGGGTCTCGGTTGGACTATGAACATTGACTTGCGGTGTTTTGTGGTAAAACTTCTCTTATGGGTTACAGGTAACCCTAACCCCACTGGGTCAGCTTTGCAAGAGCCACACTTTCATCTTCATGCATCTGGAATAATAAGATTAGGCCTTTTCACTTTAATAATTTAAAGGTTTTCACATTTATCACGGTGGAGCAGATCTCCTCAGACAGGCTTACGCAACCAAGAACATCCTACAAGCTCATCGTCCTTTCTTCTCCGTCTGGCATCAGAAAGCAGACTGACACAAACCATCTGACCAGAAAGGTAAACTAATTTGTAACCCACATTCAGATTCCACATTCAGATTTTCAGGTCATCCTAAATGAACCGTGATTAACTGTGTTTAGACATCAGGCTCAAGAGACCTCAGACCAAGAGATTTTTAAATGGATTCATGAAAGAGGAAATGTGCAACATGTGATTTTGTACTACTGAGGGAGATAGCTTTTCTTTGAGAGGACCCCGCCCTGAGAACGTCTGGGGAAATGCAATTATAGAGCCTCATCCCTTTCCCTCCCAAGCATGATCCTTTCCTTGACAGTAATTTACTCTCCAGTTAGAGTTGACTTGCAAACGACTTACACTTGAGAAGGCTACAAATCCAACTAATGGAAACATGCATGTGCAGAAATAGCAGTAGCGAAAAAAACCTGCTTCCTAACAATATTCGCTTGTCTTCAGGAACAAAGAAGTGAAAGATATGAGCCATGCAGCACATTTTCTCATTTAAGCTCTGCAAAGTATGACTCATGGAAGTGCTGGAAGCAGAAGAAATGATATGCGATCCTCAACTTCAATGAACTCATAACACTGTCCATGTTGTAACGTTGCTACAGCAACTGGAAATAATTACAGGCCTATATCCATTCATCCAGGCCACTGTTGGAAACATCTGATCACAATTCAGACTGTCCAGGGAGTCTGGATCAGTTCACCCCTCAAAGCTAGCTGGGGTTACGTAGGACGTTTTCATGTGCCAGGACATGTCGACAAGCACTGTGATCTTCAAGAATGTAATGTTTTATATTCTAAAGCTGCATTACATCAACTAATTGCCACTTGGGGTGGGGGGGGGCAAGGAATCTTAAGACATGCTGACAGACGTCCAGCTCTGACATACTGTCATATATTGTTGCATCTAATGTGTTAGCTAATGTGTTTACACATCTGGCAAACATTAGCATTTTTTCTGCGTCATGATTGCACTTGGTGAATGGACAACTAGTCGCTCTACTTTTAGCTCAGGTTTGATATGTGGCTCTCTGATTAGCTGCTATATATTCTACTCTCAGGTTGCATACAGTCGGTTTATTTTTGCTTGAAACTGTTTAATGTTTACCCATTGGAAACGTGCATGCAAAAAATAAGCTATAATTGGCCTAAATTATCCGAGTGGGCATTGAGGAAAAACAAAAGAAAAGAATGAAGTAAACTGGAATGAGATGGTGGTTCTGTACCAATCCTACTACATAAATTGTGGGCCCATGGCGAGCAATCACTCTAAATGAAGGATTCCTTTGTTGACAGGAGAAGCCGGAGCAATTTTCCAAATTTATCGCCCAACAACTGCGACAGGCTGCGTGCACGAGCGGGCTGACCGAGATAACAACACCCAGGAACCAACAAGTGGCTTAATATAGCTTCTATCGCTGCCTTTCCTGAAGTCTCAATATCTGACAGGCCCCTCATGTCTGCTTGTTTCCTCGGTAAGAAACTTGCCATGTATTGGTTTATCTTTAGAGCAAACATTTTAGGGAAATGGCATTAGCATCTCCTTCGCTGGTCCAATGATAGTTACAAAGTGGCTCTGAGGAGCACCATGGTGGTTAGGTAATTTCTGATGCTAAAAATACCTGAAGGTGCAGCTGCATTTGGTCAAGGGGAGTTAATGATTTACAATGAGAGTTTGCAAATGCATCATTAATAGCCCCAAAGACATTTGAATTGCTCTGTGTGGGTATAGAAACATCATATTCACCAAGGAGATGTGATAATGTTGGAATACTTGCCATATAGGCTTACATTTTGGTTTCAGTTAACTGATTGGTGATTGGTTTATGTTCATTTTAACCCATTTCCTGTGTTTCTCCAACACGTGTAGCCAATCAGATTCCTTTATTTGACCATTTTGATGAGTTAGTTATAAAATATATCATGTAATGTAATTAAGAGAGACAAAATTCCTGGTCAGGACATTAGGGCTGGGCAATAAAACGACATCAATAATCGTCACAGTATAACCTTTATAAGTCGCAATATAAGAAAGGCCCAATATGTATCGATGTAATGCTGATGCATCATGAAAGCATGGTGAGGAGGTACATCGCATCATTGATCTGTCTCAGATTTATCACGTTTTGCTGTTTAAGTGTTTGTCTTTCTCTGTCCACAAAGAAGAGCATCTTCAATAAGAAGAGGATCACAGAGGACATTTAGGCTAAAAACATGGTGTAAAAGACACAGTTTGGAGTTGAATTTGAAGTGGTCACCAATTACTTACTTTAACTGTATTGGGTTTGGATGCAACACTGTTGAAACTACAAAAGTATTTTGTGGACTCAAACACTTCACCCACCCCTCCATCTGAGTAGATAATGAGTGAATTTCCGTCGTTATCGACTGATATGAAACATTTTATCTTGATCAAATTTTTTGGCTATATTGTCCAGTCCTATACAGGATATAAAATGTGTTGAGTCACAGAATACAGTATAAAACCATGTACACGTGCAAAAGACTAAAGGTGTGTGTGTGCAGCCCTGGAGGAGGCTCGGTGGTGCTTTCAGGTCCCACTAACATCAGCACAGCACTGACAGATGGTTTCACTTTGTATCACTGGTCCCATGTGAGTTTCCCAATCCTCTGCAGGGCCATGAACCACCTCCCCAGTGGTTTAGAGAACTGAGTTCATTCCAAGACGTATTCAAAGATGACGTAGTGTGGAAGTGGACAGGATTATAACGAGAGGAGCCTGATCCAGGACCTGGCTCTCTCTCTCACTCTAACACTCACTCACACACACACACACACACACACACACACACTCACTCACACACACGCAGCAGTGCCTACGTCGAGACATGGCAGTCGGGCTCCGGAGAGGAGGAGGCAGGGCATATTTTCAAGGGGAAAAGGGCGTAGCTGCCCTTTTGCCCCGAGTGTAACTACTTCAGGAAACTTTGCTAGCACGCCTCCATCTCCCCTGATATTAAATACCCACAGCTAGCTGGAGTTGTGTCGTTTATTGTTCTATTCGAGAGCGACAGGTAGCCCCGGAACCAACGCCGAGTTCAGGCACTCTTCGCCCGGTTGGGAAAGTTTACTCACCCGCACTAGGTTGCTAACAGCCGCCTGCACGGCCGCCACCGGAGCCGTCAGGTCTGGGATAGCTTTCCCGTCCACTTCCCCTTCTTCGTGCATTATCACCAGATGGGATATCTGCTGGGCCACCGGCTCCAGGATACTTTCTATCGTCTTCGTGTGGAACACCGGCATGTTGGCAACTTTCAGGGGCGCGATCCGACAGAGAAAAGGATTAAATGTCCCGACACTTGAGGCGGTTTACTCCCAAAACTCCCGCTACAGACGCTTTAAATAAAAAATACACAATATCCCGGTGGCTTCTTCTTTCCCTCCAGGACAGTTGGACCATCCGGTGCGAAGACTACAACTACTCCCGTCAAACCATCCGCGTGAAAGGACTCGCAGCCCGGGCAGGGCGGGCGAGGAGCGTCGGTGTCCCCTGTGGCCAATCAGCGAGCGGGAGGGCGGGTTCCCCCGGCGAGCGATTGGTCCACCGGGCTGTCGCTCCGCCCTGCGCCGCCTCCCGCTCCCACACAGTTTGCTGGAAATCCGAGTTGCTCCCGAAATTACGTAAGAGACTCTCATGCCCTAAAAAGGGAAATATGTGTATGCACATTGTGAGAGGGAGATTCCTGCAGCTGTAAAGTTCACACTGACACACACAGAGAGTGACTGGCGACAGATCAGGTTTCACATCTGTCTGACAACAAATCACAGAGCATCATGTATGTATTTGTTCTTTATTTGAAAGGTGGACATATGCACATTCATCAGAAATGAACCCGTGAATGCAAACATCTGGTAGAGTGATCTTTTTCCAGATGTTGATAGGGCAATAGTTAAAGGTACAGCGTGTAGAATTTAGTGACATCTAGTGGTGAAGTTGCACGTTGCAGCTGAATACCCCTCCCCTCACCCGCCCCTGTGGCAGCCTAAAGTTGTCATAAAAACTGAAAAGATGTTTAGTTTTTGCAGTTTGGACTACTGTAAAAAAAAGATGGCGGCCTCCGTAGAGAGGCCATCCTGATTTAAATATAAAGTATTTGAATATAAAGATGAAGACCTTTAAAAGCACACTGCAATGTTGTAAAAAAATAAGTTATGGTATGAGTACAGTCCTGGTAAAATAATATCAGTATGGACATTGTTGATTCTCAGCAATCCATTTGTAACACTACAATACAATTATAATCCTAATAAACAATCTGCTCATGCTGAATACGTAAGTTGGTAAGTGAATGTATTGGTTGTGTACTGCTTGTATTGTGTCTGAGGCTATTTTCATTCCTTTTATCCTAGTCCCTCTGTTGTAAATGCTGATTAATGTTTCCTGCTCAAGTCCAATTATTTTGCTGCTCATTCTTTTAGTGGGTTGCGATGAAAATAATAGAAACGCATGTCAAATTACAGCAGTACACAGCACCACAGACTGTATCCTCTGAAATGACCATAAAGTCGAGCTTTTAAACAGTGTTTTAGTAAAACTGATCAATATTAAACTGTTTAAGTCTCAGGTGAGTGTTGCCAGCTGAGTGTGTATCAATCAAAATGTGTTTCACTGTGTCTGCGATAAAAAAAAGAATAGGATATGCTAGCGTCAGTGAGACACCACAGCAGTGTGGAGTTCTACTGGTGTTATTTTGCCAAATGATGATGATTGATAATTACTTTGCCACTAATTATAAATAACACAAACCACACACAGTTGTTTACAACCCCGGGACAAATCCTTGGTCAAGAGTTATCCAGACCAACACGGCACAACATTTTTTCAATTCCTCCTCCATCCCAACCTCACACCCTAAAAAAACAATATTTGAGGATTGAAAACCAACTGCTGAGCAAAGCAGCTAAGGAATTCCCACAGAATCCCAAGAGGGGCTGCACGGCAGCGACCCATTGCCTAAAAAGGAAGAGTCCAAAATGAAAGAATCGAGGAAGTTACTCTGTTTGAACCCTTTTGTAAACATACAAGGAGCTGATATGCATTCCCTTTACACCAAATGTCTGGACTTTGTGCTCGACTATGACATATTTCCACTACAGGAACCTAAGTTAGTTAACAAATCTACTCTCCTAAATAAATAAGTATGTAGGTAATGTCATTTCATGTCAAAAATATCTAGATTTTATATAATTTTGACGTTATACCTTGATAAAAATCGATGGACACTTGCACCTAAAGTCATCTAAACAGGCTGTGAGGCCGAGTCCATCCTGAATATAGACATCGAAGTTGCTCTGTAATTTCCTCAGCTCTCGTGTTACTGACAAGGCTGTCCCGTGTGTCCATGCTGGAATTTGTGCAGCTCTTCTCAAGATGGGTGGTCTACACCTTCCCCTACTGTCCAACACTCCCCCACTGATCTGCCGCTGCATGAAGGTGAGATAATGTCCTAACAAGGCAGTACAAACACTGTGTGTACTCGGCATCATAAAGCTTGAATTTGTTGCAAAAAAACACAGAAAAAGAAAGAATTTGTTTCTTAGATGTTTTATCAAAGCATTTCCCGACCAAAAGAGTTGTAATTGTTATTCAATATTAATCTGTTGACATAATTCACCAGAGTTTCAGAGTGAGGTTCCACATCCCTGCTGTTAGAGGCTGACTCCTCTTACTTTCTTGAGTTTCCTGTTTTTTTATCTCCACAACTGTGAGCTGTGGGCGCCATCCTCTGTTTGAAATAAGTAAGTGCAGTCGGTAGAATGATAACATGGAAAGGTTAAAAGCAGCACAGTCGATTCAATTATGACATTTCGTTACTGCACTTATTTTTGGCTAAGAGACGTGTTTCTGATCTGCAAGAAGTTGAAATAAAATTGCATCTCACAGGACAAATCCCGAGGAAACAGCACCCTGATTTCTCTCATTTGAACTGTTCAACAAACCAATGAAAACCTCAAACTGCTGTCTTCAACCTTATCATATTAACTGTACATAGCTTTGCTCCACAGCTGTGACTCTGTACTCAGACTGACGGCAGAAGAATAAGAGCAAGAGAGCGAATCTGTGGAGCGTGTAGAGGTGATGTGCTTTGTAATGTGTTAAAAGACCACATGAGGGCACAACAGTTTGCAAATAGAGTTTGTGAAGATTGAAGACATATAAGGGGTCAGTTAAAATTTCTTTTAAAAATGTGAAGGTTTTTAAAGGATATAAGATTCATTCACTCTGAGAAATCAATGAAAATGTTGAAATGTGCCCTGGATCTGCACCAAAATTTAAAGGGTTCTTTTCTGACCCATACCACATCCTTCAACGACGTTTCCTGGTTAGTTTTGCATCATCTTGCTAATTAACAGACAAACAAACGCAGACGAAACACAACCTCTAAAGAGCAAATGTAGATTATTGTTGATAATACAAGATTAAAGAAGATGAAAGTCCTTCTCGGTCATTTCTCTGATTCAACATGTCGTCATCTGGGGAGAGTCAGCAAGAAAGCACTGCTCGAGGTGTCTGACTCAGTGCCATTGTCATTGTCCTGTGACAGCTGCAGCATCAAAAATGTGGAGGGTACAAACAAAACTACTCCCTGAATATAATACTCTCATGAAAACCTAATATCGCCGGATGAGTAACATTTTCATTCAGACTGTAGTCACGTGTGTGAAGCCGACTTCAGTGGGACTTGGTTTGTTTTGTTGGTTGACTTCTAGGGAGGGGGTTTTTCCTCAGAGGGAAAATATTAAGAGTTACGTGCAGAGCTGACACAAGAACATATATTGTATTAATATAGTTCAATACAATACAATAAAACAATGTAAAACTACCTACTGCCATTGTGTTTAGATGAGGTATCTCTCCCTTGAATATTTATAGGGGGCTTGAGGCCATTGCAGGAGATGAACAGATTTTATATTTTATATTTGCATCATTATGACAGTGCACCTTTATTTTTAAATCGTAAAAATAGACATCCTGGTTGTTTTTTTATTGCAGTTTCACAACAGGTTTTTCCAGAAACAATATGCAAACATAAAATTACATGCACCATAATTTATCCTGACCACTGGCGTTTACTTTTTAGTTGTAAAATTTAAATGTGTGCAGGAAATGTGTGTCTGTCAATCTCATCTATGTTGAACTTCATATAAAAGCAATATTACAGAGAAAATAATCATGTAAATTGTCTGTTGCTGCATATAAATTGGCTTTCTGTAGCCAAACAATATTACCCACTAACGGTCTAACAGATTGTTATGAGCAGGACAGGACATCTCTAAAGGTATCAACCTAAAATATGTGCAAAACTAATCTAACCCTAATAATACTCATGTTTTAAAGCCATGGCAATCAAAAACATGAGAGAATCATAATGCACAAGCCAAAGAATGACCATTCAAAAATAATCTCACTTCAAGAATTGTAATCAACAGTTAATACCAATGAAAATATAATTGCTTGGCAGCAGCAGTTAAACTGAAATAATCAACCAGAAGAAGTCAGTGTTGTGAGCAGATCAGCAGCAGCACTTGTTTGGCCAATGAGAGCTCGGTGTTCAGGCTCCAGTTTTCTGCCTTCACTATTCTAGCTCGTATATGGAGAAACAAAAGAATGTACTATTGTGGCAAAGTTGTTGCAGGAAATATTTGAATCGCAGCTTTTCAAAGTCGACAGTTTGACGTGTCATGTCAGGCAAAGCACAGATTTAATTAATGATGATTACAGCAGCGGCTCCAGGAGCCTACATTCACACTCACTGTCATTTCTCATGGTGACACTAAAAGCTGCACTGATAATATTTCATAGTAACTATCGGGAAAATTGCTGTGTTAATCATTGTGACTAATTAATATGAAATAAAACACTTGCCGCCCAGCTCCAACTGGTGAACGTATTTGTATAATTTAGCGGCAAAAGAGACAGATATTTCTTCATAGGGTTGGTGGAGACAAAACCTGAGCTAAAACCTAGAGTCAGCATTGGACTTGATTGATGTGTATATGTTTATATGTATGTATTTCTTAACCGTGACCTTTGACCTTTATCGTCTTCAGTTACCTACCCAGGTAATCTTCACACCAAGTTGAAAGTGTGAAGTAAGTGAAAATCTGTCGATGCATTGTTGAGTTATTTTGTTCTCACTCAAATAGACACACAGACAGTAACAAGAACAATAATCTCCTGGCTAGGATGGCATGCTGGATAATTAAAGACCAATGCTGCAGTGAAAAATATTTTTACTTTTGAATTGCCCCTACACAAGTTTGCTTTATTTTGAAAAGGTCACAGTTTGATGGACCAGGGATCTTTGTCTCTATCTTCATCATCTTATTATCATAAAATAAAGATTTGTTCTCCCTCTATTCTATATCTCACACTGCTTTGTCTCCCCTGGCTCCTCACATCTGTGAGTAAAGTAAAGTGCCCTCCTCAGCCCTGACTCAGATGGTTACTGAGTGCATGTTGCTCACTCTCCTCCCCTCGCTTCTTTTCTTTTTTTTTCCTCTCTCTCAAGCTGTCTTACTCTCTCCCTGCTGCTCTCCACTTACTCTCTCTCCTCACCCTCTCAATCTCTCTCTCCTTTTCACCACTTTGGTCCCTTGCTCCGCTCCCTCTCTCTTACTCCTACACCGCTCTGTCACTCACTCACACACTCATTCCGCCTTTCCCTGGGCACCATCTCCACCTCCGGAGACTCTGCGTTTTGCCAGGTGGACGCACTTACCACAGTCACCATTTCTACCCCAGAGAGTTCCACGCTGGCAGCGCAGCCCCTTCCCCGGCTGAGCATCGGGCGGAAGACCCTGGTGGCAGCTGCTGTGGGGGTCATGCTGGTCCTGGTTCTGGTGGTCCTCATCCCTGTGCTGGTCAGCTCCGTTGGCACAGGTGGTGCAGATGACAGCGCGAGCCACTACGAGATGTTGGGTTCTTGCCGCATGGTTTGTGACCCCTTCCCCACGGGCACGACTGGCACCGGTGTGCACGTGGGCACAGACACAGCAACCGCAGGCCTACAGGTGGGAGACGAGGCAGATCTGAGTGATCACAGCATCGGCCCGCCACTGCCTACATACAGCGGCAATGGCCCACAAGGCAGACCAGGACGTCCTGGTAAGACTGGACCCCCAGGACCACCTGGAGAGCCAGGTCCACCAGGACCTAAGGGACCACCGGGAGATGGTGTGGACATAGTACGGACGGGGATTTTAGGCTTAGGGGGCAAAGGGGCAGTCAGCACAACCACATACAACACCTCACCTCGGGTAGCATTCTACGCAGGACTACGAAACCCTCAAGAAGGTTACGATATTCTGCGATTTGATGACGTGGTGACTAATATCGGAGGTAACTATGAGGGCGCGACGGGAAAGTTCACCTGTAAGATCCCTGGCACCTACTTTTTCATCTACAATGTGCTGATGAGGGGAGGAGACGGCACCAGCATGTGGGCTGACCTGATCAGGAACGGTCTGGTGGGTAACACCTTTAACTTTCTTACACTTTTCTCACACTTCTTAATGCTCAACCCTTATTGTTGAATTTAACAAATAGAAAAAAGCATTCTCTCAAAATACAAATGGTACAAAATGATCTTGTTACTGACATAATGTGCTTTGAACCCTGAATCACACACTGGGATGAACCCACATCAAATTGCTCAGGGAACAGTGCAACCCGTGTGCTGGCAGTCTAAATTGAGTAGTCATGCATTCATGTGTGCAGTGAATTTAGGTCTGACTTGGTCTGGTGTTATAGTCAAGTATAATAACAATGCAAAGTGGCACGCTGCCAGATTGTGTATCTGTGCATATTACACATCCAGTGATGTACACGTTGAAGAGAGTGGAAGGAGCCGCGGTGCTATCTCTACTCTGCACACATCAAAACACAGCCCGAGGTAGTGGCTAGTTCAAAGCTGGTGCCCTTTGAAATACAACAAACTTCACGGAGCCATGATGTGCGAGTGTACATTATCAGACAGCCTGTCGGGCCCGGGCGTCCAATAACAAATCATGATATTTGCTATATTTCGTGGATAATTTAGCAATGTCTTAAAAGCCCCAGGTGATGACACTGATCAAACACCATGGTAATCTTGACATTTTCCTGCAAACATCTCGAGAGGACGGCGAGAGAAGGTGCAGGGGATGGACACAATAACTCAAACACCTGGATGTTATAGTGCAAAACTGCCACAAACACACATCACCATAAGGAAATGAACCTTTCCCTTACATTGTTAAGATTGCACTAACAAATTTAGGAAAATGGGCAACAATTGAGGTCGATTTCGTCAATAACAAACATGGCATTGCATTAACAGACCATAACACCTGCTTAGTTTTATCCTAAATCAAAGAAAATGAGAAACACAGTGTTTAACAGCGTGTGAAAGAACTGCAGTTGGTTATTTTAATCGCAATGACTCACCTGTTGGGGGACTACATTGTTCTTCTGTAAGATGCCTCCCCCAGCTCTTAATCTCTGCCTCTGTCTGCTCCCTTCAGCAGACACTGCCACTGTGAATACTGTGCAACACCAACAGATAAAGTTTGGTTTTGAAAGCAACGATGATCCTATTGTCATGAGCAGCATTGAGCAGTTCAACAAATGGAAATACACACATTGCTTAGAGTTACAACACATTTACCACGTAACCAAACACAATTACATCCCAATGTGGTATAATGTGTTTAATGAGGAACATTTTCAAAAGCACATGCAAACTGACTAAATAAAAGCAGATTGAATTACCTGCATTGTCACAAACAAGTTAAATTTACCCTTCGTTCAAACACAAAGTACTTGAGTGGATACAAGGCCCAACAGTACACTTGATTTCAATCAAGCTGCACCAAACATCACAATTTATAGATATAAAATCCCTAAATATGACAATTCCTTTTAAACAAGATCTATAAATTATTCCCTGGGAAAAATCACACTATCTTGCAATGTTAAAGAAAGTGGAAAAAGATTCCTGGATCCCTTCATCCACATCGGTGCCAAAATGCAATAAGTTCTTTCTTGGCCAGAGAATGTTTTGTGGAAATCTGTTTGGTAGTTTTTGCGTAATCCTGCTGACAAACCAACAAACTAGAATATCTCTAGTATAGTCTAGAGTCCCCTTATGAAACCACATTTAATTCAATAGATCCTGATTTTCATTCTCATGAATACCAGTCACCTAACAATGTCTGATTTTGTGAGCTGCATCTGCACGAAAATTGAATGGGTTCCCCTCTGACTCATAACACAACCTTCGACCAAATGTTGTGGAAATCCATACAGTCATTTTTACGTAATCTTGCCTGAAAACAAACCAGCCAACAAACAAATGGACAGGGGCGGCAACTTGGCATAATAAATAGACAGTCCTGGGATATAAAGCCAAAGCAAAGGAGCGTTCAAACACTTTAGCCACTAGATGCTGCACATACCTGGTTAAAATCACAATATGTCACATTTACAACATATATACATTTTACTGCCATTTAATTTGTAGTGACATGCTGTTGCTGTGGTGGAGCTGTGGGTGGATACAAGGAGGGAAGAGACTAAAGGCTGCATTGTCCTCATGTCTCAGAAATCCATCATCATGCTGTCATCTGTGGCTCAGCCGCTCCCCTCAGACCCTACGGCCTCCTCACATCGACTTTTATTCTCCAGCGGCGCTAATTAGAACTCCACGTTGCCATTCTGGATTGAATCCGGAATCTCGTTGAAGCAGGGATTACTACTTGTACGGTCGGTCTGGTGAAGTTGCAGCGGAACACCCAACCTGGCAACCCTGCTCATTACACATTAGCCGAGGCTTAGAGGGGGATATGTCCGTCAGCGGTGAACTGTACATACACGGCAAACTTCCCACGGTTTGGCTTTTTATACAGACATGCAAAAAGAGATTTGGGTGTTATGCTCCACATCTAACACCCTCAGTAATTATCCAGTGTTGACACGATGACACCCATGTGCGGGTAAAACGTGGCATTTCCGTCCGCTCCGCCCGGGGACATGTGGAAGTGAGGGGTCGGACATAAGGCGAAGAGATAGGATGCACTGCCCTCCTTCCTCAGAGGCAGACTGACTCAAGCCTGACCCTTTCAGTTGAGTCATGAGAGGAAAAACAAGATATTCACCACAGGGGACACACTTAGACAAAGTCAAAGCCTCCAACTCTGTACTAACTTTGCGAAAATCGTCTTTTCTTGAAGGAAGAGTTTATGGTCCACTCATGGTCAAAAGTCTTAAACATTTTGTGCCTTGTTGTCTCTACCGAGGAGGTTCTGCTCTCACCTCGGTCCATTCGTTTGTTTGTAAGCACGATTCCGCAAAAAACTACTGGACAGATTTCTTGGAACCTGGGGGAGGGATGTGATATGGGTGAGAAAAGAACCCATTAAATGTCTGGGGTCGAATCGAAGAATTCCTTTTATCACTTTCTTTGACATTGCGAAATCAGGCATTTTTCTAAATTGTCCTTGATTTCTCAGAGAATAATTCATGGATCTTGATGGAAAAAAAAATCTGGCACATTTAGGGGACTGATATTTACGCATGTGGGCAATTTGGTGCAAAATCTGGATCAGGTGAGGCCCAGTTTCCTCAGGAGACTTGATACGTTGATGTGTTTTCAGTTGGTACAGGAATGAATTCTAACAACTCTTCATTGTAAATCTGTTACTTCAGAATTTCATCATTTAAATTTCTTCCCTTCCTCTCTCGTTGCGTGTGTGTGTGTGTGTGTTTCATATTCCAGGTCAGGGCCAGTGCCATCGCTCAAGACCAGGACCAGAGTTATGACTATGCCAGCAACAGTGTCATCCTTCATTTGGATGCAGGCGATGAGGTTTTCATAAAACTGGACGGTGGCAAAGCTCACGGTGGCAACAGCAACAAATATAGCACCTTCTCAGGGTTCATCCTCTACGCCGACTGAGGGCCGGACAGGACGTGGGCTCAGAGGTGAAAGGTCACAGCCAGAAAACACTCAGTCCCTGACTTTCACTCGGCTCCCACAGAGAGGTTCATGTTGCCCATAGCCACTGATTCATGATCAGATTCTTTCTTTTCTCGTTTTTAAGGTCAGGACTGACACCAAGGCTGTGTGTCTGTGGCTATCGGTAACTGTCTACCTCCTCATCCATACGTTCTGTTGTACGCAGTTGTGCCTACATGCTGCTGCTCAGAGCGGACGCCAGCAACGTAACGGTGTCAGTCACTGCCATGAGTCATGCTGAGGTGCCATAACAGTTCTGACAGCGCCGATGCTTCACCTCATTTTTGAGCTGTCATTTCACATCCCAGTCTGGAGATCCAACAGTCACGGCGGCGGCGGCGTTTGTAAATGTGCTGTTCAGATTTATGTTGCGATTGCGTTGTGTGTGTGTGATAAGATGTCGTGCTTCAAAGACTGAGGTAGAGGTATTTTTTGTTTGTCGAATATGGAAAACGCCACAATGAGATTACGATTGTGTTGAATGGCAGTGACAGTGTCACGGGATGTGTTGTGTCTCAGTGTGATGATCTGAAAAATAACATCATATAAATCGTGTAAATCTGATATGATATCTTGTCGTCTGAACAAAGTCAAAGTGGTGTCAGTGCACATGCATTTTATTGTGTCTATTTAAACGATATAGCTGTTGATAGATAGTTGTGCTATTATATCATGTCATGTTATCAGTGTGCTGATTTGAGAATTAGATTATTTATTTGATTCATGCATGCAACATGTGTTCAAATGTTCTGTATGTTTCAACAAATGACGAATCGAGCTGCAGTGATTTAAAACAAACATTTCAATATCTAATGTGGGTTTAAAGAGCATCTGTTGCTGTTGCTTTTACTCTTAATGGCCATGACTTTTCATTAAAAATGGGCTTTTTGCATTTCCTCACAGATCAACTGGTTAATGTCGCTTCATTTTCCAGAGAAACCAGCCTTCAGTTGTGCGAATGTTACACACGAGAGCAGCAATCAACACTGAGATGATCACTGCGAGGAGGTGGGGGATACAGCTGGAGTAAATGCCAAATGAAGCAGGAGATCATTTTGTTTCAAAATCAAAGCAGAGATGTGTGTTTTCATCCCTGTGATGTGTGTGAAGATGCTGAGATACGGAGGCAGGAAGTCAGAGGGGGAACGGGTGTTAGAACATATCATGACAAAGCTCAGATCAGCAGCGAGAAGTCATCCAGGGCGAATTAGGCTCCGCTGCGACTGTGACAGACAAGAACACGGCTTCCGGGCCTAAACTGTGAAAACCAATATGTGTACTGTGTTTTCTTAAGAGCTCACTTTGATTTCATGACATTCTTTCGGACGTAATTGGCCTTCGACGTGGGCCGTGGAGGGTCCGTCTCTTACATGGTCTGAAACGCAGAGTTAACAGTTCAAGAAGAAGAGTTTCGAGGGTGTGAAGAGATGTAAATATGGGACCATGTCGAAATGAACAATTACTCAGTCGCTGATGCTTCTAAAGCTGAATGTCAGCTCACTGTTTCCTGTCATAATGATTGAATCTCACTTGAATCCAGTAATTTGTTGTAAGCTGTAAATCAGCGTGACACTTGATTCAAGAGACAAGAGACTGGATCGCCTTGCTGTGCTGTGTCAGAGCATCTTGTTTGTTCAGCTCCTCTTCGTGGTTAGACGCCCTCTGGTCTAAACTCAGAGCCTGTCTTAAGACAAGGAAATTCCTCCAGACACAATTAAGAGTGAGGGTCCGTGCCTAAGCAGAGGTCAGCCGAGCCAGGGGGCAGCTGAACACTAGCACAGACTGTTTTCTGCTTGCAGGACGTATGAGCACATCGTCAAATTAGAGACTTCATGTCACGACGTCAAAGACAAACGCCTCGGGACGGCGAGAAACAGCTTTCACTGCTGAAACCACTGAAAGTGAACGCTGCCCGGGCGTCTGCAACATCTGTAGCCTAGTTTTACCGAAGTCCTCAAGGAGAAACGCAAACTCTTAATCTTTTAGATGCAACCTATTCACTTTATTTAGAAAACTTAGAGACCATAAAGATAAAAGGATCAACAGCCCTTGCTGTTTCAAAATGAATAAATGGGAGTGAAATAAAAATGCACCTGAATTCATAGGTAGGCAGGTTTTTTGTGCCTTTTTTCCTATAGTCCCCTCGTGAAACCACATTTTAATTCTTTCGATTTTTATTTGGATCTGCACCAAATTCCATACACGCTGATTTTTTCAAGAACCATGAATTATTCTCAGAGAAATCTATGAAAATGTTAACGAAATTGAAAAAAAAATCCTGGATCCACCCCCTGATAGGGATCCACACCAAAATTTCCTGGGTTCTTCTTTGAGTCATGTCCCACCCCTTTAAACAATTTCAAGGAAATTTGTTCAGTGGTTTTTGCAGAATCCTACGAACAATAAAACAAACAAAACACCTTATCTCACAATGTTAAAGGGAAAAAGAGAAATACTCCTGGATCTGCCCCCTGATCAGAATCCACACCAAAATTTAAGGGGTTCCTTCCTGACCACCAAGTTTTATGGAAATCGGTTTGGTGGTTTTATTGTGTAATCTAGCTCACAAACAAGCAAACATACAAAAACCTAAACTTGGCCGAGATAATTAACTTCTGTCAAACTATCCTGTTAGTAAATAACGTAATGCTGCTCAGATAAAACGAGTCTTCCTATTTTTGGAGTCGTTTATCAAGGTCAGAGTCTCACTGGCATCAGAGGCATAAGCCCCCTAAAGAAACACAAGCCTGTGTAAAAACTCTCTTGGCAGACACCATCTTTGCCTCATTCCTGTAAAACTGGGTGATCCTCGCTCAAACTATTGTGCTTGTGTAAGCAACACAAACCCCCTCCTCCTCTGCTGTGTTTTATTTTTTATTTTTGATGGTGACTTTAGCGGAACAACCCACCCAACAGGACACTCACTCTGGGGGCTGGATGCTAATTCCTGATGAAACAGCACGAGGCCGAACGAGGCGTTTGAACGTTTGACTCTCGCTTCATCTCACGTCCTCCCCAAACTTTAAGCAGATCCAGGGTTTGGAGATAAGTATTCCCCTGAGACGTGCTATAAGCCGCTTTTTGTTGACGTAAGCTTCGTCTCTTGGACGCGGCTGAGGAGATGATTTGAAATGTTCTGCTTTGCCGTTTTTTTCATCGCGTCTAAGTAGAGGGATTTGAAAGATTATGTCTCTATTGCAGACTTGTTTTAATTTAAGGTATCTCCGGCGTGTGCAAACGTAACTGAGGGAAATGTTTTTGATTCATTCACTCCCACCCACTCCCTATCAGCGCACCGAGATGGCTTCAGCTTGACATTTGCTGGGGCCAATTGGTGAGGCGTTCGGCTTATCAGGCTGCTGCAGAGCGCGCGTGTGTGTCGGCGGGTCCACGTGTGTGTGTGTGTGTGTGTGTGTGAGTGCTTCGGTCAGCGTGCACGTGTGTCCATGCATCCGTCTGCAGTCTCCATTAGACAGGAGAATGCCCGGGCTTGGAAAGAGAACCTCCTCTGAAATGTCTGGAAGTGACGTTAATGAGCCCCTGGTGTTGTTATCGTGAGCATCTTCACTCAACGGGGGGAGATCCAAATTAGAGATAGATGCTTTAACCGTCGAGCTAAATTGCCCGTCATGCTCATGCAGGCTTCCTCCCACTAAATACACAGCCACCTGCCCACATGCACATAGTGTTTTACTGGAGTGCAGCTGAGAAGAAAAAGACGACAAAAACTGCACAACAACACATATCCTATTGTGGTATTCTTATATTTCAACATGGCACAAGCACATAGTGACAAAATAAAAGAAAACATGACTAAGATTACTAACACTACCTCAGAACTGATTTTAAGATACTTTAAATAAGATTTAAGGCCCAAGTGCATCACCACAAAGTTAATGCGTGGTCGCAACTTGACGTCCTTATCCAGGAATTTACTCGCCGCCACACGATCTACAGTCTGAGGACCAAGGGAGGAACAAACTCCCCCTGGAGATCAGACTGTCTGACTCCTTATCCTCTTAAAAACATATTTTTATAAATGTGCTTTGACTGGGCTTGTCTGAACTTTCAATCAAGTAATGCCACTGTGTGTTTTCCTATTTGTGTTTTGCGCTTCAGGACGTTTGGAGCTGATGTGAGTGTCTTTAGTTTTTCAAGTATCTGGTCATAAACCTAAGCTTTGGGCAAATCAAATGAATATCTGTGCAAACTTTTGCACCGATGCTTCCGGTCTGTGTGAAGCTGTGGAGTCAGTGACCGGCCGCCATCCGTTCCGCCGCGCCGCGAGCGTGGCTAAATATCGGTGTCTCCTCGCCGCCGTCTGTCTGTCAATAACAGCTGACATTGAACAGAATCCTGCCAGCTGCTCTGCCAACCTCCTCCGACCTGTTATCTAAAGGGTCAGCGCAAAGCCCGTGTATCACCTTGGATGTTAAAAATAAACAGTGTTATGTGTCCACTAGAGCTGCAGCCTTCTGGCTACAATCTGAAACACAGCATATACATATAAACTCTCTTTACACTGTATTTCATATCAAGTTTGCTAAGTTGTCAGAATCCTTTTTTTTGGAGTGAGGAGTGGCTAAAAGGTCATTAATCTGTGGTCGATACATTGAACTGATAAAACCTTACAATAAGCGGATTAAACACCAAATAAAATACAAGTATACAACATGCAGTGATTCCCCCACTCCCTTCCCCATCATAATGCTTCAGCTGGGAACTGTCCAGTGTGTCAGTGACTCAATACCAGCGGCCTTGTTCCCTCACGGTCCTGACCGAGCCGGGGCTAACGCACAGGGACAGGTTGAGTCATGTGGCTGGGGATGCTTCGCTGGCGTGTTGCCTGTCTCTTCACCTCACCGCAGTCTCGCGGATGCAGCCTGACAACGGGGCTGCGGAGGCGCTGCAAGTGCCCCTTCCCTTAGCATGACACCAGATGCCAGAGTTCAAGAGCACTGCAGTCGCCCAGGCCAGTCTGTTCTACCCACTGGTGCGGAGCTGCATGTGTGACATCACCGTGAGTTTCTCATCGCTGCTCCAGTAGAGCTCAACCGCCTGGTTCCGCACGTAAAACATCCCATTCATTTTCTGAATAGAGATTTTGATTATCAGCTATAATAAAACCAAGGTGGACTAAGTTATGACAATGTGAGATAGTGTTAAATGCTCCTGTAGAAGCCACAAATCTGTATGATATAATTGTCTTTTAAGAAAGATATGGTGTATTCATGATGTCAAGAAGAAACATGACACTACCCACAATCATCAGGTGCAATAGCAACGTCTCAACTGTTTAACACAACCGTGAATATCATGTCGGTTGCGATTGGGTGATTCAATGCTACGTAACGTTTACCACAGAACAACCAGATTATACAGTATCTCAAGAGTTATTTTATTTGACTTTGACACGGAAAATTTCAGGCTGTTGTCAAATAGAAAACATTCTTGACTGATGTTTGCAAATACAGAGAGTCAGAGTACTTCTATCTCACATGGAAGAAATATGTGGTGTGACTTAAAGACTTGAATGAATTGTATTTAGCATTTAATGTTGCCGAGCACCTAAGTCCAGGTAAAAAACGTGAAAGGGCTGATTGTGTGGTTTGGCCATTCTGGGCTACTGTAGAAACATGGTGGGGCAACATGGCTGACACTATGGAAGAGGAGTCGCTCCCCAAATTGATAGGGATTCATTTTAGCTAACAGAAACATACTAATTCTAAGTTTCAGCTGATTATACACCAATTAAAATAGAATTATGGAATTACGCCAATAGATGCCCCTGAATCCTACATACTGGTCCTTTAAGTGGGAAGGATCTTTGAGGTTTCGAAACAAAAAATATGTTTAGGACCTCTCTGCTGCATTTACATAAACACTAGTTTTACACTCATAAACACAATAGCTAGAATGTGTCTATAAAGAAAACACTGTATTAAATGATAAGCCTCTAAAATGGGCACAACCTGTAATCCTCAGACTGCGTGGATTCTTCCCAGAGGAGCAAACAGTTCACACACAAAACGACATTATTGAAAATGTGTTTGGACTGTCAGTTATCTGGAGCTGCCGTTGTGTTTGGTGCAAAGCTGCTTGCTTCTGCCCAAACGGTTTTACCTTTGCTTTGGGCGGTGGGCAAGGGGAATGATGAAAAACCACTCAGACAGGAGATTCCGAAATGTTGACACACTGCGGCGCCCGGGGCCGGCTCTCTGAACATGATGGTGAAATTATATAAGTCTTTACCCCCTGCCATCTGAAAATTACTTGCTCTGCTCCCGGAGCGGACCCACAACACGCAATAAAGCAGCGGCGGGTTGTGCCTGCGTCCATGGACTTTTACAAAGTGTAACAAGGCAACTTAAGACTTTCACCTTTCAGCTCATCGCAGAATTAAATCTGAATTAAACCCACTTTATATTCAGACTGAGACTTTGACACCCTTTTGTGCCCTGGAGCGTTCACACTCGCTGGTACAGATATAGTCTCCCCTCCACGCTCTGCATCTGGCCTCTGTCTGTGCCTGAGACAGAGACTGAGAGACGGCCCACTTGGAAATCTCTCCTGAACAGCTGGATGGCCAGGGAAGCATGCTACCCCCTGCAACACGGTGGAGGATGGTTTTTTTTAAAAAGCAGCCTAAGAATAGCATATTCATCATCGTGTGTTCCGTGGGTGGTTGTGCTGCGTACGGGCTGTTTGCATGTGTTTAAAAGACCCCCATTGTGTTCGGAGCAGTGGATTTGTGTAATACATATGTATCCAAATGTGTGGCCATGCAAGGTCTGGTTCACCCCCAATCCACCCACCCACTCACCGCAGCAGCAGGAGTCACTTTGCATTAATTCCACGGTGGCTTGATAAAAACAAAGAGCAGACCAGTAGGGGCCAAGTGAGCCACGCAGGCTTAGTGGGCCCTCGGTGCCAGGGTGATGTCACCACGCGTTGCCCGTGGGCCGGAATTTTCATGCCTAAGCTCTGATGTGCACAAGAGCAAGGACATCACCACGGACCATTAATATAAGTTCATCATTATCTTCTCAAGTCTTGTCACTCACACACAATTTCCTGTAGGAGCCGTTTACATGAAGAAATCGTACATGCTGCATTTCATGGCTGCCACTGCAATTCATTATTCGAGGGAATAACTGGGATAATTAGCCAATTAATACAATAGTCGAATAATTCAATATTTTTATTCTTTGTGACACTCACTGGTTCTTTCTGCTCAGATGTGAGAATTTGATTATTTTCTTCATAAATCTTCATGAATGACGGTAAACAGAAAATCATTTGGTCTAAAATAAACATGACAGATTTTGTTCAAACATTAAGTCCCTGTAAAATGTCTAATGTTTTTATTGATTGAGTTTTCAGGCCATATTATTTAAACAAGAAAAAAATTCTGAGATCTCAGAAATAATGTCATTATATTATGAGAATGAGGTCATAGAATTATGAGATTAAAGGCCTAATTGGGAGGAAAGTCGTAATATTATGAGTACAAAGTTTTAATTTAATGAGAAGAAAGTCATAATATATGGTATTTAATCCATTTTTGTAGACTAAAAATGCCTTATCGGGGGAGCCAGATGTTTGTTCACAGGATTCAGAACGTCTGCTTTGAGGCAACAATCAGAAAAACACACGGACACTATCTGATAGTTGTTCCTTTAAATCAGTGGTGTTTGATCATTTATGTTAAAATTAAGCAGCTCACATTACAAATGTTACAGGCGAGTGTGCACTGAAAGAAAAACATTACAGGTTGAGTTATTTACAGAGGACAGCTTCAAGTGTAAGAAAATACTGTGATAAATATAGTCTGTTATCTTGTGTAAAGTCGCTCGGCTCCCATTCAAAATGGATTGTCAAATATCTTCTGTCAATCTTCATTATACATTAACGTCATTAACATACAATCATTACATATTCTGTATCATCACATTCTTCATATTCAGTATTTTACTTATTTTCTGAGAGAGTATTCCATCCAGTTTAAATCATATGATCCTGCACGAAAAAAACTAAATGAAAGTCGGTGCAGAATGAATAAAAACTACAGAAACATCAGTGACTACAATCTTTTACCTTTTCCATCTTCTCTCAATCAGTTTGTATTTAATCTATGAAATCACCAAGAATGTCTAATTTGAGCAGCTTCAAAAGGCGTAACCATAGGGTGCAGTGTATAAAGATGGACTTCACCTCCTCCCCCACAAACATTTAACTAAATTAACCCGGTGACAGGTGCCGCCTTCTTTCTTTTGTCGTGGTGCGTAGCCACAGTATCGAGGTGTTGCTGATACACGCTCTCGACCAATAGGGAGTCAGTCTCAGCCGTCGATCATCACGTTTCACACGGTTTTTATAGCAACAAATAACTAAATGAAACCAAACTAACTGAAAAATCCACACTTCAACGAACATCAGTTTGTTAAGACCTACCTAAAATGACAGAAAAAAAAATATTTGACATGTACTTTGACTATTTATTTTGACCTACGTTCCATCTGCTAGCATGGAGGAGGCAGGGCTTATGTCCTATACTGCAGCCAACCACCAGAGGGCGATCCAGGTGATTTGGCTTCGCTTTTGGGGAGCTGTCATGGCGTCGACCTTTATATAAAGTCTATAGGTGTAACCAAATACAATCTCATCCTTTCTATAATCTATCATAGTTCACGGTTTTACAAATATAAGCTACTTGTGGAACACTGCATTATAATTAAGCTCCAATCTGACGTCACTGTTGAGTGCATCACTGATATAACTGAGCACAGGATGAAAATTGGAGCTTGTACAGTATCACGTTCATGTTTTAGTGTCTCACAGTAAAACCCCACAGAAATTGCACATAGAAACCCTTCACACCAAACAACAATTTGTCATCACATGTTATGTCAACAGTGTGAGTCCGTGTTAATCAGTGCACGTCGCACCACCGAGCTGCAGTGATGGGTGCTGTGAAACTAATCTCACAGTAATTTGCTTCGTTACCTCCGACCTGCCTGCTCCCGGTCACATCCCCGTCTTTGACCACGTCTGGGAGCGAACACTTTTACAGCTCCAATTTCCTCTGTTAGGATAAAAGGATCTTGGCAGCATAGAGCAGAATCCCACTCAGACCAGTGGTGGCAGCGATTGCAATGACCCTCACTAAAAGGAAGTCCATGGAGTCCTCCAGCTTTGTGTGCAGCCGCAGGACCTGCCGGTGGGTGTCCTCCCGGCTGCCCGAGTTCTCGATAACGTGATTGGCCAGACCGCGCTTTTCATTTAGCGGCATCTGGGCGGCCACGCGCTGCTCGGCCTGCTCCTGGGTCAGGCCGTCCCTCTGCATCAGGCGGGACAGCTGAGTGGCAGGGTCACTGAAAAGGAACAGACAAAGGAGGTTATTTACGGTGCAGCCAGGGCGCCTTGTTAAAAAATCCAGAGGCAGTGAGTCATGCTAATAATGTGGCGAGAGAGGAAGACAGGTAACCGATAACTAATATAAATACAAGAACTGCCCCTAATGGCCAGAGCCTGTCAAAAACAAACCGTCAAATAGTTTAATGATTCAAAATATATATCCTAAAGGTAAAGATCTACAGCGATGAAGGGGGGGGGTGCAGGTTGGGGAAAGATGAGTGATGGTCTTACCAGTAAACCACAACTGTGTGGTTCAAAAACTGAGTGAGACGTCTGGTTTCATAGAGAAGAGGCACGTCCAGCACGACATAACGATAACCTGAGGAGACGGAAGAAGAGGAGGAGCATTGAGAAACAGGATTAATTAGTGTCAACACGTAGGTTCTGACATCATTTCCCCCTTTTTGGCAACAGAGTCCGATACCTGGAATTACTTCCTTTAAACAGCTTGAAACGCAAGTCTTGCATACGGTGCATGTTGCTGTTTAACTAAAGTGTGAAATTTGCTGACTACACTTCCAGAAATCACTTCTTCTTCGCACTCTAAAAGCAAAGAGGAAGTGATTTACGAGAAAAGAATGTTGCAGTTTTTATCTGGTTGAAACTAATACACTTAGAAGACGTGGTATCAGATCAGTACATTGATTCTCATACTCCCCGATGCACGACCCAGTATTTCCGGTCGTATTTGAGGCATTTCTGATGCTAGGATCGGTATTGGAACATCTCTAATTTTAAGGAAACTTCTTTCTCTTGTTGAGTATTGTAGCAAGTGAAAGTTGTATTTCTTTTTTTTAAGTTATGGTTAAGGTTGTCAAAAGTCATTTTTTATCTTTAGCTCACTCTCACTAACTAGTCCTCCTTTCCCTTCCCTGCGTCAACCTATAATTGAGCCCAACCCAATTCCTCGCTCACCTCTGAGAAAGTAGAAGAGGATCTCTTTGAGCATCGCTTTGTGGATTTCCGGGTGGGTGATGGAGTTCAGCAGCTTCCTTTTCTCCTCGTTGGCGAAGATGAGCTGACCCAGCTTCTGTCTGTCGATCTCCCCGTTCTCAAGCAGGATCTCTGGCCCGAAGTGGTAGACGATGCGAGAGTAGGCACGAGTGTTGGGCTCCACGACTGTTTGGTAACATTATATCATTGTTTTGATTAACCAGTGTAACATGACTAGTGATAAGTGACAAAACAAGTCAGTAAAAGACGTTAAAAAATGCACAACTGCAAAGGAAATATAGAAGGTAGGACGAAGGAAAGAGAAATACCTAAAACAATTTTTAACAGACTCATCAGCCACCTGATTGTAATTCAATTTTTATCCTAATTCCTCATATTCTCTCCGACGTGCAGCTGTGCACTCTCTACCCAGTTCTGTGACCTTTTTAATCTTCATCACGTAATTGAAACATCATCCCTGCAGTCAGCGGAGACAGACTTCATGATTCATGCAAACTCTCCGAGCATTCGTCTTAATCAACCTCCTACAGGGCTAAACTCCTTATGTCTATTACAGCATTTAACCAGAACTATAACAATGATAGGAACAGTAAATGTTATCATTACATAAATCAGAGGACATTTAGGTCAATTTTAATATCTTATCTAAGAGGTGGACAGATTTCTTTTGGTATTCAAACTGAATGTGTGTTCACTGTGTGCAGCTGAAAGGTTTGCGGGTGAAAAATATTCACGTACCTTTCCTGGCCACAACGTCGGCATCGATAATGGGGCACCCGAGCTCCCGCAGCATGGAAGACACGGTGCTTTTCCCTGAGGAGATTCCTCCCGTCAGCCCAACCAGGAACATCTGAAAGCAACGACAGAGAGAGCTGCATCACAGTCCTGCCAGTGCTGGTTAGTGCAAAACAGATAAATAAAGAAAGGAAAGGTAAAACTTGTGTGAAGGCCCATCTCATTACAAATTTTAATAAACTAAAGTTTTACAATCAGACAAATAGTCGAGACAAAATTATTACAATCTCAAATTAACATTAACACTGTAGATGGATTAGATTAAAAAAGTTATTTCCAGTGGTACTCAGAACCTTTACTGGAATAAAGGAAGTTTAAGAAGAAGTACTTATGTAACAGTACAAATGTATTATCAGCATAATTAAAATAAATATAAGTACTTCTCAAATGGTCCAATTCAGAATAAATATTAATCATTTTTAATGTTTCAGTACATTGGGCTAAATTTTATTACTTTCTCCTACAATACTGTATCATTTTCTATTTATTAATTAAAGTATTCATTGACTGAGTACAATGGAAATGATAAAGTACAAGTACAAGTAAGTGGAGTAAAAGTTACTTTCCACAGCTGGATATTTTCACAATAAAAGTCTTGAGTTGTTGTTTACAGTCACACCTCTCCTATGTTTAACAGCGCGCCCCCTGCTGTGGAAGTAATGAACTGCACTAATGTAAAAAATACATAAGGGGTCAAGAGTCAAACTGGTTTGATTAGTGAACTGTGAAGTTATTCCTCACTAACTAACTTAATAACTAAATAACTCCTGTCAAATCTAACGAGTTCTAACAGGAAGTGAAATCTGAATCAACCAGTACATAAACAATATGATTTACAGAAGTACTTATTCTGTTACTGTTGTATTTGTATCTAGTGTTTGTTGTTGTTTCGGTTTCTTTACCTTTGTGAACACACGACAGCCTCCTGAAATCAGCTGGAGCTACAGTTTGGATCCGTGCAGAGCCACAGCTGCAGAAAAACAACCAGAGCTGCTAACAGGCTAACGTTAGCATGAGTGTTTTATCACGTGAGAGCGATGAAAAAGACACGAACACGCGAGGCAGCGGACATGTTTGTCTCTGTGCGTCACTTAGTGAACAGCCAGGTGATAGAGCAGCTCAGGTCCGAGTCACTGGAAACTGTCTTTAACCCCGAGCTGTTCTCTGCTGGCTGCTAACCCCCTAGCCTCTTAGCTCGACCAGCGCCACATCAGAAATCCTCCCACGTCCCTTTCCTACTTTCACATTAGTTCCGCCCCGCTGATAAACCAAGCAGACAGACACTTTCTCCAAAACGGCTTTATTTTTGTGCAAAATAAATTTTTGGCATGGAAGAAAATGAGAGATTATTATGTCTTGAAAACGAGGGCGCCCTTGAAGTCCCAAAACATTTCTTGATGATTTGTCTTATCAAGATAATAACCTGTGCGCACAAGATGTTTATTTTAAGATGTTTTAGATGCAAAACAGCCGAAGTTCTATTTTCACCCGGGAATGTCACACGATGAAGTTCTCGTCGCTCTTAATAATAAAAGCTATAAATCCAACTTGGCTTTGTCTTCTGAGCATCGGCCAGACATGTCTTTACTAAGCAGATATTAACTCTGTGCGCACAACATAAAAATACCATCTTTTGGGACATCAGGAGAGATTGTCGTAAATCTTGAGTTTCCATGAGCAAATCCTGCTGCTTGTTCTGAATTAACGACACAGCTCAAAATCTGAACTTTCTGTCTAAACAAGTGCTAAGGGGGCCTGTGTAAAAGCATATACACTGATAACCAAGCCATCTGTCATACTTAAGAAGACAAAATAGTTTCTCCCAATGACTCAAAACAAGAACATCATTTAGGATTTTGAGTTAAGCTATATTGTTGATTCGGAAAAACAATTCTGACATAATAATCTAATACAGAAGAATTTTTTTCTCAAGTGAATGCAATAAGCTTCGGTAGAAAATAGGTTTTGTGAAATAAAAATGTAAATCCCCTGTTTTGTGTCCTGAATTAAAAATGGAATGAAACAATGCTCTTTCTTGAAAGAAAATTAAAAAAAATAAACGTTGTCAAGTCCTTTCTCCAACAGAAAAATATCAGTCTTCTGTTTTCCGATCTGCACTTTTCTTCGCCGGTGGCAGCTCTGAAGAAACAGGCCCGGTGGAGGAATTGTGGGAATGTTTGGACCTTTTCCCTCTGTGCACAGTGTCCCCTCCGTTCTCGCCCTCCTCCCGCTCCAGTCTGCCTCTTTTGACAAAGTGGTCTATCCTGGACTCCAGGCTCTCGCAGCACGGACGCTCCAGCAACGGCCGATAGTTTCTCTGCCTGCTGCCTTCCACTAACCAGCAGTGGTTGGAGGAAACTCCGCCTGTGGACAGAGAGCAGTGGAAAAATGATGTGCATGATAGTTCAGGCATAAGCAAAAAGATTCACAAGGATGCAAAGCTACAAGTGTATTCAATGTTGAGGTTCACAGAGTCTTAATAAACTCTAACCTGAGGCTTCCAAACCCTTGATCATCCCATGGAGGACGTGGCTCTTCACTGCGCTCTGGGTCCAGTGCTGCTGCAGTGTTGACAGGACGTAGTTCACCTCCTCAGCCTCCTGCTTCCAGCTCAAACCCTCGAAGTGGCAGTCGTACAGCACCAGAGGGAAGTCCACCGCCATGCTGACGACAAGAAGGAGAACGTTCAAGACTCAGAGGGATGTGGTTCAACCATAGACTGAATATAAAGACGGACGACACGACTGCTCCCCAGAAGGGAAGCCAAAACATCTTCAAAAAACCCTAGTGGCTGGCTGCAGTATGGTTTCTGTCTCTTTGGGAAGTTCATATCAAACTGATAAAGTAAATTTGGTCTTAATTAGTTATTTGATGCTGTAAAAACAGTCAGGCGGGTGTATCAGCAGGACCTTTATACCCTGCCTCTACACCATAATCATTTATACGGAATTTCAAACACTAAATGACGTCAAAAGCGTTCGTTAGTCATCAATTCACCTGTACTGGGGCTTTCGGGGATTACTCTGAACATCCAGGAGCTGATGAATTAACTCCGGGGCTTCCAGTTTCTGTCCAATCAGGAGAAGCAACGCCATCATGCATCGTACCTGTGATGTAACACAGCAAAGGTTATCAAATATTCAAATTTTAAAAGAAAACTGCAAACAACTGTACAGTTATTGTCTTTTCTTACCTGGTGGTAAAGGAAGGCTAATCCTTTAATCTCAAAGATGAAGATGTCATAGTGATCTGTGCTGGACGTGTGTTCAGGCAACGCTGGTTTGACTGACGCTGACAAGATGGTCCTCTCGAACTGCAGGACGCCGTTGCCCACATCCATTTTGCACAGGTTGCGAAAGTCGTGAGTCCCCTCGTACCTGTCGGGTGCCAAGAGAGCGCTGAATCAGAGCTGCGTCCTCAACGGGGGACATCAGTGTTTAGGATTCAGTGTCTTCACCCACCTTTTTGCAGCATCTGCCATTAATGGCACATCCAGAGACCCTCGGGGGAAGTAGTAGCGATATGTGCGGGACTTGCAGTCGAAGCGAGCACTGAACCCCTCTGCGACGGGGGCCCAGTCCAAGATCCTGATGTCCTGGGGCAGGACTCTGTTCAGCATCTTCACATACGGAACCTCCGAGGCGGCAGCTTTACTCTTGGTGTTTGCGTCGATATGCTCTGGGAGCGTGACACCCAGTCCTCCAGAAAACTGTGTGGACCTCAAATCAATTGTAATGACCTGTGGGAAAGAGATACCTTTACTTGACGCCTGCATGAGAAAAACTACAAAACCGCGCACGTTCTTCATCTCTGTGAACTCACTTGGGAAAAGGCGCTGACTCCTTTATCGGTGCGACCACACCGGTGATAGTTGGAGCTCTGTCGGTCCTGGATCAGCCGCGTCTTCAGCAAAGCCTCGAAGAGTCGGGCCTCCACCGTGTTGTCGGTGTTCTCCTGCACCGCAAAGCCCTGGTAGGCCCAGCCCATGTACGCCAGCCGCAGGGCCGCGTGGCGCCGAGGGTGGGCGGAGAAGTCAAAAGGACGCTCCTTGTGGGCTTTCTTACCCTTCTTGCAGCCACTGGACTTCCCATGAGGCTTGTGGTCGGCGTTTTCACTGGACGTCACCTCCAAGTCCTCTCCGGCTGCAGTCCTCTCCCTCAGCTGGGACCTGAGCTCCTCCAGCTCTGCCTCCAGATCCTTTATCTGCCGGGTCAGTGCCTCCGACATGTTGCTGGATGAGACAAATATACAGAGGATCACTTGAATATTCAGAATCTGGTTAAATTGCCAAGCAGGTTTACACATAAGGGATTTACTGTGGTGTATTTGTGCACGTATAAATACAGAAATACTATAAGCACCAGAGGAGAGATTGTGGTAAGTTCAAGTGTCAAAGTGTCTCCTACACACAATTAGCACCTGTTAGCTAACACAATGAAAACTCCACTTATTCAGCTGCATACTTTGTTTATCAACTACTTTTTCTTCAGTGTTAATTAAGTAAAACAACATTTACTTCTTTATACCCTTTAACTCACTCTTATCCTCACAGGAAGCTAGTGGGAGTTCATCCCTTGCTACTCTTACTGGCTACATGCTAACACCACACACAGCCTGTTAGCTCGCGTGCTAAGCTACACATCAGCTGTTGGTGCTGAACTCTGACGCCATGACACTTTACCTGTAACTTCAGAGTTGATCAGTGATGATGAACTTCTGCTCTTCACGCGCTTCTTGCTTCACGTGAGCTCACACATGCTGCTTCGTGCTGTCGCCCGGTTTGCTGCAGTCGGACCAGTGTTGGGAGCGGACACACTTCCTGTGAAGGAATGCTGGGAAATGTAGTTTGGTACTTAAATGGCCGTGTGGAGCGTGATTAGCTCCGTGTTTGAGAGCCACTCTTTAAAGGACGTGTTTAGAACAGTATCCAGTGTGAGTATGACTCATTTTAATACAAAATCTCTACCGTTGTTCTCTAGTATCTGTATTTTGTTTTTCTAAAATGTAAAATAGTTGATAAATTCCCATTTTCAGGCCGAGAGAGATCAACGCACTGCAAATGAAGAAAACACATGCAAATAGAAAGGACACGTGAAAGTCAATTAGACGACACATGCGCTGCAAAAAAAAGTCACAACTCATGCAAACACAGAAACGCGCTATAAATTGCTGAAACGACAACAGAAATGTTTCCAGGGGACCCAAAAAAGTGATGCACCTCGCTGTAGTTGAATGATTTGTGAAGTTCCATCACCACTGACGAGTAGCAGACGTCAATAAATTCACAAAGCATTGAACTAGAGCCAGGTTCATCTCCTTTCTGGGTCCCATTTCCGGTGTTGTTTTTGCAATATGTAGCGTGTTTCTGTATTTGCATGTGTTGTGTCTGTTTTGCAGCGCATGTGTTGTCAATTTGATGAAGTTGTTTTGTCTATTTGCACTTGTTTTCCTCATTTGCAGTGTGTTGAGCTCTGTCGGCAATGTACAAATGGCTCAGGGGGAATAAACATAGTCAGGTTGAAATGTTCAAACAACTCAGGAATACAAACAATAAGCAAAAAACAAACAAATACAAAAAAAACCACTAGCTGCAGGAAGAGCAGCTTCCACGGTTCAATGTTCAATGAATCAGATTCAAAGTGTAAGAGCTCAGATGTCAATGATCTTAACAAGTCTGTAAGAATGTGTCAGGGGCCATTGTTGATTTGGGAGTCGGGGGTGATGAGGTTCCATTCGACGTTCCAAGTCCACATTCCGACGTGAGGGGGCGTTCCAGTTTCAGCTTCTGACTCGGGGGTCTGTAATTTCCAAACTCAAGAGGCGTAATGGAATGTTGCATAAAGATGGACGACATGACAGCTCCCCAAAAGTGAAGCCAAAGCATCTTGATCAACCCCTGGTGGCTGGTTGTGGTATAGGTCATAAATCCTGCCTCCTCCATCTAGTGGATGGGACATGAAACAAGCTAAAAATTCAAAGTACACATTCTTAAGTATGTGGTTTCGTTATTTTAGGTACTTCTGATGTTTGTTCAAGTTTTAGTTTCGTCCAGACACGAGCAAACCTCGGCTGAAACCTGTAACAGGAAGGAAAGGTTGTAAGTTACTGGCAGCAAAGGAACAGGGAGTCTGGTCAAAAGGTTCTTTGGTTTTTTCCCTCTGAGTAAATTCTAATTAATTCTGGATTTAACAACCTGGGGCAAAGAGGACGAGACAGACCTCATTGTCATTCATGTCATCCTCTTCTTACTCTCTTTTTAAATGTCTGAATTACCATTGATTATACGAACATCTATTAAAAAAAATCACATTTTAATTAGTTTAATTGGAGTTACAAAATATTACCCTTACAGATATCTAGGACGCAATCTCCAGAATCAAAATACTGACATCCTGAGCATCCTCCTGAAGATGAACTATAGCAAAACAAATATTGCTCAATACCAGTCACAGTTTTCTAAAAAGTTTTCTCCAAACTAAAAAGAAGTCTGGGTTATACATTCATTCATTCTGTGCAGGTGGGTAACCCTTTTTTAAAAATCCACACTAGTTAGTAATTGGGACTTTTCCAATTATTCATTTTCACCGCCCGGGACCCCTCGCTGTTTCCTTTGGCCGAGAGTCAGACTTGATCCTCTTCCATATTCGATACTGCTCCCATTACTCGGCCCAACCACCGAGACCCCTGAGACCGTCTCATATGAATATGTTTGATACCGTTTGAAAGAAAAAAGGATTCTCTTTCAAATTAGGCTATGAATTCCTTTCACTGCCTCCGTCTCTGCTTTTATTTCTTCACTCGCAGTCGCGGTGTCAGACAAATGAAGGATTACAGTTACAGCAGACTTCCTGTACTTCCTCCGAGCAGTTATTTAACAAACTGTGCCGTGGGAGGGATGTAGAGTTAGGTTTAGGTTTGACATTTTTTTGGGCTAAGTGTGATATCAATCAAAAACCATTAATAATGATTAATCCAACCTTTTGCAACATGTCTCTTTGTTTAGCCTCATCATGATTTTAAGGTTATTACCATTTATGTGTGGGATATTTTTACACATTAATCTCCAAACTCCTTTTTTTCTAAAACAAGTGATTGAATTAGTTCTTAAAAACTGTGCTGTTTATTCTTTTGCACTTCTCCTCTTCTGTAAGCATTCGATAAAAAGGTTGGTAGCAAACTAATTTGCTGACACTTTATCAAATTAATTCTGATTAACTTTATTCAAGTCGCCGTTACTGTATCTTTACAGGTGCTGAACTGCTATTCAAACAGATGAAGTACCATTAAATCACACATTAGCCTGTCTCTCTAAAATATTCTATAAACAAACTGCAAAATAATGAGAGAATTTTCATAAAAGATTGCTTCTCTGTCTCAGTCTCAGAATGGGTGGTAGCTGTTTCACCACCGGAGCTTCCTTCGGGGCTTCTTCCCTCCTTTTGAAGACCAAACTCTTCCCCAAAGAGCTTCTCCACCAACATATGGATCAGAATCAGCTGCAGGAAAACTGATGCCACTTCCACGGGCTGGAAAAGGGCCGAGGCCTCCAGCTGCACCACAGCTTCTGCTTCCATCTCCTCAGAGTTTTTCTTCTCCCCGCTTTCTTGGAGCTTAAGCCAGAATCCAGGCTGAGAAGAAACCACCGTTCTTTTTGATTTCAGACACTGTTTTCTCTAATTTAGTCTGTCGTCACTAAACCCCTGAATCACAGTGGGCTCTTTGGACATTTAAAGGGAAGATAAGGAAACTTAAAGGGAAGATAAGGAAACAGAAAACAGATTTGAATCCCCCCCCAAAAGGTGTCTATGACCAGAGAAGACTTTTACATGACAGATGTAAGGGGTTGTCCTTCTTCTGCTCATTGCTGACTCTTCTAATTTGTTTGTTCTCATTTGCCTGAAACGAAATTCAGGCTGCGGAGATAAAGAAGAACATCCATTTTAAAAGTGCTCTTCTCACATTCAGTTCACCAGAGGGATTTGGGGGACTCCACTAGTCTTGATCGGACCATCTCCTTTGCGGCCGTCAAATCTGGACGTATCATTTCTGCAGTGTGAGGTGTTCAACAGCAGGTTGGTCCAGTTTGAAATATCCTTTCTGAAAACTGCACAATCACTTTAAAGCTAAAAACATGCTTTTTTAAATATTTGACCCGTGTCCATGTCGTTTTCATGAAGTGATGGCGTCTGGATTTGTTTGAAAGGGCTTGTGGGAACAGGCAGGAAAAGACTTCACACAGAGCTTTGCTTTGACAGACTTAATGCGAACCAGAAGTAAAACGATTACCATAGTTGGCGTGTTATGTCACAGACGGAGAACATTGTCCTTCCCACTCTTTGCTTTTCCTGTTTTGAATTCCTTGAGGCCTGTACTGTTGCTTTCCGTCTGATAAGGATCATTTCTGAGGAAAGATGGGGGGCATTGAGACCATTAAAATGAAACCTCTTAGTATAATATGCATGATCCATATTGGAAGCTCCATATAGGGCAAACTAATGCACTAAAGCATTTTCAGTGATATTACTTTTCCTTATATGACTCTTTCAGGAGGATTTGCCAAAGCTGGATCTCGGTTATCAGTCAATGTCTCCCATGGGGAATGTCTCATGGGGGCTTTTATGTACTTTGATTTATCTTTACACATTTCAGAACTACGAATATCAGTTAAAGAAAAGAAACAGTCAAATCCTATTGGCACAAACCACATATTTGGAAAAACAATTAATTAAGACCAAGAGTTTGTGAAAAACAAACTGCAACAACCGCTGTCGTGCAAGCTAAGGTGCTATGGTGAGGTTCCTGTAATTGATAAATCCATTTTGACGTTAACAGCTTAGTTACAACGTTATATCACACGATTAGGGTAGGGGAAAAAATATATTTTTTCATTTTAGAGAAAAAAGCAACGAAACTCAGCTGGTCATAATCACAAACTAAGATTAGTTTGTATTTGGGCAAAACAGTGAGTCAGGCTGATTCAGAGTTGAAACCAGATTCAGCAATGAGAATGTGCAATAAAATTTCCCAGGTAAATAAATAAAATCAACTGCAGTGTTGACACTCTGACGAGACAGTCTAGCCAAAGCTAAAGCTGCTAGCTTCCCACTTTTTAAGTTTCCTGGGATGTTTTGGAGCCTAAATAAAGGAATTGAATTGGTTGTATCACACAAATGTAGCAGTAAAAATATCTAATCATTCTGAAGGAGAAACTATGAGATTTTGTGTGGTAACCTTAGAAATGCTATAATCAAGTATTTGAAATGATGAATTACTTTGTAGATTGTAGATTAAATAGATAAGAACGCTGAATAAACAGGAACAGATATTGTGCGTAGATAGGCTATATATAGATTTAGAGTGCTGTACACAGACTTAAACTGTCTGTAGTTACTGTCGTTCATCGGTGTTAAACCATTTTTATTCATTTAATAATTCACATATATGTAAACATTGACTATATGGACACCAATAGTTGACTTTATTCTGAATAAGATGATGAAAAAGGAAAAATTCTGTTTACATGGTCTTATTCAGACTTTTGTCTTAATAAGGTTAATATTGGAATATTTGTGACATAACATAACATCAGAAGTGGGACAGCGTGAGTCCGTCCGTCAGTAAAGAGTTAAGCTCTCGTCCATGTCTGCTCCATCAATCAGCGTGCTGCTTGTACCAGGGGACATGTTTGCAGCCTAAAGTAAATGATGTGCCTCCCACACATATGGTCCTGCTTATTGATACCAGCCCCTGTAGACTAATAGTTTCCTTACATTCTTGCACTGACACGTGTCCATTTGAAACCACAGCGAAAACACTCATTTCTTTGAGGGGAACCATTTAGAAAATAAATATTATCAAATCATTATTGGTGTTGTTGAAGCGTTGTGGTATTTGGTGTTTTTGTAAGAGGGTTAGGGTAGAGTAATGGTTTATGCCAAAATCAATGTACATTTACAGTTTGCAGGTACATGGAGTAACATTTAGAAAAAATGCACATAGAGACTAAATCTTTTCTTCAGGCGCTCCAAGTGAAATGAGAGAATCTGAGATCGTTCCAGATCTTCACGGAAACTGTTGAAAAAAACCCCTAAAGGCCAATTAACTGTCTTCATCGACTTTGAATATGTACAAGATAAAAAACCACTCCGTCTGCAGCAACAATCCAACAAAAGACAAATGAAAGCACAGCTCGGAGACACACCCAACCAGTAGCTGTATCCATTTCCATATCAACAGAATAAAAGGTGTCTTGTTTACAGGTGGAGCTTCACTGTTTGTGGTCACAGGATCCCACCTCTCCACTTTCATTCAAAGAAACACCACCCCGGATGTCCACGGTTTAAAATAGTAGCTTCTATCGTCTCCATCTACTTGTTGAGAGTCGCGCCGCAGAGTAAACGCTCACATGAAAAAGCTGCCCTACTGGCTCTTCTTGATTCCTGAGGTGACTGCAGCACCGAGGCTGGACCTGCAGTGTGCCAAGTGTTTACAGGGAAGAGCTGTTTACGAGAAATAAAATGCTGAGAAGAAGTTGACGGAGGGAAACTGTGATTGCATTCTGAGAAAGGGAAACAATCTTTATGAGGAGGGGCTTCAGGTAAAACATGCGTTTCGATTCTTCTGTAGTGTTTGTTTCTTTTGTCTTCAGCTTGAATGTTTTGTCTTCCCACACATTTCCTTCTCTTGCTTAATATATCTCGTGTGCGTGTGTCTGTCCCTCTGTTCTCAGTCCAGAGGAACAGTGGGGGCTGAACATGTGTGTTGTTCATTTGCCTTTCTGATAAAATGGTCTTTTTTCCCCTGTAAACTGTGGGGCTAAGAGTGGGTAGGGATTCCAGGGGCCGTCTGAAAGCAGAGGCTCCTCCTGTTCACGTCTGAGAGGATGTGTGAACAGAGACGGGGCGAGCGATGCAACATGTTTGCTTCACCCTATGCTTACATGCAGTGTGAAAGGAAACCACAGCCAACAGAGAGATAGGGGGTCTGAGTGAGGAGTGACAGAGTGAAACACATGTCTGTTCATCACTTCTGCTGCAGGATGGACAAGGACGGACAGAAGCCAAAGACCTATGTGTCCACTTTCCGACTGGCCCTCAAGCCTCAAGCCAGACCCGTGTGCGTGGAGAAGAAAGGGGAAGAGAACGGACTGGATACCACACACAAGAAGCTGCTGGGAAACAACAAACTGGGAGTCTCGTCTGCAACAGGTAAACACTTGAAAAGTATTTTAAACATTTGTCCCAATGCAATCCACTGTGGGTGTGTCAGGGTTTTACTTTGAGCTCGTTCAACTTGAACCTGTTGCATGAAGACAGTGCAAAGTCCTTTGGGTAAATCCAGGAATAATGGAATCTGTTTGATTGCACATGTGAAACAAGCTTAACTCACCTGAGGCCAGTTCAAGACTTGTTAAAGTAAAAGCCAAGGGTGCAGCATTTGTAAATAACCATGTTATTGTGAAATGGGCTGTTTTTGTAGTTATGTAAATGTGGTAGGGGTGACATGCAACTTGCCACACACACACACACACACACACACACACACACACACACACACACACACACACACACACACACACACACACACACACGTCTTCACTTTAAATTAATTTATTTACATCATAGGGACTTGTCTTTTGTCCTTATAAGGAAGACAAGTCCCCATAATGTGACTATGTAGATAGATTTAAGTCCCCGACACATGAGTAACAACTGCCCCCCCCCCCACACACACACACACAACATTCCACCACACACTGGGGGGACCACCCATTGCTTATCCTGCTGTGCAAACACACATGCGGTGGGAAAACATGTCACATTGCCCCTAACTGTACAACCACAGGGGACAAATGAGCCGAGAGAACCTGAAGGTAAAACAGACAAATATCAAACATCCACATCAGTCTAGAGTTTCCTATTTGTACTGGCCAGCAGAGTGCACCCCCCCACCAAGGCCCGACACTTCCCTTAAATTCAAACGCCCGATTTCGCAATGTGAAAAAATCCTGGATCTGCCCCCTGATCCGGATCTGCATAGAAATTTAATGGGCTCTTTCCTGGCCCGCACTGCATCCTTCCGCCAAGTTCCATGGAAATCCGTCCAATTATCTTCGTGTAATCTTGTTCACAAACAAACCAACCACCAGACGAAGGGACGGGTGAAAACAACCTCTTTTGGCGGAGCTGATATCAGACGACGTGAACATTTGCAACAAGCGTACATCAGTGAAAACCTCCTAATGTCCTTCTATTGAAACATCAGCTCAAGATTTTCATCCGTGGCCCATCCTGATGGGTCACCGGTTGAGAGGAAACACCGGCGGACACAGTTTGCAATCAAGTGAAGCATGTTTGAAAACCTAATCCATTGTCCTTGACTCCTAATCTCTTGTTAAGATGCGAGACAGACTCGAGTGCAGGCCCCCTCATCACCTCACTTCAAAGAGCCTCTCCAGGACTGTGCGGTCTGTGAAGGAAGCGATGCTACATTTCAAGGTGTTATCACAGGAAGTCAGCCCCTGAGCATTTCCTGGCTACACAATGGTAAGTGACTGATGATCCTACCCAGAAAAGGCCATTAACCGCAAATGAATGATTGTAATCAACCCCTGTTACAATATGTGTGTATCCATCTTGTCATGTAGGTGAGAAGATGCATTCAAGTGGCACTTCCTTCAAGAATAGTGTCGCCGTTATGGTTCTGAATCGGTGTTCACGTGGAAATGCTGGGACATATACGTGCACAGCGGAGAACGCTGCTGGGAAACGGTCAAGCAGCGCTGCGTTACACATCACAGGTAAAGCATGGAGTCAACATACGTGCACGTGAATGAAACGCATTGAATCGATCTGCGTGCAGTAAAACACGTTTCACTCTGTTTGATACAGGACCAACGACAAAGGAAATCCCCAGAACAAGCAACCACAAGCTGCACAGTGAGGTCAAGGTCGCGTCACGTGAAAACACCAAGTCGGTCCCAGCTTCAAAAGGTAAAACACAGAGAAAAGAAAAAGCAAGAGTTAGTTGAGCTTGATAAAAAAAAAAACATCTTTGTATTGATACACACCCACAAACTCACTCTCTTTTCTTTTCCTCTTACAATTTAGTAAACTTTTGTCAGAGTTTATTTTTATAGCATAGTTTAAATCAACCACTGCTGACCAATGTGGTGAAAAGGCCTAAAATATAAATAAAATAATCTAAAAGCACATTTAAAAACAGAGAATAAACAGAAAATTTAAGAAATAAAAAGTTAAACATCATAGATAAGTAAGAATGAAACTATTGCACGATAACCAATGAAATCAAGTTTCTCAAACTTTAAAATAAGTGAGAAGAAGTTGGTCTAAATCGATGATTTAAATGTTTCTAGGGTCTGAGTGGTTCTGATATGATTTGGTAAGATGCTCCAGAGAGTAGATGCAGCCACTGCTCGTGTTGAGGGTTTAGGGCAGAGGATGTCACACCTTGTTAAGCTGTGAAAATAATTTAATTAACATGAAGTATGCTGTTAAAAAAGAAAAGGGAAGCAGCAATCTGAATAAAATGTTAAATTCAACTCATTACTGTCACAGTCTACAGACAAACATTTCGGATTGCAGCAACTATTTGGCAGAGAAACTGGCTCTTTAGTTGATTGCATTATTTGCCGCTGCAACCGAACATGATTGCTCACATGTGATTGGTTAGATTCTTCTTAAACCCCCCCTCCTACCACAGCACACACCTGTAAATCCACCTCCTCCTTCAGTCTCCACAGAGATTTCTACCTTCAAACAAAAGTCTCCACTGAGAAAAGGGGAGCAGAGGACAACACGTCCAGTTAGAGACCAAATCAAGTAACAGTTTACTGCCTTTTGATTCCCCTCAGGACCTCCTGTGGAGTTTCTTGACCCACCTGAGCAGGTGGAGACTCGGTTAGGAGAGCAGGCCCGGCTACACTGTGAGTTCAGGAGCTGCTCGGTCCCTGTGGCCTGCTGCTGGATTTACAACAGAGACAAAGTAAGAGTGATACGAGTCCCAGTGGCTGCACCTTCACATCAGTTTGTTTGCTTTCAGGCTTTGAAAACCACCATCTTCCACTCATCTTGTTCTTCAGGTTCTAGTCAGGGGGCCGAGGGTGTCTGTCAGGAGCAATAAGACCCAGAGCAGTATGGAGATCTCTCAGGCCTGTGCAGACGACTCAGGCTCGTACACCGTGATCGTACGAAACCGAAAAGGCTCCGCACAGCACACGGTCTCCCTCGGTGTCGTCGGTGAGTTGTCTTTCACGTCTACCTCTGTGATTTCAAATGATGCAACTCTGGTATTTAATCTTCTCTAAATGCATCTTCAGATACTGGACACGAAGGAAAGATGCTTTTTGATATTTCCTGTTGCACTTATGTAAAATGATCTGAACAAGAAATCACTGAAATAAGAGAGGAGAACTATGAATTGGGAATTAGCCACTTCTAAATCTAATATCTTGTGTCCATGTTCCCTCAGACCGACCCGACCCACCAGCATCCCACCCTGTCACCTCCAAGCTGTCCACTCAGTCCCTGGTCCTGTCCTGGACTGGCCCCAGCTACGACGGCGGCACGGCCGTGTTGGGTTACATCGTGGAGGTCCTAGACGAGGGCCCGGACAAGCCCGCCGGCTGGACCGAAGCATGGAGCCGCTGCAAGAACACGTCCTACCACATCCGCTCGGGCCTGGAGCCTCTGGGCCAGTACCGCTTCCGCGTCCGGGCCTACAACTCGGCGGGAGTGAGTGAACCGAGCCAGGAGTCCGACTGTATCAAGATGGCGACGGCGAGTGAGTGGTGACCTTTCGGAGGCAGACATTTTTGTGATCTGCGTCATGAGAAATGTGCTGACTTTTTTTCTATTCTGTGTCTCAAGAGGAAAAGAAAGAGGAGGAGCCGAAGCCGTACGTCACAGTGACCGTAGACACAAAACACAAGGTCGGGGACCACTACAACGTGCATGAAATCCTGGGATGGTAAGCACCGATCCATGGCATTCATAGATGGATAAAATCCTTCAAGTTGTCCGATTGAAAACCACTGAAACAACAACTTACTGTTCCTCTTATTTGCTTTGGATGTAAAAACAAAATCCAGTGGGAAGTATGGCCAGGTGTTCCGGTTGTCCCATAAAGAGACCGGTGATGCGTTTGCGGGGAAGTTCTACCGAGGGCGGACTTCCAAGGAAAAGACGGCGGCCCGCAAGGAAATTGAGCTGATGAACTGTCTCCACCACCCGAAGCTGGTCCAGTGTCTGGCTGCGTACGACACGCGCTCCGAGCTGGTCATGGTCCTGGAGTAGTAAGTAACACTAAAAGTTGTGACACAGAAAGATGCAACCACGGTATCTTCTACTGAAGGCAAGCAGGCAGCGTGGGGGGAATCACTGGTATCACGCCATTAAGGTTTCTATGGTGTTAACATGAGATTCACTGGGACAAAAAAGATTGCGCTTGAAACCAGTCGGACCATAACATCCCAGCAAACCTATGGGACGATGTATAAAGAGCATATTCAAATTTGATGGATTCGTTAATTTTTTTAGATTAACATTTGGATTAAGGATTATATTTACATTTCAGAATGATTTAATGGAAATAAGATTTTCAGTTGATGGGGAATCTTTTCAGCTCAGGAACGTCTTGTGGGAATTTCTTTAAATCTGTTTCAAAGTTCACTCGAACTCAAGGACTGATTAGAATTTGGCGGTCGAAGGTCAGAGTCGCTGTGACTCCACAAAACACGTTATTGATCTTGTGAAGGCAACAGTTCTGAAAAAACACCTTGAGGGGATTTCTTTGAACTTGCTGCAAATGTTCACTCGGACTCAAAGATGAACGGATTTTGATTTCGGCGGTCAAAGGTCACAGTGACCTCATAGGAGTATATAGACTGAAACTTTACTGGCTGGCAGGCATCCAACTGCAGGGTGGCAATTCTGGTTTGATAAAAGATTGAAGCTGTTTTTACTGGGACAAAAATAAGATAACACATTTTTAATAAAGAAAGTTCACATTACAAATGAGCTGACTGTTTTTTTCTTTGATGCGCAGACCTGAATGTCATGTTATAATCCCTCTGCCCAGCATTGCAGGCGGCGAGCTCTTCGAACGCATCGTGGACGACAACTTCGAGCACACGGAGCCGGCCAGCGTCAGCTACATGCAGCAGATCCTGGAGGGCATGCAGTACGTGCACAAGAAGAACATCGTGCACCTCGACCTCAAGCCGGAGAACATCGTGTGCGTGGACACCAGCGGCACGCGGATCAAGATCATCGACTTCGGCCTAGCAAGTCAACTGGGTGAGTTTGACGGGACCGTTGTTGTTTTTTAGGAGGAGGGGTAGTTCTCTGGAAAACAGGATTTGCAGTTGCTCACTGGGGACGTGTTTGTCATCTGATGGCTGTGTGATCTCGAAAAAGAATACAACGAATCAGGAAATGGCAAAGATCCTGATAAGGCCTGTTTGTGTGTTGGGAACAGTTGGTGCTTTTGCAGCCAAACCTGCAGCCATAAGCTGTGTGCAGAATGAGTAATAAAATACTTAATGATATTATAATTGTTACAATTATATTTTTTATATTGTCCCAACTGCAGAGTTGAGCGTATTTAAACCTTGCAAACATAACATTGAGGGGTGTTTTCTGAATTCCTACTTGTTTTACAATGTCCATTAGATCATAACAACTCCTTAAACGGGCAACTATATCTCTATTAGCTCAGCTGAAAGCATGTGCTGCTGATTCAGGCTGAAATAATGTGACATTCCAGATGCAACAGCTCCACACTGGGTGGTCTATTTAGAGAAGGCTAGGGCCAACTGTAAATAGGCTAATGCAAACAAGCCAATGCAAAAACATCGAGGGCAACAGTCTGTATACGTGAGCATGTTTTTTCCCTCTCCTCCTGCTCTTTAGAGGACGGTAAACCTCTGATGGTGATGCACGGCACGCCCGAGTTCGCGGCCCCAGAGGTGATCAACTACGAGCCCGTGGGCCTGGAGACGGACATGTGGAGCATCGGAGTCATCTGCTACATCTTGTAAGCTGAACGGCGGCGGACAGTTCTTGTACCGTGTGTTATTTTGACATAACTCGACATAAAGTCACAGTAACCAGCTCAGGAAAGAATGGAAGGAGGAACAAGAACCCACCATACATCTTAATACTTTGATCTTTATTCAACAATTTGCCTTCATATGTCACAATGATGAAGGTAGTTAAAAGTAACAAATATATTACTGACTTGAATTCCTTCATTTTTAATCCGGTGTGTGTGTGTATATATAATAATATTAAAAATCTCAAACACTGTATCTCTACAAACACAGATTTGGTGCCATCTCCTGGTGACTTTTTGGCATTTCCCAAGTCGCCCATAACATTACATTAGTATAATGGTTCTTTTTATAAGAAACTTGCTCCAAGATTACAGTAACAGTACAATAGAGTCGATAGAGTATTAAGAATAAAAAGTAAAGTAAATATAAAGTGTATAAGTGAAAATATAAACCAGAACCAGTGCCTTTTTGAAATATCAACAGAAATAAAAGACATAACTTATACTAAATTTAGTGGCAAAAGCAATGATAATGGGAGAAAGTAATACGTAAGTAATATTGCACATGGTATTAAAATGCTAAACATAGTAATGTACATATTCTCAAACAAACTTGGCAGTAACATGACAACAATTATTTTTATTTCATTGCAACACTGCATTTCTCACCAAAGAACATTTCCAGTATTGGTGTGTACCAGAAATAAACATAAGAAGACACCATGGCACTTTCCAGGAAGTTTCTTTTTCACCATAAGATAAGATGTATGTCATGTGCTGAAGTTTCCTTGGTGTGTGTTTTCATCAAGGCTAGAAACATCCTATTTACAGACCATCACTGTTTTGTGTGGTAGGCTCAGTGGAGAATCTCCCTTCCAGGGGAACAGCGATGCCGAGACCTTTTCCCTCGTGGCTGCCGCCAGCTACGAGTTTGATCAGGAAAGTTTTGAGGACATCTCCGACGACGCCAAAGACTTCATCAGCTCCCTGCTGAAGAAAGACCGGAGGTTGGTCTGGTTCCTATTTGATCCTAGCAGTGTTTAACTGTCCCACAAGTACACGTGATGTTCGCAGACAGTTCGAAACTTTCTACTTCTGTCAGACATTCAGCATTTTTTGCTCCTCGTGACATTTCCTAGCATTTGCAGGAACATTTACAAACCAAGTTCTGGACAGTCAGGAGGCTGCTGGCAGCAATTTGACAGCCTGTGCTTCTCGCTCTGCAGATGTAGGTTGTCATGTACCGAGGCCCTCGTCCACCCCTGGATGGTCTCTTTCACCCCTCTGAGCTGCAGACCCACCAAATCCCTCAAGAAGGAAAAGATGAGACGTTTCCTGGCCAAGCGCAAGTGGAAGGTAACAGAAAAAGTGGTTTTAGTCCAGCGTCGGTCGGATGTATAATTTTCTTATCAGAGCTTCCCTGATGACGACCTTTTAAAGCCATTGTGCTGCACAGGCCTGGAGCTGGGATGTGAATGTAGTTTGTCATCCAGTGCGATTTGTCCTTTAAAACTTCTAGAAAACTGGCAAGGCTGTTTTGGCCCTGCAGCGGATGGCTAACCTCTCCAACAGGCCAGACTCTCCTGGCAGCGCCTCTGAGGGTGAGACCGATAAATAGATTCACACACACACTGCCCCCTCCAATTTCCTAGAGCTACATACATATGGCAGATGACTCAGTCTCAGATTGTCACTTCAAGTTTACCCTTTTGTGATCAATTTCTGTTTTATTCATCCTCATCATCCTCCTCCGTCTCATCCAGAGCCAGTATGGAGCCAGGAGGCTGAGGAGGCCATCCAGTCGCTGGATAAGCAGCTTCAGAGTGAACCTTGCTTCCAGCAGGCCCTGAGGGACACCACACTTGCTAAAGGAGCAACTGCTCAGCTGAGATGCCTCGTCAACGGTAGAGTGATGCACTTCATTAAATCATGCCCTGCCACTTTATAGAAGTGCCAACGGCAAACAGAACAATGCCTCTGAAAAGCTTTGACTGTAATGGAACGAGACCTAAACTGCTTGTTTGTTGTTTTGGTACCTTCTACCTTTTATACAACCAGTTCAGTAGTTTGATGTTGGTATATTTTTATTTTATTCCCTGTCCAGTGGTCTGTTCTTATGTCTGTGATTCTACAGCTCATTGTGTCATTCTTAGGTTACCCACAGCCGGAGGTGAAGTGGCTCCTGAATGAGAAGCCGGTGTGCGAGTCCAGCAGAGTGACCATGGAGCAAAACGAAGACGGGCTCTGTTCTCTGGTTCTGGACGATCTGGAGCCGTCTGACTCCGGGGTTTATGTGTGCAGGGCCAGCAACAAGCTGGGGGAGGCCATGTGCTCCGCCAAACTCCAAGTGGAGATGTGACTGAGAAGCAAACCACAGGATCCACATCAGTGACTGAAGAGATTTGAATGTTTGGCTGCATTCGTAATTTCAAGACTACGTGGTTGCTCCCCAAGAGGGATTAATGAGATTTGGACACGCATTACCCAGAGTCCTTTGTTTCACACAGCACCAGTTATCCGTGCACTTTCTAAGTCTGCTTCCTTCCATGTTCAGTCACCAGTGCACAGGGTTCGTGAGTTATTGAGGTCACATCACGCTACTGCGCTGAGCTTCACTCTGTTCACACAGCGAGTCACGTGAAAATTGTACATTTTGCACATTTAAATATTGTTCAGATGTGAATGATTTATAATAAAAATAAAAAAACTACTTTTTAAAAAATATACCAGTGATGGGCATATTTATTATTTTCAAATCCAAACTTGCATAACTCCTCCCTTTATGACACCAAATTGAAATATTCTAGATTTGGTTTTCTATTTGGATCGGCAACTTTTTTAATTGAGATCCATTAATTATTCTTTGAGAAGTCAATGAAAACTTTGAAAAAAAGTAGAGAGCGGGGGAAAGAAGTGACCGGATCCGCACCACAATTTAATAGGGTTTTTCTTGACATAAACCAAATCCTTCCAAGTTCTGTGGAAATCCGTTCAGAAGCTTCTAAATCCTGCAAAATAACAGACGGAACGAAAACACAACCTCCTTTGCGGACGAGATGAACGACTGCCATGAAACTGTCCATGTTATTTGACAAAAGAACACAGGGGTTGGAATAAACTTCAACATCACATAAAAACAGATCAAATTGATTAGAAAACTCAAGGAGTCACTCGTGGCTTAAACGTGTAATTTATTATTCTGCTTGTTCCATTTTTATAAAGCAATCCTCTGAGTTTGCAGGTTACATGCAAGACAATTAAATTAAAAGACAAAACATCTCGCTCTATTTAGACCAACCTGGCACATCACTGAAGAAGCCTTTAATATTGAAAAAGCAGTATTTTACTGTTATGTATTGCAACAGTAAAGCCAGCGTAAGCCAAACACATCACGACTTTGGGATTTACTCTGCGGCCGCTGCGTAGACACTAATACTCATGATCTGAAAGTAGAAGGTTGGTCATGTGACTACTGGCTCTTAGACAAAATAAAATCGTACCGGTACATTCTCTTGGATTGCAATTAACCAATTTCCTGCAGATTTGATTGAGACATGTTTCGTCTACTGGCCACGTCTACTGACTTGCTGCAGTGCGGGGATTTCCATATTCAATCCAAGTGACTGAGCTTGATTTACCTAAATTTGTATCTTCTCCAGTGCCCAGTTTATTTTCCTGCATTCAGCGTGAAAACTAAGATTCTGTAATATAAATCTATCGCACATGTTATTCATTCATTATATACTAAAAATGAAATTAACCTTCATTTCTCAAACCCTGAAACCACAAAGATGCATCATTTAATTCCCTTTCCCTTTAATAGTTTCTTTTCTAAGCTACATTCATATTAGTTATAGACGCCATGAAAAGAGGACAGAGCGTGTAAAGTGTCGTCAGCTGACTAAAATACTGGCTTTGCAGAAACGTTTGGTCTTCAATCATGAATGATTCAGGACTGAATGTTGGGACTGATATTTAGAAACGGTATCCGTTTAAAGGCAGCCACAAGGTCAGTTCTTTCCCTCATCCAGCCATCATTCAGCAAAACCTCTTTAAAAACCTGTGGGAAGTCGACGAGTCTTGGTCAGAGATGTGAGGAAGCATGCTGGGATCGCTGCAAAGGCACCGTGGCCGCTCGCGCTTCTTTCTAAGGCAAAGTTTCCTCATGTGGATCAGTTGATTCTGTGCAAGTGTCGCCAGGCCTGAGGTTCACTCGCACAGCACGGGTCTTGATTAGGACGACGGAGGGACCCACACATGCTCCTACTGTGTCTGTTGGATTCTCTTCTGAAGAAGATTCCAAGCTTTCAACACCTTTAAAAAAAATAAAAGCCAGTGAAAGAAAATCACAAACAAATACAAGATTTAAATCATTTAATGTAATGCAAATATATGAACCCGACACTGAAGGGTGATGTGCGTCTGACCTGTCTCTGCGTGACCTCTGGTTCCCACAGCGTGCTGAGCACCACGTTGGCGTGTTCCACTTGTTTGGCGTTAGACCACTGGCTGCTTAGTCGGCGCACGGCATCTTCTGCAGCCACACCGTCTCGCTCCGTTATCCTCAACACCGCCTGAGGGAGGAGGGGAATCAAGAGGGAGGCAGGTCCATGAGGTTAACGAGGAGTTTCTGGTCTTTTTATTTAAAAAAAACGAATTTAAAAGCCTCTTTTTCACCCATTATTGAGAAACTTATTTTTCTGCATCCTGCATTCAGTGAGGACGCCTGATTTTCGCAGGTATGCATCTACAGTAAATGTGAACACGTGAAGCAGTCATCACCTTTACACCAACACATTTTCATCACAGTCACTCAGGCTGATGTCCTGATGTTCTGTCCCAGCACATAACGCGTTACCTCGTCCTCTGGGATGACGGTGACCCAGACCTCGTGGACCATGTCCGTCCAGCCGGCCTCCAGGAGAACTGCTGCGTCCACCACACACACCTGTTTACCTGCAGAGAGCAAAGGTTTACATGAGCAGGAGGCGAGTCTCTATGAATACAAAGTGAAAGCACTGTTTATTTGTATCTGTGTATATATGTCAATGCGATCAGTGGGTTAGCTTTAAGTGAAGGGGATTGTGAAAAGAAAGGGGAGAGTCCTTCAATACTAAGATGAATAAATGTAAGTTCCTACATTACCTTCCTCTCTGGCTTGGCTGATTGTCTTCTTCACCAGTCGTGCTATCTCTGGCCACACAATATTTGTCAGGACTTTTAATCGCTCCTGCATGAAAAACAGAATCTTTGGTAAATTGTCGATGCACAGAGATGAAGTGTAACATGTCGTTTTCTTTTTTTTTAAATATACTGTTGAATTACCTGATTTCCAAAAACTTTCTTTCCTAATGCCCGTCTGTTTATGGTTTTGTCTTCATTCAGAATATCTACAAATGAAAAAAAACTAATTGTCATTGTATGGAGATGCATTAGAGTTCACACAGCAACATTTACCAAAACGATGCAAATATTTATTAATAAACTGTGTGTGGGGGGGGGGGGTTGTCACAAAATAACCACAGTCCCACCACCTGTTTTCTCACCTGAGCCAAATTCTTCCAGCACCATGTGATGAGCTGCTGCGCCCGGCTCATACACCTCGTGGCCCATTTTGTCGCAGTCAATCCGGACGGCACCCAGAGCCTCCAGCCTCCTGGCGATGGAGCTCTTCCCGCTGCCGCTGCCTCCCGTCAGGCCGATCACGTACGGGAGGGGAGGGAGATGGGATGTGTCCTGGCACAGGAAGCAGGGGACACACGAGAGGGCAAGACACAGAACACAAATGCTGAGAATTAGGATTTTCAATACAACAGCTCTAAACACAAGGCCATCAATAATCAAAGAATGGGCAAAGCTGTAAATTTGTATAGTCCCTTTTCTTTAACGAATTTTTTTAAAACACACCATCCTTTTCCAGTAACCCTTTAAAATAATGGACAGGAATTTGACAAATCTCCTGACATGACAAAATGGTATGAATGACATTTCAGTTTCCACTTGTTTCACAGTAAAAAAAAACCGAGACTGTACTTTGTCATGTGCTGAAAAGAAAAGCGGTTACTTTTTCACCTGGATGAGACAGCTCCTTTCAGAACAGTTAAACATTAAAGCCTGTTTGACCCTTGTATGAAAACGTTTTTACTCAGTGAGTTAATGAAAATCAAAACAATTTCCTAATCTCCAGATAGGGTACGGAAAAGTTGTGATAAAAAAATATTACTGCTCCTGAGCTTTTCTTGCGAGTCCCTCAATGTGTTACACTGAACATATAACTAATACTGGTGTCCATTAACCTGCACTGTCAAAATCTTAACAGTTCTTGAACGGGACCTACTTTAGGCGGAGTAAGGAGGGTGCCCAGGAGTCGAGAGCGGAGACTAGAGGAGCTGATCTTCTCCTCCTCCGTCTCAGTGTGGTGGGCGTCTTTCAGCAACTGGATCTCGTGAAGAACGAGAGGTGGAAGACCCTGGTTTAGAGACCATAAAACATCAAATATGTGCCAATACCAAAATGTTGCATGTACGGTGAATAAATTATGCAATGTTTAAATCTCCTTTTTCCATGCGTGCTGTTAACTTACATTTTCAATGCGTTTCTTGTTCACAGCCTCGCCTCCCTTTTTCGTCTCCTCGCTAACCACAATGCACTGCAGCAGGGGGTCGACCACAGACACTCCAAAGGGGTCGTCGAGGGGCACGATCTCAACCTCCAGCGACGGTTTGATGTCTTGCAGGAACTCCTGTAGTATCTGAACCCGCAGAGAGTAGGGCTCAATCAGCTCCTTCAGCACTTTTTCTGAGAACAGGAGGAAAAGGATAACGAGGGTGAGACTGCCTTGTGATTGTTGTTTTCACAGATAATCCAAAATACGAGATCGCTGAAAGTTTACCTAAATGGGAATACCGACATTGAACTACTCACTTTTCAGCATTGCTTGGTCACACACACCAATGAGGAACCTTCTGTTGGCGAGCAGGCATGAGATGTTGAGCAGCGTCTTATGGGCCCCGTGGAGCCGGTCAAATGTCCCCCCTACCACCACATCAGTATACGTTTCCAAAGGTTCTGCTTTCCCCTCGGGCTCTTTCACACATTCCACGTTCTCCTGCAGCTTCATCAGCTGTGGATGAAGCAGCACCGAGGGCAGACTGGGGCTACAGACATAGCAACGGCCAGTGTACTTCTGCAGACACTGGGTCACCTGATGCGACTGACCTGGGTCCTGCAGGGGAAAGTCTGTGAGCACCACGTCGGGGGAGTGAGACAGAGGCTGTGGGGTGGGGAAGGGGCCATTTGTAACACTGCCGGACTGAGCGCGGACGTTGGTCAGCAACACCCGAATATCCAGGTGCCCGCATATATCTGCCGCATTGCTGTAAAGGCGGGTGATGACCGCTGACAGGTCCACAAATGGCGGGATGAAAGCTGGTCGCTGCTGACTCCCACTTCCCAAGTTGAGCCCAGGGTGGAGGTGGACGTACAGCGTGCGCTCTACGAGCTGAGCGGCTGAGCTGAGCACTGGAGCGATGCGCAGCGGGAGAGTGTGGATAGGAGACGTCAGCACAAGGATGCCCGTGGTGAACATGGACATGTTACTGCGGTAACACAGGGAACTCACGGCCGTCACAGTTTCTGTCAGAGGATGGAAAACACTGACGAGGAAGAAAGAGAAAGAAAAAGTAAAACAATATGTACATTACGTTATATTAAGCTTATGTTGTAGGTTTGTATACTTGTATATATATACTTTAAAACAATCTAGGTTATGACTCTTGCATCACTCAGGGCTGTTCACATGCTATTGCTACACACAGTGTAGTTACTGATAAGCTAAGAGGCTTTAGGAATTAGAGATAATATAGTCAACAGACTTGCAGTCTCTCTGGGTTGCAACAATGGAATGATTCACCACCTCTGACATCAGCACCGCCATTTAAAAATGTCTCCTCATACTTTACATTGTCACAATAATATGTAAACAATAAGTGACAGTATAGTTCATTGTGTCAGTGTTTGGGAGGAGTTTTTTATTATATATTATCTGCATCTTCTTATTGTTCAACATGGCTCAGTCTTGTGGACATTGTTTCATTCATGATTTTAAGTATGACATGTCTTGTTTGTATCACATCATATTCAATTATATTATTATAAGTTTTAATTTAACTTGAATTGAAAAAAAAAAAAAATGGTACTTCCTCTTTCCTGATCCCGCCCACAAGCAGCCTGATTGGACAACCCGAATCATAACCAGTCGTCGACTAATCAGAAACGAGTTGTCCATGTTTATACCAAGTGTCATTAGCAGGAAGGACTTTAGCATGGAAGCTAACATGTCTTCTTACAGTCCACACAGCTGTTCACGCGATGTTCCACAGACACAACGCGTGTTATCGTCACAATAGCAGCTAGCAAGTTGACCCGAGGTGAAGGGTTAGGGTCAGGTTACAAGAGTGTCAGCAAAGTCGTGGCTAGCTAGCTAGCTAGCTATGTAGCACCCCTGCCTGTACAAGAACTAGCATCACAAACCTTCATTCTAACGTGGACATGCACGATGGAAAGGAGCTAAAGTTGACGGTGTTATTCTGGATCCTGCAAAGTTACAGTTCGCTTGTTGTCCTGCTCTGAAAGTGACAATCTGGCCGGTGATCGCCCTCTGCACGTTAGCACGAGCTCACCTGTGTCGAGCAGAGCTGCAGCGACGAGACTCGCGGATGAATCGTGTCGCGGAGCCGCAGATCGGTCCCGACGGACGACAGGTCTCCTGCTGGTCTTCAACGAGGGGCCGGGTCACTTCAGTCCACCACAGTCAGAGTAACCAGACTGACACTGGTGGAAGTCGCCCACACATCAACTAAACTGGGTGGTCACTGTCCACCCTGCCCCCCGATTGGCTGAAGGGTGTGTGACGTTTGGCCGTGTCACACATTTCCGGGGGTTGTAGTTTCCAACCTTTTCTTATTCACAGCCCGTAAACACACACACGTTAAATGTAAATAAAACAATACATATATGTCAAATATATCACAATAATCTATCTATGTATAAAAAGGTATGATAATCCTCTTTTAGTCCCACAATGGGGAAACTTGCAATATTACAGCAGCGAGAGTAAGTCACGTGCAATACTTAAGTGTAGGGATAATAATACTTATGAATGGAATAAAAACTAATATATACAGTGTCAAAATAAGTATTGCAGTGTGAGAATATTGCAGTTAAGAGAGTTAAACCATAGTTAAAGTGCGGTTCATAATGGGTGCGTGTAGTTAATAAATATGCAGATAAATCATAATAACAGACACAGAACCATGACTAAAAGTTAATGCAATAAAAATATTTAGATCAGAGACATATTGTCAAAAGCCTGATTATAAAAGATAATATCATTTGAATTTAAACAGAAAAGCCAAAAGGGAAACACATGTATGCAAACCAAGCAAACCAACCACGCCTTCAAGCCTGAACTCTTGCAAGTTCCAGTTTGATATCCTCAGGGTGTGTGCACTACTAAGTTCTACGGATGCAGACTAATTTGAAAATAAATATGACTCATGTTGTGCAAATATTTGGTAACAAGCCCCATTGTACAGACACTTTTGTACCTATTATCAAAGGAGACATAAAACAAAACAACTCCTGAACAAGATTTCTTTTTTTTAATTTATACTTTGAGGCCAACATTTCGTTTTTACAAAAATAATAAAAAGAAATTCCGTGTTATCTCCATACTGTAGAAAGAGTTGCATGACGGAGCCCTGGGGTTAGCTGGGCAGAGGCATTTGCATATATAGCAAAAAAGGACATCAACCAGTAAACACAACATATTCAAGTAAAAAGTCATCACAATGAAGTCACATTAAAGCCTGGTGGCAATTATTGAAAAATTAAGACTCTTGCTGGGTTTCACTTTTTGGTCAGAGGAGTCAAACTGAACCCGGGGGGACGAGTCCTTCTCTTTAAGACGTGAATTGACAGCAAAGTGCTCGTTAAGATTTAGGGAACGATGAACCTTTAAAACAAATTAAAGTTGGGCTTGAAATGTGGGCGAAACTTTAAATCAAAGTATGCAATTCTTGATGGTGAGCCTGCAGCATGAGGCATGACATCTTCAGTGGATGCATGATAATGAACATTGACGCCTTCTGTTCAGTTGAACTCCCCTGCTCTACATAAAGCCAGTTGAAATACATTAATTTACTTTCTTTTCGCTGGTGCTATCGCTGGCAGCTGTGTCATAATGGCACTTCTCCACACATCGCCTTGGGAACCATCCCCTTACACGCTCCCCCCCTGGAACGTCAAAACAGAACGAAATGGCAATTTTTAGTGTGAATTTAAAAACATAAATCAAATATTAATCAAATAACAGCAAAAGCAGCTGTAATGCCGTCATTTTTACCTGTCATTTGCTCCTCATTCAGAACTTTGTCTCCGTACATCCACCATCTAAAGAGAATTAAAACAAATTTAGGCACAGAATTCACAGATAGACCAAAAATAATAGTTTTGGTCAATAAATGAATGAACTTACTTGGTGCCACGGGTGGCAAGGATGGTGTCCCCCTTGTTGAGCGGGATCCTGGGCTCCTCGGTGCACGGGGTTCGGAAAAATGTTTGGATCCCCTTGCTGAGAGGGCAGCAAGCTCCGTTATAGTGTTCCACCGCCTGGTACTGGACCTGCTGGCCGAGTCGAACAGGATATGTGGTTATTCTAAAGCCCGAACAACAACTTAATTCATACAAGATAGATACAGGATGTGTGTTTATGAGTCATGCTCATTAATCACAAGTTAAGTTAATTGTAACTTGATCATCGAGCTTTGGAGCATAAACTGCATTTTACAGGCTCAGTTTTTGCTGCAGGATTATATTCGGAAAAGATGCACAGAGAATTGATTAAGCATCGATTCGATAGGACTATACATCTATGATACATCAGCATCATCAGAATGGACAAGCTGTTATGACATTTCTGATGCACTAAAAACTGGTCATACTTGCATGAAATGGCACAGGTTCTTATTAGATGACATAAATGGGGAGGTGCAAGTCACAGGGCCTCGCCATTCCAGCCTAGATTCTACTCCTGTGTGTCTGTGCTTTGTGTAAATCAACACCACATCGGTGTCACAATACAGATCTGGCAGGTACTTACACTTCTCACTCGTTTATCAGCTTTCTGCTTCAGTTGCTCAATCTGTTCAGAAAGGAAGAACACTATTAATCTCACTGCTTAACATGAAATGTATAAAGGGTCTGACAGATTTATGATAACTTATCATTTACACAAAATATTTTCCACTATCACATAAGGGGAGTAACAGACCAAACAAAAACCCAAACCTACAGTTAAGGTGTGCTGGTGACACTTGGGATGGA